>NC_045759.1:20449881-20749881 GCF_009193385.2 Nasonia vitripennis | reverse complement strand
CCGAAAAATGTAAATCTCTTAGCGCGGCTGTGGGATTCGTCGAGGGCCGCGCCAAACATATGAAATTTCGCGGCTGGAAAGAAGACTGCGCCGCTGCTCTGCCGGCGGAATATAAACAAATGTATGAAAGGAAAGCTGATATGAAAATACGCTTTAATAACGCGATATTTTTGAGAAATGAATTTTCCGAGTTCCAAAGCACGCCGAGCGTGAATAAGAGGCTTTTGGGCAATTGCCCCCCCCCCCTCCCCAGAATTTTAATTAAAATTACTTCCAACATACGCGGTGCGCAATAATGATGCTGGTTTAATGCGCTGCTCCATATCACCGCAAGACCGGGCACGCGGTAAGGTTCCGCTCGAGAAAATTACTCCGCGGAAAATAACTGAAAAATACGTTGACGTTGAAACATAGTGCGAAGGGATAAGTAGAATAAGCAGAGCTGTGGTCAGACTCGCTTTCAGCCGTTTTCTCGCTCGAAAACGTACACGCGAGCGAAATTACACGCATATACATATAGAACTCCTCCAAAATGTATTTCTACTGCCTTGTGTGTCAACGGCGAAATTAACGTTAAATAGTTGACGCGAACGCATTTGCACATTTATTAGGCATCGAGCGCGAGGTCGACGGATCGGTTGATTGGGCATTGTTGAAAACGACCGCTGCCAGCGAGACAACAATGGCTAGTCTCGCGAGGCATTGTCAATATTGACCGCTGATTGTCCGACATTGGCCAATTTCAGCCGCAACGCTCTATACTACCCCTACCTATATATAGCTATGTAGTATACAGCGAGCTCTCAAAGGCATCTCGAGAATAACAACTGAATCTTCGAAGTGGAAGCTCGGAAAAGTTGGCTGATTGATGGGGGTAATTAGCGTATAGGCCGCGCGCGCGCGCGCGATACAATGCATGCTGACGTTGCGACCCGCGCGGTAGACTCGAGAAATTTATCGGCTGCCTACGCAGCGAGATGCGCGCCTGTGTATACGCTATCGCGTCGCTCGCGCGTTTCGACGATCTTGCCGGGAGATATACGCGCGTCCGGGGTATCGTTGCGCTATACCGGGACTGTGGATCGGCTTAGGAGATTTGTCGATGTCGAGTTTTTTTTCCGTGTATCGTATACACCGAACTCGGCGATGATTTACTTTTCGCGTTTCTTCGAACGAGTGGACCCTGTCGTCTGGTGGAAATTGCACAGGAAGCTGGAATAATTAATAGAGTAATGCGGTCGGACCGTAATTAAAGGAGGAACGCGCGCGCTGGTGAAATGATCTTGTAGCGCCGGTGAAATACGTTAGCGGCATGTGTGCGCGCGGCGGTTTTAGTCGTCAGTATATTGTGGTCAGATTACATCGCGTGTACTTACAAACTATTCCAATTTGCCACGGCAGTGTAATTAAACAATCCTAATGACGCATCCGAATTGAAGATACAGCCAATACCCTTGGCTAATTGAGCTTCTTCGGATATTTCTCCTCGAGCACAATATCGTAACAGTTTTCAAATTTCCCGCCACGAATAACTCACTCGCGGCGTTTCGCGCTTTTTGGACAAAACGCGTCGAGGGGGCCTAGTGTTTCGCGGCTTAATTAAAAAAAGAGCGAGGGGCGACGCTCCCCTTTTCAATTTTATCGCACCCGAATCTGCGCGAAAAATCCGCTCAAAGTACAATGGTATGTGTGCGACTCGGGATTACGAATTTAATCCGCGCAGATTATCGCGCGCCCTTACTTTTTCGTCATTCGATCCAAGGATTGCTATGCCGCGCGGCCCATTCATCGCGTGAAAGTTTCCCTCTTTTGTGAGAGACTTTTAAATTATGACGCCAAGTTCGAGCTTTTTTCCACTGCTGTGTCTTTCTTCTCGCGTCGAGAGAGACGGTGCACAACGGACTTGTATTATCCCGGTGTTATTCCGCCGGAACGAGTTTAATTTAGGCGAGGATCAAGAGTTCGCTAAGAAATGCTGCTGGAGTGTAATTTTTTTTTTTAAATGATGAAGCAACGACGCAGCAGCAAAAAGATCTACAAGCTCGCGGCATTATTTTTCCCACCTTTATTTTCAATTTAAAACTAGGCGCATTCCGCGCATCGCGAACTCGAAAACACGGCGTGAATCCCCCGCGTACGCGCGGAGAAAAAGATTTAACCTGGATATCGTCGGCGGCCTCTCCGACTCGACGCCTCAGGATCATATAACCTCGCGCCTCCTATCTTCCGAGCTATATTAAATTCCTGGCGGCTGACCGTAAAATGAAAAACAAGCGCTCGCGACGCAGGCAGGCGTGTATAGGCGCTGTAAAATGACCTTTTTCTTGATATTTTCTTGCGGCTCTACTGCAAGGCGTCATAAATACGCGCGAGCACTTTCTCTCTCGTGTATACACGAAAAATCAGAGCTGCTATGAAGTTCTATTTAAAATTGTTTGATCGTCGATTAAAAGCTTGATCTTTCAAAGTTTCGGGCGAACTGTTTTGTCCGAACTCGCGTTAAGCAGAGCCATCGTGCCGTTCTCTCAAACTCCTGATGGGCTACAACAATCCCCTCTGTGCAAAGATCATAGCGGGCAAATCGTTAGAACAAAACAGCAAAACTTCCCGCTGTTAATTCCCGAAAAGCGATTAAGACTCTCGTCTTCCCAGAGCGCGGGAGAGTCGGTTAATCAACAAACAGGAATAAGCATCAGCGACGTCGGAGAGCTTCCACTCGGCAAACAATGCCGCGACTTTTCTCGTTTATCCCACCCCTCTCGGCATTTGCAAATGAACCCGGCATTCCATACTGCGCGAGAGAGAAATTTCTCCCCTTTCGCTCTCTCTTAATTTGCCTCGGTGCCCTTGAGAGAGAGAGAGACTAGGATCGGCTCGACGTTCTTGTGCTCAAGACGCGCAAGCATTTCGGGAATTCGATGCCGCGTTCCGTACGGGAAACCGCAATTGACGAGCTCGAGCGGAGGCGGATCTGAAAGTTTTTTCTTTTTCGGGGGAATCGCGTATTTTGTTCTGTAGGTAATAATACACCAAGATAATTTATATTTTTAGAAGAGCCGCGTACATCATATTCTCGATGGCAACTACTACTCAAGGCGATAATAATTCCGCGTGCACGTGTATCGATTCACTGTATATTCCCCGAACTGTAATATACGCTTTACGAGCTATATACCGAGGAGGAGGCGCTTTGCTTTTACCACCCCGCAGTAGATCCACCCTCCAATATACATATTAAAAACCAGCTCCCCTAATAAATCCCAGGAGGCGCAAAAAAGTATGTACAAGCAAATGGGATTGACGCGAAAAACGCGCTACCTTCTCCCCCCTTTTCTTCCGTCTGTCGCTGACCCTTTCGGAATTTAATAATGCCAGGCCGCATTACACGACGAGTGTACGTATACTGCTAACGAATTCATATTCGTTTCTCTCCTAGTCTTTCGAGCTTCCATCCCCGCGAAAATCAAATACTTGCCGGGGTGCACAAAGGGGAAGGAGCGCAAAGCGGGGAACGTTATTGTCCGAGATTTCATCGTACGTGCGCGCGCGTGTGTGTGTGTGTGTGTGTGTGTGTGTGTACTATATACGAGAAAGAATATTTCGAATATTAATTAATTCAAAGCTCTGGCGGTAAATTCGAATTCGCAAGCGCGTGCAGCTCGATCAGCGTCGAAGAAACCGGAGACAAAGGCTCGCTTTCGCACGACAATACGACGCGCGAGCGATGATGACAACAAGAGAACAGTGCAGCGCTCAGTCTCTGCGCGACTCCGCCAACAAGTGAGAACAACGATGGACAGGGTAAACACGCGCTGTAGAGGGAATGTAGAACAGCTCGGGGGGAAAGCAAAGAGGATCATGTGAATAGATGGATCCAATGAAGACAGAGCCGTTGCCACAATATGCCGGCATGCGCGCACAGGTGTACGAGTATCTCTGAGTGTATGCATTGAGGTTTCGCCCGCCTAAACCATTTCTCCGTTATAGGCCAGCGAGAGAGCGACACGATAGCGGTAATTATGCACACGGCTACATCTGGGTAATAACCAAGATTAGGATTGTATTTCATCGGTGATATCTCTCGAAACAGCGGCAATTAGTCACTCGTAAATAACAGTCGGTGCCAATTTGTATGCGACGAAGATGAAAAAAAAGAAGAAGCTCTCGAAGGATATTCTACAACCGCGCGCGAGAAACGTTTAAATTAAGCCCGCGGGATCGATCGCGGCTTCCTTTCTATTTCCGCTCTTCCACGGATCAACAATTCAGCGGCTTCGGCTGCAGCGCATCGATTGCTTTTCGCGCTTTATCTTCGCGCCTCTCTAGGCGTCGAGCTCTTTATTGTCAATAATTGACACCTCAAATTCGCTCTTTCGACGAGTCGCTTTTATTTTCGAGCGGATCGATCTCTGCGGCTCTGAGAACTTTATTGGGCTAAGGAGAGGAGAGGACGAGTTTACCGAATATTCCGGGGGTGACGATGATAACGCGTATAAACTTTGTTATGAAAATTAGACCCGATTATTTAAACATCCCGGACGGTTATATATCCGAAGGGAAATTCGAGAAGATCATGAATCTCGAGTATATTAATAATTCCAGGGTGTACATCAGTGCAGAGAGAAAAGAGAAGTTACTCGGGCGCTGGGAGTTAATTTTAAAAGGCGAATTAACTTGTCAGGCGTTTCTGCCGCTTGCTTACCTTGGCAGCCGTTAATTAAGCAGTGGCTAGTCTTAATTAACAAATCCGAGATAACGCGACGCCCCAGAGTGGCGCGCAATAAGACGCTCTCTGCTATTACTGCCGCCGTTGCTGCTTCGCAAGTTTAACTATATACACACACACATACAGCCCCCCTCCCCGCCCGCTTAATAATACACGCGTGTATAACTTTCGAGTCGGCGAAATGCTCGTTTGCACGGCATCTCGAAAATATAATAACAGAGTCAACGGCTGCGATTACAGCCGAGTGTAAAAATAATTAAAATCTATAGATACAACGATTTCGTTCTCATTGCCGAGCTGGAAGTAGATCGTGCTGAGGACGATGATATTTTTATTGATAACTCCTTGATCAACTGTATGCCAGCGTCATACGTATTTACGGCGCGCGCGAACTCGGTCAGAACTTCAAATTTATTTATAGTCCGCAACAGCAAACTTTCGACTTTCGTTTTGTTGATTTTTTTTTCTCGAATTTTTTCGGAAGCAGCGGAAGTTTGAGCCAGCGCTCTTGTAGCTTTGCAATTGACAAGCAGCGAGGAAAACATCCGAGTTACTTATTAAGTCATTTGCCGGAGGTAAAACTTGGTTTCTGCGAGTTTTAATACTGAAACATTTAGCGTTGAATATTTAATCCCAGCGCGACGGCTCGCTTATAACTTGATTCGTATTCCTTGAGCCCGGGGTAATAAACAAACGGTCCCGAGTACAGCAGATTCATCGAGTCAAAGTTCACTCGCGGTCGTGTTCATAATTTCACGCTATCGCTGTTACGCAAAGATTTCCCAACGTCAATCAGCGGATATCAAAAGCTTCCCCCGCTGTATAATTAAACTCGGAGAAAATCCAAAACAGTCGCCAGGATAATAAGCAGGGGCGTCGCGTGAAGAAAAAAACTTCCTCCCCTCTCTCTATGCTGCACAAACAGCCCTCCGCAAATAAGAAACGCAATTACGGCTTAATTACTCAGTGCGCGCGCAATTTTTCGCGGACGCGCGGCGCGTAAAGCTCTCCCTCCGCATGCGTGTACACATCCGTCCCTCGAACGAACGCACAATGTCGCATCCCCGCCGGCAAAGAGGTTGACTCATCGCTCGATCCTACAGCTACGCGCTACCCCAGGGGCTATCGAGACGACGATTGCGCGCGTACATATCCCTTCGTTAAATCTGCAGCGGCGCGGCGCAGCCTCTCTTCGCATCCGCACTCTCCCCCGCCAGGAGATCGATATGCGTCTGTGGCCGTCCGAATAGAGAGAGGAAGAGACTGTAGGCGGGTGCGAATGCAGAGGAGAGCCTGTCTTCTAAACGGGGATGCATTATTCCGGGGGAGAGGCAGGGTTAATACAGACGATGAGAACAGCGGTTCAGCCCTCGGGTTCTTTTCTTTTTTTTAGTCGCAAGGGGACTTTTTCGTTCGTAGAGGTGAACACAAGTGACGGAATCTCTAGTGGGAGTAATGGGGTTCGAGTCTGTGCATATGGTGATATTCTGGAGAGAGGAGAGTTTTAAAATTCAGTGGGAATATTCGTATCATCTTTTACGAAGCATAAAGTCACTGCAACTCTGGTATTTTTACGATTTTATCCATGCCGACTGTTTTCGACATCGTCTGCATCGATTTTTGCGATACCAAGCGAAGAGAAAGAAACATTTAAAAAATTCATTTGCATTCGCGAGGCGTTCTACTTACGTATACCACTGCATAAAAAATCAATGGGACAGGATAAAACCGTACTCACCTGAAACAGAAAAAAAAATCTCATCAGTATCACAGACATCGTATCTCGTCGACTACAAAGAAAATCAATCGACATTCAAACACGTCCACTCAAAAACCGCCCCATCGAATTCCCCGCATATAAGCGTCGCATCGCCAGACGGAAAACGTTCAGGACCACGCGCGACAATTGACAATCCCTGTAGTCATCTCAATCCACCGAATATCGCTCCTTTTTTACCGAAGAACCTGCTCCTCTTTCCTCGTACGCAGCAATTGGTCTTTTGCACGCGAGCGCAAAAAAAAACATATCGCGTGAGTACATACACGCAGTGCGCGACGGCAGCGCTATCGATTTGCATCGCGACGCGCATAGTGTATAGGCGTATAGTACAATGGGAGGTATAGCAGTCACTAGGGACCGACGACGACGACTGCCGGCGCCGGATTTATACGGACTGCTAGTCGCTTTCGACGCGGCTTTTTCAGCAGCGGACTTTTTTTCACATCCACCGATGCGCGCGTGTTTTGGAAAGCGACACCGGCGGCGGCGCAGTTGGATTTTTCTCTATGTTTTCGTTTTGGATTTTTAATTTCGCGAAATGCGTCTGCGTCGTTCATTCGCAGCTCTGCGGATGCTTTGTGAGCGTTGAGTGCTGCCGAAAAACAATGGAAATTTTGAATCATAATAATAGCATAACTCGATTCCAGCGAAAGCTACGCGTCTCGTTATAATCACGCGCGACGGCTTCGTCGAAACGAGTCGCCCCCTCTGACGACAAAGAAAAGCCCGCCCGCTGAATTGCTTCCGAAAGATAGGTATCCCCCCGCGCAAGGAGGTTCGCGGGCGCGTCAGTTTTATTTCCCTAGAAGAATCTTGTACCGACAAGAGACAATCTCATTAAGATCACTGCGAAATGACTCGGCGCCGCTGCTCGCGAAAGTCGATTCCTATTAAGGCTCCGTAAACACCCCCGAGCGAGAGTCTGCAGCTTTCTCTCTAAGCTTCCGCTCCGTTACGCAGATAAAGTCTAGCTTTTTGTCTTTCTCTCTCTCTCTCTCTCTCTCTCTCTCTCTCTCTCTCTCTCTCTCTCTCTCTCTCTCTCTCTCTCTCTCTCTCTCCCAGAGTTTGACCAAAGCCAGCTTTCGCCAAGTTTTGGCTGTATACACGCCGCGCGCGACTTTCCGACTTTTTTTCCGCCCTGTTTTTTCTGCAGAATCTGGGTTTTTATGTTGAAAAGTTCGCGGGAGCACAGGTAGGCTAAACTAATTTCGTTGTAAAATATCGGATTAACGAGCGAGGTACAACTTTTTTAAACTGGCTCACGTAGTCCCGCGCGCGCTGCAGTCATCCCTGCGCGAATTTTAAATTTCATCCTCAACTTTTATTTGGCTCCTGTTTGTCGCCGCGAGTTTGTTACGATCTTTCGTGCCATTTAATTGCATTTCGTGTATCCAGGTCGGGCGGACTAGTTCCGCCAGAAATCCATAACGACGCAAACTCATCGACCAATTGAAAAGAGTCGAAATAAACACAAAAGAGAATAAGCAGAGAGGCGAAAGCTCTTATTCACGAGTCACCCGTTACACGTCAAAGCTGCGCGGAGAGAAGAAGGAGAAGCTCGCGGGGCGCGAAACGGAGAATAAGTGTATAGAACGATCGGCTATCTGGGTAAAGGTCTATACACGCAGGGAGTCTCGAAGCACGCGCTCACGGGGGTGGAAAAGACGAGGAGTCACGGGAACATGCATAATGCAAGCCGCTGGCCATTGCTATTGCCCTCTCGTATATAGCTTCTCTTTCTCTCTCCGGCTATATCTTGCCGGATTTTCGACGACCCTCGCGCGCACACGAGCTTATGTAGCCGGGTTCCGAGAACGAGGGACATTAAAAAACAATGGGCACGTTTTTACGCTGCTGAATTTCTCCTCGACGTCGTTATTTCAATAATTCCGGATTTCAACGAGAGCAGGGGGACGCGGACAGTATTATATAGCGCGAAAATTGCTCGGAAAGTAGGAAAAACACGTTGCGCGCGACGGCCTTTAATTCTCCGTCGTTATGTCGGATTTTCTCCGGTTCGATCGCGAGCAGTCCGCGGTGCTCTTGCGAAAGAACAAAAAAAAAACGGAAAATTCTGCGTTATATGGATGGGATAATGTTTGAAAGGATATTTCGCCCGAAACAATAAGTGAACTCGTAGCAAGCGTAGAGTGAAAAAATAGATAAGACAAAAACCGCGCAGCGACGCAATCGAGTTACGGAAATCGACGATCAGAGCGATTCGATTACCGCTCGGCGCACGAGAAGACACACGAGGGATCGGTAAGGCCAGACAAAGAGAAAAAGTAACGAGCGTGCGACGAAGCCTCTCCCCCCAAGAGGGGAAGTACTAAAGACGATTGTATAAAATATGAAAGACTCTTGGAGCCGCACGTGGAGTAGGCTGCGAGTCGTGAGTTTCAAAGCACTCGCTGCACGAGTTGCTGATAATTTTAACGACTATGGGTTCTACGGTTACATTTTTTTTTCATCTTAGATTAAGTTTGCCGTAAAATACTTGAATTAAATAATACCTGGTATGAAATTAGCCTATAATCAAAAATTGATGAAGTTGAGACAACTAAAACCGAGGATTGCGCCAACCGTTTTTACGCATGTATGCGCTTGTCAGCAGACAGCCCTCAAAGGGTTCCGAATTGTCGTGCGTTTCTTTTGGTGATGAGGGTTGAGAAGAGACACGCGAATGAGTAAGGGCATCAAGTTTGCGGCTTGCACGAGTATAAAAGTATTAGGGTTGGTGGATTCAATTTTGAACTGTAACGTTCCCGGCTTTTAGTGCATTGCGTGAACTGAATTATTAAGTTCCTTTGTTTAAGAGACGATTCGTGCGATGAGGCCTTCGTTAGATGATTAGCTTCTCTTATTGATTTGGAGCTTTAGAAGCTACCGAATGTTGAGCAATAGTAACGAAATATCATTCAGTTAATGGAATGAATCTAGTTTCAGTATGCTGCTTGAAAATTGCAATACGGTGTCGAAATTTTTACATACGCTAGTACGCTCTAACAGTATTTTTCAACAAACACGAATTAGCGTGACCTATGTGCGCCTTATCACGCAATATGATTTTACCTCTGTGAATAGTATAAAAATGCTAGTTTGCTACGAGTTCCTCACTTTAAATATACTTCTGCTTCTTGTTTGAATATATTTTCCATCATGCATTGCTCAAAAAAGAATATTCTCTTTCTTGCGCTGTTCGTTATCTTACAACTTGCTCACGCATTTCAACAAACGAACGTAACAGACGTACAAAATGTAAGTTATTCGAAATTTTTAAGCATAATATAATATTATTATTAATATTAATACAGAAAACGTTTCTCTTTAGGTCACCATTCACAGAAGCAAACGAATGCTGGGCGATGCCAAAGATCCCGTTATGGTACGTTTCAAACAGAATTTTCTCGCAGGACTCCTGACAAGCCTAACAGCTATTACATGCAATTATGTATCTGAACCAGATGGTAATAATCATTTTAATACCTATACGTGTGATGTATAAGGCTATCGAGCGAAAAAAGTAACATGAATGAGTGAAATTAATGCGTTCAATTTGTCTAATTGTTCCTGTTGCTTTTTTTCGTGTAAAAGCTTATACTGTTTACTGTCTGAAACGTCTTGCCTCGGATAGTTTTAAAAAATTATATGAACTAAAATTTTCAGTGAAAACTTGTACAATTAATGTAAAAACGCTGAAATACAACCACGCGCTTCTAATTGAGCCATTCGATCGTACCCAATTTCGCTACCCCGATGAAAATGGTTTCATCCATATGGCCCACGGAGACCCCATATTCTTAACTTGCCCAGGAGAAAACAACAAATTAGAGGTAGCACCGCTTCGACAATTCATGATGGCCACGTGTGTTTGCGGGCAAATATTCGCACCTGAATTTGGACTGCCGACAGATTTCAGTGCGTTTACTTGTGAACGACCCCCTGAAAGCGCAATCGTCTTCAAAGGAAATTACGCACGCGAGGGCGTTCTTAGTAAATACGAAGTTGGATTCTACACAGAAAACGAGTACTTCTTAAAACTCATGGATATTGATTACGACAATCTGGCAACATCGACCACGTATGTGAAGTCGATGATTTCTAAATGGATTGCTGGTAGCCAGAAAACACCTAAGAACAGGCGATTCGACCAAACTTACTGCTGTGGAACTCTAACTATAGATATGGATAACGCTTACAATATTGACACTCAGTATAATAGTTTTAAAAATCAAATGACGTGCACCGGAGATGAGAACTGCAAATTTTTCGACAAATCCACTGGTAAGCTATTCTTTTTATTCGAATGTCATTGATCATGTGAAAACTAATATTCATGTTTTCCTAGGCATCTTTTTCAATCGTGGTCATCTGACACCGAAGTCCACCTTCGTTTACACCGCTGCCGGTGTCGCCACGTTTCGTTACGTGAACACAGCACCTCAATATAAGCCTGTTAACGATGGCAATTGGGCTCGTATGGAAGAACACATTGTGGAATTGGCAGCCAATCTTAAGAAAGACCTTGTAACAATCACTGGAGTTTTAAGTATCTTACAACTGATCGATACAGCGGATTCCAACATTGTGAAATTTATACACCTTTATAAAACGGATGAACTGAGGGCTATGCAAGTGCCGCTATACTTCTATAAGCTTGTACATGATCCCCTTAGCAACAGAGGGATAGTCTACGTGACTGTGAATAATCCATTCATAAATTATGAAGAGGTAAGCGACTATCACATTTGCGCTGAGCCCATGTTTCAGATACCTGGGGGTAGAGTACCGGCAAAATGGAAGCCTAAATCTGTAGGCAAGGGATACAGTTACATTTGCAAGGTTTCCGATTTTCTGGCACATAATATTGTAAATTTCGATGTTACCGAATTTCAAAATGTGAATGAATTACTTTATGAAAGCAAACCCAACAGCGATAGAGCGTCTAACGAGGTTGAAAATCACACTACGGAATCGCATCCACCACAAAGAGACGAATTAAAATGATGTATAGGCGCATTAATGTAACCAAATTAAAATACAAATTACATTACTTTAGCATGCAAAGTAATCGCAATCATTGACACCCCAGTGGCTATCGGTTTTCTTACCTTATCCTAGTCCACGAATGCTTTTGACCGCATTAATCAAAATTCTCTCTGATCCACAGTTAACTAAAACCTCCTCTATACCAAGCTAAAACCGATCGAACAAAAAAGTAGATGAGTATGGAAACAAAGCTTCGTCCCCGCAGTATGGCGTCGATGAAAGCAAAAAATCGAAAACCGGCCGGTATAAATAAAAGCCGGGCTGGCGGCACGCGCGCTAGACAGAACAAATCAAGTCTCGACTCAGGCGAAACAGGCGAATTCGATGCAGTAGCAGCAGAGGCTCGCCGCACATACGCGCGTTCCGGGCGCGATACGTCAACGTCACGCGGCGCACTTTTCACTTCCGGCAAAGCGCAACCAGAGCTTTTGTCCCGGCGCTGTGCTTTTCGCGCTCTTTTATTCTTGGCTATTTAAAAAAAAACACGCCGCGACGATAGTTCGGCCCTCTGCTGCTGCTGCTGCAGCCTTCCCAGTGTTATTTTCCTTACTCTCCGTTTCATGCTTCGTGTACTATCGAGCTTGTTGCGGCCAGAAAAGTCGACACCCTGCTAGCGGTCGATTTCGCTCGCGGAAATTTTATTAATAAAATCGGCAGCAGCAGCGAGAATAATTTTCATCCCTCGAATCGAGTTACCGGCGCTCGAGTGAGCTTTCCGAAATTAGCCGGGCGAACTCTCGCTCCTATTTTTGACGCGAACTATATAGCTTCCTTGCAGCGCGCGGAATATTCCACTCGAACGCGCCGGTCCGTCCATCCGTTTTATTAAAGATTCACTGGCCCGTCGATATTCGCGCGCGTCTAATTGAAACCCGCTCGCCTGTGCTCCCGCGGCCAGTCTAAATTCGTACATCCGCGCGCGGTAATCCGCAGCGCGTTTAACTCGTCGTCGCTGATCTAGTCGGCGGATTGAAAGAATCGACGCTGAAATCCGCGAACCAACAAACAGCCTCTAGTTTTTCTCTCACACGCCTCGAACAAAGCGACGCCGTGCGGATAACACTTCAAAGAACTCGTGTGGGGTAAACAAACAGAGAGAGAAAGAGAGAGAGAGAGAGAGAGAGAGAGAGAGAGAGAGAGAGAGAGAGAGAGAGAGGCTCAGAGAAAGAACCGTCGCGCGCTAAACGTCTCTGCCGGATCCGGAGCGAAAACAATTACAGAGCGGCGCGCGCGCCGTAAAACGAAACTCCTGCAATCGCTTGGAACAGAGGGCCGCGCGCAGTGTATAGCATTGCTCCCGAATGCACAATAAAGCGCTTTATGCATAAGCCGCGCGGGCGCGAGCTCCACTAGTACCGTTTACATTCTGGATACGGTTAAATTGGTTATGAGGCGAAGCAGAAAGTTCCTATCGTCGTAATTATAAGTAGGTATTGTACGGAGGGAAGCTGCGGCTGCATATTGAGACTGGATACACTCGGGTGTGTACAGGAGAACCGGAAGGTCGGCTGTGTAATTATCCTCCGACGCCCTTAAGGGATCAGCGGGATGAGCCTGTTTATTGGTGGGATTTCGCGACTTTCTTTTTTTTCCTTTCCCGTAAGCTCCCGTTACGACGAGCGTTAGGACTCCGGAACTATCTGGTAGGACCGCAGGAATGATCCTGGCCAATAATTGGATTTTTTATCTTAGACGAGATTCTCTTGTTTGTCTTGCGAGTTTACTGGGCAAACACAGAATCACCGAAAATACAGAACACAGGCGCTCGACTATTTCCTTAATCAAATCTTCGGTCGAAAATGGAGTATCATCGTTCTTATCGAAACTCAACCTTCACTCTTGATATCCCAGAAAAGCCATCCCTTTCAGCGAAAAATCCTCGTCTCCAGAGAAGAAGGACACCCCCTGGCGCTCTTGGACAAAAAGACAGAAGGACCCCCGAAACATGGCGTAATGAGAATAGCTGCACGGAATTATCAAAGGCACGCGCTCCATTTGGCATGCGCGCGTCGCCAGTTCCCTAAATAAAACGCCGAGCGTTCGTGCACGAAAAGGACGGTCCAGCGACTTTCGAGCCGTTTCTCTCTGGGTATCGCCCTCCCCGATAACTCGATTACGCGAGAGCGACATCTGTCCCGGTTCTGCTATGTGTACGTGCGTGTGTGGGTCGTCAAACGGGGGCTCGAAGGCAAAAGTTTCCGAGCGATGGCGCAGCGTCGGGCTGTATTATATGTATAAGCTGCTTTTGTGCTGCAGCGTTGTGTCGGTGACTGCGAGGATTTCGGGGATCTGAGAACGTTTGCGCCGATTATCGCCGGGCTAAGTGGCTAGTCGAGTGATAATTTAATTAAGGCCCGGATAGAGGGTATCGGGCTGTTAGAAATCGTTCGTTTGACGGCTTTATCGGGATTTGTCTGATCTGGTCGTTTTGTGTTGTCTGAGATATATCGCGATGGGGGAAAACTGCTGGGGTTGACGAACAAGTGTTTACATTTTTTTTCTATTTCGATGTAAACCGGATGAAGTTCAGCTCGACGTAAAGCTTATTTACAATTTTAATGCGGCTAAACGTTACTCAGCGGTGAGGTGTATTTGCTCGAGCTACCGTCTAACTATCCGTTTTCCTTTTGCCTATTAATTTCGCTCGAATGATCGAAATCAAAGCAGACTCGGGCCGAAAAGATCCACTTTGACTACCAAATTAGCCGCGGCAATCGCATTAATGCGCAGAGGAGAACAATTTTCAAAAATACTTGCCAAAATTTCCAAACAGCTGCACTTCCAACTTCGCCTCCAAAGCACGCCCCCGCTGTGGAACTTCAACGCCGCAATATATCCCGGCGCGCGAACTATAATACTGGCCCCTATACGCTGGCTGCATCTGCAGCCCTGATAATAGATATTAGATTCCCAGCATAGAGTAACTTGAAATTCGTATAAAACGAGGGAATGGCATTCGTAAATTAGAAAACGGAGCGGAGATAGCGTTAGGTGCTGGAAGCTCGTGCGGGGCCAGAAAACTGCAATTTAGATAAGGGAAATTATCGCGAGATAGTGCCGATAAAATTTAAATGGACCTCGCCCTCGTATACGGGGGACGACGAGTTTCGGGGGATCTCTCGACAAATTTGCTAGGGAATTGAAGGCGAAATCGTGACCGAGAATTTAGGATGAAAGGACTTAATCCGACGCTGCGCTGTCTGTACTGATGTGCAGTGAACGATTCGTGCGAGGAGTCACTACGAGTTTTCCCTTTTCTCTCCGAGTGTAAAACGGCGATAACAGTCGACCGAAGACTTGTACTTGTGGGGTGGATTAGGTATTGCTCGTGGTAACAATTCCAAATTGAAAAATTATCGATAAACTGAATATGCAAATCCATAACAACGCAACCACCCCAAACAAAGTCTCCTCACGTCTTATTGGGCTTCGCGCAGGTGTTCAACTGCATAGCACCTGGGCTTACCCGCACGCGCGTAGCACTGCAGCGAAGGCAGACTATAAGCAGGAGTGATCAGCGAACTGTACGCGGCGGCGTGTCGCGCGATCCCCTCGTCGCTCGGCGCGTGTAATTCGGCGACTACATTTGAATATCCTGAATATATTAATTAAAGCGCCTATATCAATACAGCGCGAACCGAAATTTATACCGTCTCTCTGGCCTGCCGTGACGGGCACTTCCTTTTTCGGGGGAGAAATAGAGAGACGGATGTTTGTCGTTTGAATGGCAAATGTGAATTTAATTGCGATAATGGGAGCAGAGGTGATTTTCGTTTTTCTAGTAGTGTATACTTTTCGGGTGAGTTATCGCCGCTGATCGTCGTGTCGCGTGCATTTTTTCACGCATCAGCATTGTTTTAGAAGAAACGCGCGAACAATAGGATTATTATAATGACGACAATGGCTGGCGCAAAAATCGCACGCATTGTTTGAAATCTCAGCACACACGAAGTGCATACACTGCAATTA
Source organism: Nasonia vitripennis (assembly GCF_009193385.2). Taxonomy (NCBI): domain Eukaryota; kingdom Metazoa; phylum Arthropoda; class Insecta; order Hymenoptera; family Pteromalidae; genus Nasonia; species Nasonia vitripennis. The sequence goes on along the minus strand of NC_045759.1, from coordinate 20,734,357 downwards.
TAAGAATCCAGCTCTCACTCGACTGATGATAATAATAATCTCGCTCGGCGAAAGGAATCCCTGCACAATGCGTACCGGCGTGCGACTTCGGCAAAACTCGACGCCTCTTGGCGCAGCCCCTTAAAATCCCTTTTATATTCCGAGCCGCGCGCACATGCCGCGCAAACACGAACGATTTCATTCCTACCTCTCGGCTCGCAGTTTGCTCATCCGAGGCTGACATTGCAGCGAAAGCCGAACGTCGGCCGCGCATCCTAATTCGGGCTTATCCCCTGCGAACTCTCTCTGGTACATAAAACGGAGCGAGCCTCGCGGGAGTGTGACGTTGGGCGGCTAGTGACGTAGTCGCAGGGGGATATGCTGCCTTTCAATCTTGGATCTCGCGTGGATATGTGGGTTACGCGATGCGAGGTATTTTCGAGACGTATTCGTTGAACGGTATTCGCGAGACGGGTTGTGGAATGCAGGATTTCGGTTTTAGACGCGTGCGGAGAGTTGAAGGGGTGCGAAGTGGAAATAACGCGATTGCCGGGACTCTTTCGGGTGTTTTCGGTTATAAAGGATAAATTTCGTTATAGCGAATCGAGTTTGAGAGCCGAATAATCGATTATTCCGAATTCGAAATAATTGGATTTGAAGATACACTCGAAAATTCGATGAAATTAAATTCAAGAGTGATTTGATTGAATCCATCCAGAGAATTCGAAACGAGTTAAATAAATCAAATGCTTCTCAACTCCCTGAAGTAAAACACATCACGTATACTATATTCGTAGCAACAGCCAGGAGTACCCGCGACGTACACAGAGAGCCCCCCGAGTCGTTTAGTGTCCAGGAAATTGATCATTTCCAAAAAGTACGCCCTCATTTGGTCGACACGACCCTCCTCGAAAAAAAAACGAACTGCTGCAACGCGAGAGATGACGCAAGCCGAGGGGAGGAGAGCAAAACGGCGCGGCGCTGCATGAAACGGGATACAGGCTCGAGGCTGTCTGCGGTGTCGTTATGAATGTGTTTCGCGGTGACTTCGATCGGCCAAACGACCCTTACCCTTCTTTCTCTTCTCGTGCATATATTTACGAGGACCTGCACTGCAGAGTATGTATTCCTTTGATCTTGAGCAGCACTGAGTTTCTATACAGTAGCTCTTTCGAGAGTTATTATCGCAATTAGTCCTGACGTGTAAGTCCTAAAACGAATTTGGAATGCACGATATCGATTTTTGCAAACCAAGTTTAATTAAAGACACTATCCGCCGGAAATTTCGGCAATAATGACGGCTCCGCGAATAATTACGAAGTTTAAATGACATACACGCTGATGGCAGAGACGTACACGCGAGAGAGAGAAGCTCAAAATAATCCCCTCCACAAATAGAAAATTGCAGAAACGCGAGCGCGAATGTGAACAACGTAATGAAGAGCGACGCGAGGTTGTTATTAAGGTTTGTTAGGGAGAGCAAGAGAAGAAGAGTTTCTTGCTTGCCACGCGCGCGCCCGAGTTATACATATATATACATGAGCTGCTGCTGCTAGTGGGAGTCAAGAGAGAGAGAGAGAGAGAGAGAGAGAGAGAGAGAGAGAGAGAGAGAGAGAGAGAGAGAGAGAGAGAGAAGTGTAAGTACTGAAATTGCTCGGTCCCGCAAACGCTCCTGCGCCTACGAGACACGGCTCGAGTCTCTCTCTCTCGAGCACTTTTATATAACAATTGTTCGTTGCCGTCGTCTTTTCATCAAAGTTGCGACGACGACAGCGACAATGCGCGAGAGCTGCGTAAACAAACAATGCGGATTACAATAATAGGATTTGCATGGAAATTTGTTGGTTTATTAATTATTCATCAGTCGCGAGAAGAGACGATCCTAAGTACTTCGCTATTTGAAATTTAATCCCTCATTCCTCGAGGGAAGATACGCGTATAATTTACTACCTAATAATGCACTCTCTTGTTCGTAGAATTGAAGAATGTTCTCTCATGCAGATGGGGTTGCAACATCGGATTTTCCCTCCCATCTGTTCCCCGATAATGAACTTCCCAACATCATGCCCGCATCCGTCATCCCCCGCAAAAAACTCCCCTTCCCCCGTCCAATCCTTCCAACCGTTCATAATCGACAGGAAGCAGCGCGTCAGCCGGCAAAAAAAGCAAAACCAACTCACAAAAAAAAACACACACGCGCGCGCGCCCCTTGTTTGGGTTATGAGGCAATGTACATTCGAAACCTTTTAATTCCTCCATAATAAGGCTGCAGAGCAGCGACGAGACGTGATGACCCCGACGTCGGGGGGCGAATCATTAAAGTCCCTTGCGGTACGCCGATGCATAAGTGACGCGAGAGGTTCAGAGCCGGCGAAGCAAATGAAGAGGACTCCTGCACTCTCGGGCTAAATTAATCGAGTTAGAATCGTGTCCCGCAAATGGACTTCCGATGTTGAACTAATATCTCGGCCGACGATCGAAAGAAGCTTGTTCTTTGAAATCTGTCGTTTTAATTAGACTAGCCGCGAGTGAAATTTCACATACGCGTAACCGAATTCACCTGCCGAGAAGTCCGCTCATTAAATTACGCGTATTTGCGAAAATCTCGTCTGACGCGCCGCCTCGCTTTTGTTCTCGTGCCCGTACTATGTCACTCTTATTCAGCCTTTTTCCAGCTCTCTCGGATTTTCCTCCACTGCAGCAGTCTCCGCTCAAAGGAAAATATAGGCCAGTGCGCTAGACGCCAGTCGCGTCTGCAAACACATTGAGAGGGAGGGAGAAGGGAAGGGTGACATTTTCGGAGCGAAACTTTTTCAATCTATGCCGAATCCGGAATTTTATTTCGAGCCTAATTGGTTCGCGCGCTTTTCGGAAATCGCCGAGGCGTTGGGCAGTTTATCGGTGAAACTTTAATGAATCGAAAGCCGGAAATCCAGCGCGATTCGGGGCCGAGTTTCGTTCCGTTCTCTTGCGCGAGGACGCTGCAAGTTTCGATCGAGCCGAGGCTCTTTCACACGCGCGACTGTCCCGCGCTGAAAAGCCTTCGAAAATTGAATGTCATCCTTTCATCCTGCAAAACGATGTCTTCTCAATCTATCCTTTCAAGATCGTCTCTACTGCATCCACTTCAGTGGTATACACACTACTCTCAGGCAGAAGTATCTTTTAATCATTTTCGTATACGATACAGCGGCTCAAATTAGACTCGACGTCGGTTCAGCGCATTCGTACCTACACAAGCTTCACCAAAGGCAAGCAGCTGCGTGCCTCGACGTCGGCCTTCTATGCAAAAACAAACCAAGCATAAGAGCTGCCGGTGCAGACTTCAAACGGAATTCATCGGACACACGATTTCGTATTCAACGCGCTCGCGAATCAAACCTTCGGACATTTGATCAAATCTCTTCGCTCCCACCCGGCGAATGAGCTCGTTCGTTTTTATGAATCCCTGTGCGCTAGTGGCTTCGTTGTTTTGCCGCGAGCGAGCGAGTTTTTCCAAGGGAGACACCTAATTGCCGACTCGAGCTTGCCGCTATGGAGTTAAAGGGAATTTTAAGCGCGGACACTTTTTTGCTGTGCTGTGTAGTCGCGTATGCCTTTTTTACGATAATTGCGCGAGAGATTCTTCGGGCTGTATTATGGCGAGGAAATTAAAGTTCCGCTCCACTTTAGCATCGGGATCTTGCCTTTACTATATGTATAGGAAGATGAATAAAATGTTGCATTTTACGCGCAGCAGAGGTGCACTTTGCGCGCGAGTGAATCGGCGTCCTGTGTCCCACTTTCGCGATTTATCCGTCGAACGCATCTTATCTCATAGTTATACGGCATGCGGAGAAACATTCGATTTTAATAAATACTACTGCAAAACATAGATAAAATATGCACACGGAAAAATCCATACTTCATCTCCGCGCGCGCGAAGCGTCGCTCGCTTCGTTTAAAAAATTAATTCGCGCGCGTATAACGGATACGCGGCTTCTGCAAATAGAACCTAACGCGTCTATAAATAAACTTAAACCAAGCACACCCCGCCAACGACTCTCGTAAAACAAAACCGAGCTTCGAGCCCCTCGTACACCTGAATTATGAAGCAGCGTATATACCCACATACACACAGAGAGCGGCGAGCTAGAAAACAGTTAAAATCGCGTCATCCCGGATATATCAGGCAAAGCGACGGGTTCGGTCATTGTTCCGGTGCGGAGGGTCCAAAACTGCTCCCGATAACCATTTATCGCGCGCCGCTCTGTATACATACACCGCCGCGCGCGCGACTCTTTTTCAAGCCCACGTGGTGCAGGAGAGCGGCGCTGTTTGAGCCGTTTGAGGTCTCTCTCGCGGCGTGCTAGCGCGATCCGGCTCGTTGCGCCGATTTTATAAGCGTGTTTCGGCCCTCGTCCATTCGGGGAATAATTTATATTGCAATGGGGGCAGTCGCTTTGTTATCGGGCCAGAGAGAGAGAGAGAGAGAGAGAGAGAGAGAGAGAGAGAGAGAGAGAGAGAGACGAATGGGCTTTGTTGGTCCGCACCGCGCGAGTCGATCGTGATTGACGGGAATTGATATGTGCCTTTGTTGTGTGCGTCACGGGGGAGCTTTGGTTATGCGCATTACAAATACTTTCTCGCTTGAATATGCATGAGTGCGTGTGCAGGTGAGAGAAAAAAAAACACGCGGTAATACGAGCAGCTCTCATCCATTCCGTCAAAATAATCATCGCGAAACTCGAACTTGTTAGGCGAAAGCCGAGACTCGAGGCAGGCGTGTAAAAACATCGCGCGAAACAAAAGAAGACTCACCAGACCGCAGTGCAGACGAAGCTTCTACTCGCCCCTCGAGCAGCTTCTCTCTTCGTTGCCTTCCAAGACTCAGAACAGAGCAGCGGGGATGGTGGAGCGGTGTATAGCAGCGCGTGTCGTTATATTGTAACAATACGGTATACGAAGGGCACACCTCACACAGTAGCCGACTTAATATATATGTATCACTTCACAACTGCGCCGCTGGCGATCGGCTCTCCAGTCATAATAGCAGTTCGAATGCGGCGCACGCGCGCACCACTCGTGCACGCGACTGTCTCTCTATCCTCTCTCCCTTGATCTCTCTCTCTCTCTCTCTCTCTCTCTCTCTCTCTCTCTCTCTCTCTCTCTCTCTCTCTCTCTCTGTACTTATATATCGCTGTATACGCCGAATCAAAATACCGGAGCGGCTCTCTTCCTCTCAAGGTCGACAGTGGCTCGGGGTCTGCATCTATGAGTTCCAGCTGGCGTCGTTGTCAGCGAACGACAACACGTGACGGCGACAGGCGGCAATGAGGAGGAACGTGAGATTGTTTTATAGCGACGACGCGGGGGCGGCTCGGAAGCAAGCACCGAGCGCAAGGCCTGTTCGGGGTGGACTGAGGGAGCGACTGACGTGCCGCGAGACCTAACCTTACCGAGCGGCGCAGTTGCGCAACCCTCCCGACTCGCGGAAATGCGCACGCGCTGCTCTATCTCTCGGGGATGCCATATACTGTGCAGATCTGCATGTATATATTCGGTGCATGTGTGACGCGACGGTCTGCTGCTGCAGCGGGCGCGCGTAAATTATTCCGACGAAATTTTAAAGCAAGCAACAGAGAGAGAGAGAGAGAGAGAGAGAGAGCGAGAGAGAGAGAGAGAGTGAGAGAGAGAGGAGCGGAGATATCGCACGGAAAATATAGCGGCAAATTTCGTTACGCCGTGCTGCGGTGATGAGAAAAAAAACGTATACTCGTCGTTTTTTTTTCCAGCGGAGAGCGTAATTGAGATACCTAATTGATTGGATTGCGGGGTTTCAACGTTGTTAGATGATAAACGTATCGTGTTCTCTTTTTTCGAGGAAATGGATTGATATTCTGGATGAAACCGCGGCAGCCCTATCGAAGAGTTAACGAATTGCATTCCCCGGAAATGCAGGTTGCTGTGTAATATTCGAGGAAAAACTTGTTATTCCATTACGAAGAGAAAAAACAAAGCGAAAAAAACCGCGACTCCTTCTGCCCGTCGACAAGACAAAAAAAGCTGCACCTGTTCTCCATTGCAAATAGATCGAGCAGCTCGCGAGCCATCAATAACCCGTAAAACACTGTCGTCAGCAGGTATCGCGGCTTCACGTCAACACACTCCCATCCTACAGAAGCTCGCCTGTATACACGTACACACCTATAAACACGTAGTATTCCGACCGGAGAGAGGAGAGCTTGGCTCGTTTTCTCGAGCACCTACGCCGCCGCCGCCGAAGCCGCCACGATCAAGCCTATTAACGTTCACTGACGTAGAGTGGATATCGGGGGCATTTACGCCGTGTCTCTGATGCAGCCGCGCGCTATATTGTCCGAGTGATCGGCTCGCAATTCGGTCGGAAGGATCGAGTGGTTTCTCTCCATGGCCTATATGCCGGCCGAAATGTCGTTGGGAATTTTCGCTTTTCAGTCGTCGCGTCGAAATTATTGTTACATGCTCGTGACGAGTTTTTTTTTTTATTTATTGTCTTGTCAACGCGTATAGTGATCGAGTGCGAGTGTCTGTCGTTGACGAGCTCGGAACGAGGCGCGTTTCAAGGAAGCGTGTAAAAATATGACGTTGTATTTTTTTGGAAAACGAAGCGACTATTTTCGATGAATTACACTTCGAAATAAATTAAAACCTGCTTCGAAGCACATCCCCTTCGATCAATTACACCACATCCACTTTAAAACCTCATTACCTCCCGCGAGCAATCTGTTACAAGCCCAAAATTGTGTTACCGGTTTTTTATGACAGAATAAGAAATAGACCGAAAAACGCCCGCATTAAATCAAGACATATACGCGTGATTAACGACAAAACCGAGAGTATTAATGTAGCTTCGTCAACGTGCTATCGATACACACACGGACGCGTGGAAAATACACTTCCGTCTTCTTTTTTGCCGCGTTCGCGCGCGACCATCAATTACACGTCAAATCGCGCGGAAAAAATGTGCCGCTGACGCGCGGTATATAATAGAAAAAACGGGCGTTAAAATCGATTTTCTCCCGCGAGCGCACAGGAGAGGATCGTAATATAGTACAGAGATAAGACCGCGACGGCTGCTGGAAAAAGGGAAGGAATACGAGAGACGATCGTTTTCTTCCCCCCGCGACTGAAAACCGAAGAGAATATATACATTGTCACTCGTCGTTAACTACTCGCTCTGAGTATATGAATATACGACGTTCGCGTGACTCGGCGAACATTGCCTGTACCTTCCGAAACAAGAATGCAACGTAAATAGTGGCCGAAAAATTCATCAATTCTGAATTACTCTTACGAGCGAGCGAGCAATCCCGCCGTGAATGAAGAGAGATAAGAAAGTATGCGCCAGCTCGTGTACACGCGGAAAATAAAAACGTAATGATGAATGAGCGATGAGTCCCCTGCAACGTCGAGGAAGTGATAACCGAATCTTCGTTAAAGAGATTGATTATTTTAAATTTCTCACAACCCGAAATCTCCTGCAGAGTATAGGGAACAACGTACTGTACTCTCTGGCGTCAATCAGGTATCAAAATGTTTATACTGCTCGGCTGCAGCGGGAGAGAGCAAAAGGGTTAAGTAAAACGAGCGCTTCTAGCAGTAGGTAGAGACAGCGAGAGTCGACATCCGACACTCCATCAACGTGGACTGACGCCTCTCTCTCTCTCTCTCTCTCTCTCTCTCTCTCTCTCTCTCTCGTCTCTGTCTCTCCATAGCATCCACCCCCGCCATACACACAACGTCCTCTATTAATTGCTATTTCACGCGACCTGCCACTGCTTCAGAGCTGACTGGCAGCGTGCTTGCGTTCCACTTCCGAGTTCTCCCTCCGAGCTTCTATAGGCTACTAGTATAACGCAGCTCGCGCCGCCGTCGCGTATCATCGTTCCGGTGTTGTGTATCGCTCGCGCGCGGCCCAAACGATCGATCATTATCGACGCAGTTATATATACATATATATATATATATATATATAGATGGGAGGGTGTAGAGGAGGAAGCTGCTGGCTACTCTAACGGAAGATTCAACTTGGCGGAAATTTTTATAGCGAGGGTAGGTGCTGCTAGAGGTGAGACGCCAACGTTGCGCTGCGCGCGAGTTATTCTCAGGGAATTGTTTTGAATTGTGCTGAGAACGGAGGATTTATATGCGCTTTTATCCGAACTTTTTGCCGTCTGCTAGCGTCTCTTTTTTTAGATCCGGATTATTTTTTCCTCTTTTAAGACGGTGTATAGATACCTACACTGAGAGAAATTTATAGTAAATTTTACTATACTGGATAGGAAATTTTAATAAAAAGTTTGGTAATCCACTCACAGACTGACAGTCTAGTAATTTTTACTAAACTGTATAGTAAATTTTATAAAACTAAAAATTTTACTATACTGAGTAGTAATTTTTACCCTGACTAAATTAAATATAAAAATGCACATAGTGGACAAATTATTTTCAATTATTATATGGCTCTAAATTTTTATGGTTATGGAGGGTTACTCTTCTAACGCACTTCATTCAGAGAACATTATCGATTCACTCGCCGCAGTTGATTTTTAGAGACATTAAACTAACCTAGATACATTTCCTACAACTAAACGCTTAATTATTATACATATTCGCAATTCGCAGTACATATGCTTATACGCTCGCAATTGTTACAACAGGGTTGCTAAACGGACTTATATACTAACTGAGCTAACTTCTTACCGCTTGCGGGTTTTATTTCCCGTGCACCCCCTAGCGGCAGCACACAAAACAGTTTGACTTTATTTGAAACAGCACCGGCTTCAAACTGCTGCTCTGAAGTCGAGTCTTGCCATGATGCTTATTTTCAGGTGCTACTTCTCGCGGCCGCCATGTTTGCTAAACGCGCATGCGCATAACGCGTCAATACGCATCAGTACCGATTTTCAGATGAAAAGTACTATACGTTCTATTAAAAATTACTATACTGTCAGGTAAAAATTCATACATTGGCGATTTTCACTATAGTTTCTGTTAATTTTTCCTATTGAGTATGGTAAATTTTATATGGAAGTTTAGTAAAAATTGATATAAATCTAGTAAAAAGGTCAGTTTTGTCAGTCTGTGACGAGATTACCAAACTTTCCAGTAAATTATCATGAACATATAGTAAAATTTACGCACTATTTCTCTCAGTGTATAGCTATTTGCGACTAGATGTTTCACCGATACAGAAATAGTAATGTAATGATGATGCGGAAAGTCATTTACTGAGACATCCACAGACTCAGGCAGTTATAGCATGTGCGATCGAAGTAGGTCCACAAGTTTTGAAGTAGGTGAGTTACCGCTATATATATATATATATGCAATGGGCTTGTACATTTTGATAAAGGGAATGAGAAAGTACCTGTGCGCCACCTATCTTTGCTGACCAGAGTTACGAACGATTTAATTGGTCTGAACAGAGCCAGTCCAAAACGACTCTGCTTTGATATCTCGCGGTCTGCACGTACGTATACAATTTGGATTTTAAAATGCCAAGGATTCCGTCACAATCGCGAAATATACCTCTTTTCACTTGATATCCAAACAAGTTAAAACTAATATAATCAATCATTGAATTTTGTTGATAATTATAAGCTCATGTACGTACAGTCTACAATCCAATTATCTGGTGTTGATATTATATAACGTGAGTCGGTAAGGCAGATTGCCTACTGTGCCTGCAACGGGGAAACTCTGTGGACCTACGCGCAGTACGGCGAATACCTGTTCTATCTATGAACCTGCCAATCGATATTCTACCAGCGACAACTACTATAAATTTTTAAAACAACAACAAACGTGCAAGACACGCGATTCACCCCCTGCAAACACAATAAACGCGAAACTTTTTCTTGTCCTGAAAACGATTTAAAATACGACGATCATTTTCAAAATTTTACGTATTTAATAATAAACATTGACAATCGCATTAATTTTCTTGTAAATAGCATAGGATCGATATATTGACAAGCTCAACTTATACAACACACTAACACAGGTTGGCTCGCTTGCAAAAAATACTCATTAATCAACGTATCCATTACACGCATGAATTGGGCACGCCTTGAGTTACAGAAATTTGCACGACTGCAAAACTCCGATCGTTCTTCACATGTCTGAAGAAGCCCGCCCAGGCGATCCTTGCTGACTTAAGCAAAAGCCCCACCGGATGAAGTCACTGTGCTACGCGTAACGATCATGCCATGTACACTCATCAAATTTTCAATTTTCCAATCGATATAACTTCCCCGATCGACACGAGTTTAACCTTCATATTTCAAAACGTCCTCTCTTCGAATATTATTTACTTATATCGAAAACTTTTTACAATCCGTGTAATACTTTTCGGAGTGACTAGCCACTTTTTGCAAATTGCATCTCTCGCTTTAAACTCTCTGTACAAAGCCGCCCAAGCGACAAATACCGATGAAACGTTGAAAAGGCGAATAAACAAAGCTTCGCCTGATTGACAATGATGAAATTATATCACAGTGTGCATATACCCCCCCCCCCCCACATGGTAGGATTAATAACATCTGCGCTCAAAAGAGGGAGAGAGACCCGCGGGAAGCACGCTGCGATGATTCCATTTCGCACCACCGACTCCGCATAATGCGCAAATTATTTCAAGGTCGTGAAATGCTAATTGCGAGCGAGGAGAGCCCGCGGGAGGAGCTGGCTAAACTTTGCCGATGTGATTTCCAGCGCACTTTGTTACCCCCCTCTATTATCTCTCCGAGAGTCGCGCGAATGTTTGCGCTTGCGGCCGCGATAAATTTGTATGTTAAGTCGATGACTGTTTGCGCTAGTTTAAGTGAAATGATAATTAGTTGGAGCTTCAATTTATGACCAGCGTGCGCGTACAATTCGTTATAATTAACTCCGTGCTCGCGGGTTATGAGAAGTTTGCGCACGAGGAATATTCACGCTACATTATTTTTTATCTTCGGAATCGCTTCGTGGTGTGTAGTTTAATAATAAGTGTGTGTGGAAATCGACTCGAAGTTTTTTCTCCCTTACAATCTCGTAGTAAGTATTTTCGTTTCCATTTCCGCTGGCTTCACGCACGAGTTCAGCGTAGGGCTATCCTTAACTTACTCTGTCATTCGTTTTCGATGTAGCTACTAACTCGAAAATTGCACAGCATTATCGATGCCCTTCACCGCGATATCAAAGAAATCTCTATAGAACTATTCTTTTAATAAAACGTTAGAAAAATGTAGCAAGGCCAATCGACCACAATTGCAATAAACGTGCAATATTCTCATAACAATTAACAGAGTATATTCACCCCTTGCAACGATCACCTAATCCTATATGGGCTCGCGATCGACTTCTTTCAAAACAGACACCATACACATGCAGCGGCGACTATACACGGCGGCGGAGCTTCTTTCCGGCGAGAGCCAACGGCCGATGTGCAGCACCACAGGCCACAAGACTCGCCGGCTCGTGCACCTTCAGTCAGCTCCGCGCGCTCACCTGAGCAGGTGCGCTGTTTCACTTCTCCCGCGATCGGTTCCGCCACCGCGCGCACGCGTATTTTGCCGGCGATTGTGTTTCGCTGTATCGAAGACCGGCTAAAGCAATTTTTTTTCTATTTCAAGAGTGACGTGATAAGTACTGTGTCTGTGGGAAGTGAGCAGGAGGATTGCGCTGGATTTTCATTTGGGATGGAGTTTTCGTAGATTTATCGCTGACCGTGAGTATATTGCATTTTTTGAAGGGGTGTTAAGCTTGAATTTGACATTTCATGTAATTTTTACAAAGACACGTCACCTGTCTTGTTATTCAATTGTGCGGTTCACTTGTCCGGAAACGAGTGCTATTTTTAAGGAACCGGCAACGTACAGTTAACGGAAACCTGAACACGCGCGAGTCTGCTTCCTTTTAGTGCAGCGTTTGCGTTTTATTGCACATCTCGTATTGCGACACATCGTCTTTACCCCGCGACATACCAGCCGGCGTTGTTTATTAAATATTTTAAAAGGTTGCCGTTGCAGCGCCATTTGGCAACAGCCATCATCGTCCCGTCGATGTAAAATTCTATTGTTTCGCTCGCGAAAACAGTTTACAAGAGCGTAAACCCGATTATTTTTTTTTAATATTTATGAACGTTATGAAATCCGTATAGAGCATCCTTCGTTCGCAAATAATAGCCGAACTTATATATCGAGAAATATTTTAATTCCGGCCTTACACTTTTCAGCAGTTGAAGATGTTTCCATCTAGTTGACTCTCCGACGTAGCAGCCGAGAATTTATTTGCTACTTTCCTTTTTTGTTGGAAGCGCCACATTTATTGTCTGGTGATTTGCAGAAAATGACTATTAAATTTCTACGCAATTTCTCGCCTCCTATACACGTTTGCGGACCATAGCTCCTTGTCACTTTTTGTTTTCGGCAAAAAGAAAATCATCAATCTGGATCCAAAACAATTTTTTTTTCCCGCGGCCAGTTCGTGCTTCGGCAGGTAATCCCTCGAAAGTCCGAAGGAGCGCATAACGCGCCAGGTTTTCCACTCGCGGCTTATTGTCATTCAAATGAGCGATTTCGTATTATACGTTGTTCCTGTATCTCCAAAGTAACGCGACGAATCACACACAACGCGAGCCGAGAAGTGAGAACCCTATTTAGCTATTATGCTGCGGCTACACAAAGGCCTCTGGTATTTCGACGGTATTTCAAAGCTGCATTGATAAGAACGAAAGTATAGTCATTTTACAAACGGTGCAGAGTGTCTCCTACTGCAGTCGAGTAATTTCTCACAAATATAATTGTCTGATATTTTTCCACTCTCGAGAGGCGTGATTAGAAAAAACCTTCGAACGTCGCCTCTATCGCAGGACGACACCCGCATGAGTTCAATGTCATCGACCTCTTATCCCTCGCGCAGCAGCATAACAAACCCGTAGGCTATATACTGTCAATCTCGAAACGTATATGGAAAACAAATTTGCCGACGATATTCGCATTATTCAACTCTCGAAAAGATGCAAAAACGAGCGAGAAACCACGAAAGTCGAAGCGAGAAGCGTACACAGCCGTACATGGGCACAATAGCCGAAAGTGTCCGCTGTACACGGGGGCACAGGTATACACACGCATCCAGAGAGCCAACTTCCGGCGAGCGCGCGAGTTTCAAAGTGTGAGTGTACTTCGGTGTCCTTCCAAGCATACATCCACGCGTCTTCCTGGCTATATAGCCGCTGCACAGGTATACGCATTATTTTGGCGCGCGCGCGAGTTTCGGGCCGACGTGCGGAGGCAAAAAGGTAGGGGAGGTCGTCACGCAACGCTGCCTTCAATGGGGTGAGAGACAGACAGACAGACAGACTGCAGCAGCGGCCCACACTGTGTTTGCTTTCTCTCCGTGTGTATTCGTATAGCAGGTCTGTGTACGCGTATATATGTATGCGCACCGCATGGGGCTTTATCATTCGGAAACACGCACGACAGGTGTGGGAAGTGACGTCACGTGTCTCAAGAATGTATAATTTTCGAGCTCGGTGCCTGCGTGTGTGCTACCGCAGAGACGATACTCGCTCGCTATAGACCTATGGGTTATGACTCGCTTTTGTGATGCCCTCTGTGCGCCGATGGCGATGAAAGGGACGATGGCAGTAGTCGTTGGGTTGATTCTTTCTTTCTTCGGACTCTGTCTTTATCGACAACACGACTGCTGTTGCAGGTGCTTAGAAACGGATGATGCGAGAGGAATATTAATAAGCGGGATTCGGGATTCTCAACTGCGACATTTTTTTTTCTTCTCAAGATCGGAGATTCGATTTTTCAGGCAGATATTCTAAGTGGCGCCGGGTTGATGCGTTCGGTGGCGTAACGTTTCTATTACGCGTAAACGTGTAACTTTCTTTTAAAATCGTGATTGTAAATTCAAAACGCCACGATTTCACAACGGATAGAACTAAATCGAGGCTGATTCGTGTATGGAAAAGAAAGAAAGTTGGAAATTAGATAACTTTCGGCGCCGAAGCTTATCTGAGAATTCGACACCTTCCGTAATAAAGTTCGGAAGTTTAGTTTCCCGACTTGCACGCGAACTGCCGCATCGACTAGCCGCCACTTGGCTGCCTAAAAACTCGCGATTATCATTCGCAGCGGAGCGAAAGAATAAAAGCGGTTATAAAACCGCGTTTTAATTAAATTTATTTATTTATTCAGTTGCGATTATTATGAAGGAGTTGCGCAACGCGCGCAGTAAATGCAACGCGATAAAAACGGGAAAATTGATAAGTAGATCCAATTATAAGCAAACGCTTAATCGTCCAAGAAGCCGTTCCTCACTTCCGAGTCGAAAAGCAGCTGACCCCAAGCAAACTCGAGCAGGCGCTTCAGTCGAGCGCCTCCTTTAATTGCCGTGAAAAAAATAACAAGAGAAAGGACACGTGTCATGTATACACCCCGAGAACAGTGTGTAGCATCGTTCCATCGTCAATTCCAATATATTCCCCTCGCGAAAAATCGCATAATATCCTCGCGCAATAATCGAGCCGTGAAGCCAGAAGGCCCAGTAATTAAATCCACAGACGCGTGCGCGTACGTACTTATATGTGTGCACATGTACACCTCCAGACGGACCGGCCGTTAAGGAGCAGAACTGCCTAGCGTTGCCGACATAGTCGGTTGGCAAGGGGAACGCGGCCCCGATTGACCGGCCGCCCCTGACACGATTCGCGCCTACTGCCTTATAGTCAAAAACCCAAGAGAGAGAGAGAGAGATGATTGTAACTAGAAAATTCGCGAGAAGAAAGTACGGGTGGTTCTCTTTTATACTCGCAACGCGACCGTCTTCCGTGATGACAATGATGATTATGGCTTATCTTGATGTCGCTCGAAGTGGGTCGGATCCTCTGGTTTTTGGAGTATAAAGCGGTTTCGCTTTTATAATTGGCTTGTTTTGATTTCGCGGCTATTTGGTCAAGGCGGTGAGAGAAATGATAGTGTGTATTGGTTCGAGCTCGTTTGAAGGAATGAAAAAAAGAACGCTTTGATGCAGAGTTCAAATATTTGACTGTGCAAGTGCGCGCGCGCAAGTCGTTAATTAAATACAGGAAATAAGGGTCCTGGGGACAATGAAGGCTGCGCATGTGTGATTATTCACGTATTGTGTGAGTCAAGCTTCGCGTAGTGGTGCGTTTGAAAAATATAAAAAATTTTGTTAAACGTCGCTGCATTTCCGTGGAACTGATGAAAACGATTAAAATATTTATCGAACGCGTGGTGCATGCGGTGTTTTGAAACCTCGAAACAATGGAACGCCGTATTTTCGTCCCCGATAAAATCGGGATCTTTTTTTTTTGTAACGCCGTAATTACGGTGTCTTTGAAAAAATGAGACTTAATTATCGAGGAAGTAAAAACGGAAAGGAGATAGCCGCATTATCTTAAAATGCTCTAAAAGGTCTTTAAAGAGAGTTACACTTTTTTATGCTTTCACTAAAACGTCGTCTCGCGGATATACTTTTTTTCCATTACTCCTCCCGCAAACCATCGAGATTTCTTTTTTTCCTCTCTCTCTCTCCAACTATAACTGTTATTTTGCTCGATTCGTGCGACATCGACACAGAGCTCATACCTACACTCAAAAAACGCAGCGAAGCTCGACCGAAAATTCAGCCAAAACTAAAATTTCTCCTCGATTATTCCCCCGCGATAAGCCACCGGGTGCGTATACAGCAACGGAACACAACAATACCCGCAGCGCACGTCCACGCTAAAAGACGTCGGAGCCGTGCGCGCAGCGAACGTCCGGCTAATCTGCTGCAGTCATCATCGGCAACAACAGCGTTACGTGGCTGTATACGTATACCCCCCGTAGGTGATTGTGTGTATATATATAGGATCCTAGACTCGTGCGCGTGCAGCCGTTTCCGGGCATCGGCCTTGCGAGCCACTGACCACGACGAAGCGAGTCCAACTCGCAATACGTAGTGCACCTGAGGTAGCAAGTGAGTTGAAGAATATGTATAGGAACAGGGGGGAAGTCCCGCGCAGTTGGTGTGGATGTGTCTATATATAGCTGTATATAGATGGAGAACAAGAGCTGCGGTGGGCTTCGTTGTTGCGGGGAGGATAACGGTGCGCTGTACTCGATGTCAAAGGCTGATGTAACTCTTTCGAGTAGCAGCTCGAGATGTTTTGATGCGCATGCAGGGGTATAGAAAGCGCAGCGATATTGTACTTATGGTCGGTTATTTTCTGATCAATGCGGTAGAGACCGCAAGTCTATTTATAGCTCATCTGTCTCTATATACTGTCCTCTGCTCTAACGAAAGCTCTTCTCTTTTCTCGTGCGGCTGTAATTAGCCTATCAAATTTCTCGCGCCTCGGAACTCTCCATCGGCGCGCAAAAGTGAGCCTCGACGATCAATTAATGAAGCTTCGTTGGTGTGGAATCGGGGCTGATGCTCTCGCTCTCCGACGCAAAAAGCGTCTCAGTACCGAGCCCACAGAGTAGCGGTGAAATCGATTAATCGATCACTGGTATATATACCTACACCGCCGAAAAAGGCGATATCCGAGAGAGGAAAGCCTCGACCCGAGGATCGCTCGACCCCGTGCGCTTAGGTGAAAACGCGAGACTCGAGGAAAAAATCGGCAAAGATGAAAGCGAAGCGCTTATCCCGTAGGAAGGAAGCTAATGCGCCTCGGGGTCTCTCTGCATAATTTGATCGTGAGTAGCCTCGAACGTGACTGCAGTTTATATACAGATTTTTCGATTATGTTTACATACACAAGCGAGTGTCTATATGCACTTCGTAGGCTATCCGTTATATGCAAGGATGAAACTTTCCGATCGGAAAGTGAAGGTAGAAGCGATCACTTTGCATTCACGCTTCAATTTTCCGCCTTTGATGTTCGTCCAGACGGAGCCGCGAAAAATCGGGACGTGCTTTAAGCCGCGGCTTCACCGGATTCATTTTTCGCGACCTGCTTTTACGAGAGATGTTACACTTGTAAACGGCCGCGTCGCGTAGTTTTCACTGGATTTTTCGCATTGCGCGGCGCGCGTGGCCAATATAAGAGAGAAAGGAAAGTTAAGATTTGACACGGATTTCTTCTATGACATTATGGTAAACGCCGCCGTCGCCGCTGCTTCATTTTACTCCCGAGCGTCCACCGACTATTGTCTTTCACTTTGGCATATATTTTTACGATCAAGAATTACAAGGCCGTAAAGGATATACGCGCGAAATTACGCTTTGCCGAAAGCGAAATGAAAATCGT
The DNA here is from genome assembly GCF_009193385.2 of Nasonia vitripennis. NCBI lineage: Eukaryota > Metazoa > Arthropoda > Insecta > Hymenoptera > Pteromalidae > Nasonia > Nasonia vitripennis. Next base: position 20,717,103 of record NC_045759.1, on the reverse strand, counting down.
TAAAGGTGCTCTTGAAAAGGCCAGAAAAAAGCTTCGCTTCCCCTGTAATATCGAGCGAAGAGCCCATCCGGTCGAAAAACACTGCACAGACGAACCAAAGCGCACAGTCGATTCGCGCCTCTTCGTGAGCAGCAGCAGCGGCAGCTCCTATTGTCTCTCCCTCCTTCTCTTACACACAGTCTGTCACGGGCGTGAGAAAAGTCCTCTTGGCGGCGGCCGGTGGATCTCCGGTTGCTCTCTCGTTGGCGCCGGTGGCTTTCACTCCGGCTGCAATTACAGTGCGCTGTGCGCTCGTGGTCAGCGCGCGACGATCTTGACATTGGGATTGGGCGACAGACAGCAGCTTCCTTTGTCGCCTGTGAGAGAGACGAGAAGAGAGAGTAAGTTTAGCTCGCGCGCGTGTATAGAGAAAGCCAGGAGTTTAGACTATGCGATGCTGCGCGCGTATGGCGTTTGGATATGGCCAATTAGACGACTGGCTTTAGAGAGAGAGAGAGAGAGAGAGAGAGAGAGAGAGAGAGAGAGAGAGAGAGAGAGGGAGAGAGAGAGAGAGAGAGAGAGAGAGACTTATTTTCACACGGGAGGATTTTGTCTGCGGTTCCTCTTTTTTCGGAATTAGTGCCCAGTCAACTTTTCGAAAGCGGAACGCTCGGAAGATGCGTAGTTTTTGGGATACAAACGGATGATTTTTTTTTTTGTTTGTTATCCCCAGATTTCCCACTAATACTATTATCCGAAGTCGGCTCCGTTTCTCGGCGGTAAGAGTGTAAAAAGCGTGCAGACGACGATCGATTTATGACTTTTCATAGCCTCGTAAAAATACAGTAAGCGTGGATAAGAGCGTCTCTAGAGACTCCCCCTCCCAGCGTGTATATCGCAACTGTTTTTTCAACAATAAAAATCAAGCCTCTCGCCGCTCAAAACTAAGAGCCATAAACAAACAAAAGGATCCTCGTGCGATCGTGGTCGTAATTATCGAATGGAGAAACGCTCGACCGGTTGTTATCAGCTTAAACTGCGCTTCCCGAACATCCGCTTTATTGACCTTCCGCGAAAGTTTCGCGCACGTGCTGCGAGCAAACACAAACGAGCTAAGTAAGCCTTTCGAGGGATCGATTATTTAGTCCCGGCTAGAGCGTCGGTAAAAATGCACGAATATAATACCGGCGGAGATAATTGCCGCTACGACGACGATGCTGATGTCCTCTGCTCGTTACGCTTGAGTTATTCGTATTTAATTTCAGTGCCGAGGCTCCTTTTATCGTGCGATGCTCTGTACTTACGCCGGACGTAAGGAGAGGAGAGATTACTGTTCAGGTAGGATTTCACGCAGGTAATGATGGCTAGCGGGAAATAATTTAGACTCGCGTGGTTCGCGAGAATCGTTATTATTATTTCTCGTAGCGACGAAAACGCGAAGAAAAGGAAAACCGCGGATAAAGGAAAAAAACAGGGCTAATGAAAATCCGATCGCGCAATAACACAATGCGCTCACGCTCCACTTTATACATACGGCGGCGGCAAAAGTGCAAGCACCGATATAATTACTATGGGAAATTCCATTTGCAAACTGTCATTCACTCGCTCGCCCAGGCTTAGAGCAGGCGCGAGGAAATTTCCTAGACGTCGGATTTATTGACTTTCTAGGAAAGTTCACCGAGAGAGCACACGAGTGCACAAACGCCTGCAGCAGCTGAGCTGTCAAAGTGACACTCGCGCGCGCGTGTGTGTACTTATATATTCATATATAGTTCTCTCGCGCATGCGAATGTCATTTAGCGGGTCGTTTTGAGAGAGAGAGAGAGAGAGAGAGAGAGAGAGAGAGAGAGAGAGAGAGATTGTTTTTTCTTCGCCGACGCGCGTGTTTGCTTTCTTTGTACATAATGATCTATTGTGGAGGATATTTACGGACGGGTGACACGATTAAAAAGAGACGCGCTGAAGAAAAAAGAAGAAAATTAGGATTTTAATCAAGTGTGACGAGAGAGAACTACGTTCCGAACCACCGGCTTCGAGATTTACGATTCTAATCGAGTCCGACGGACGTCCCTAATTAACTTCTTCACGCTTTGTAAAATTCGATCATGGCGACGAATCCTTAAAAACAAAGCATCTCCGAGAAAAGAAGCCCCACGAGTGTTCCAAGAACAAACGCGCTGCACTCATAACAAAAAGCGTCTAATTCTAATCATCTCGCCGCTGCGCTGCGCAACGAAAGGGACTTTTTACACGCGCGACCATAAACATATAACAAGACGCATCTTTCGGTATAGAGTCGGTTTCACTCGACTGAAATATCTTCCTTTTCTCCGTTTCCCAGATAATTGCCGCGCTGCAGCCCTGTGTGAGAAGCCGTACTCCTGCTACCTCCTAATTAAGCTCTACGCACACAATATAAATCTCTTCTCGTTATAATCGGAGCGCGAGCTGCTGCAGGAGTCAAAAGCGCGAAAGTGACACAAGTTCCCAGCGACATAACCGCCAGGCATTGTGCGTGGGTACATATATATTGTGTACACAGTATCGCGTCCTTGCGATCTATATACGAAAGACGATGACGCTTTATAGGCGAGAGAGTCACTGGGTCACGCGCTTGTATACGGAGATAATAAACTCGGTGGAAATCTTCTGTTTCAGAGCTGCACGTACCGGCATGCGATTATAGCCGCTTGATGCCGAGTGGAATTATGCGCCGGCATCGGGTGTCCCAGCAGCAGCATCCAACATGAAGGTGCTCCGATGCGCATCGAAGACGGACGACTACTCTCTGCGGCGAGCGGCGCCGTTTTTGCTGGCGCTGCTGCTACTCCTACTGCCAGCGACATGCGAGGCGAGGAACAACCCGCCGCGCTTCCTCACCGAACGCGGCCAGACCGCCGAGATCGTGCTACGACTGAAGGAAGGCCCGGAAACGCCGGTTGGTCAGTATCGAGAGCTTTTTGTCTGAGGCTTTTGTTTCCTTTATACACGGGAGAGAGAGGAAAACGACGACAGATTGTGGGGGTGGCTTGGGAAGATTTTTCACGGAGTCATCACGCTTGATGAAGCAGAGAGTGTGAACAATTTCTGGAAACGAATAGACTTTCTATATCACCGAAAATATTTTTATTATAATATACACGATTTCGAAAAAGCGATAGTATAGAGACGAGTGTGTGTACGTACACGCGCTTATCAGATCTCGCGGCTCTCTCGCCAAGGTGATTACCGCGCATATTTGTGTATCGACAAACTCTCGGACAGACACTTTAGGAGATGAAATCCTCGCGATAATCCGTACGGAATCTCGGAAAAAAGAAGTAAAATAGAGAGAGAGCGTGTGTTGACCAAATTCGGTGTGGATTTACAGGCAGCCTGATCTACCGATTACGAGGCGTCGACCCGGACGGAGATGACCTGACGTTCGGGGTACGAGATCAGCCGGGCAGCGACGTGATAAGCATCGACAAGTTCAGCGCTAACGAAGCCAACGTCTACCTCAAGAAGCCGCTAGACCGAGAGGTAGGTCTTTCAGACTGCTTTTCGGAAATTCTTCGCTTCTTGGATCCTTTCAGGGAAACTGCCTCTAGTTTAAGTGCCTCGCGCTATGGCTGATCTACACGCTGTACACCTGCACGCGTGAGAAGACGCGTGGCGCAAGTTTGTTTGAAAAACTTATACACAAGAAATTGAACGATGTTGCGAAAGGCGGATTGCACTATTAATTCTGATTACATCGAGGCCGGGCATATTATTCAACATTGCGAGCTTCCTAATTTTACGTAATTCGGACGGGGGGGGGGGACAATGAAAACTGCTATTACGATAATAAATAGCTTATATTTACACCGCGCGAGCAATCGGAAAACGGAGAACAATACTACTTCGATCGCAATCGAGCCGCGTGTAGCATTTCGACAGGATATCCATCAAATTTAACGGACCATTCTATATCTAATTTCTGGAAAGCGATAATCGCCGTCGAGTTTTTTCAAAATTTCCGGCCTCTCGAGCCAATAAAAATCTCTCCACCGCACATCTCCGAGAAGCAACATCTTCCCATCCCCTCGCCGAAAAAAGCCTCTCCTGTATCTATCAGCTCAGTCACGACAAACGCCGATAAATCTTAACGTCGAAAAAGGTAACAACAGCGGCGTAGCAGCCGAAAAGTGGGTCGACGGTTCGGGTTCGCAAAAACGTGGAATCTCGAGCGATCGCTCGATTCGATTACGCCGTTTCCGCGTCCTCGACTCTACGCGTATATAGTTATTGCAAGTGCAGCAGCAGCAACGTCGTTTCGCTCCGCGGGAGACCGAACTCCGCGAGTCGAATCGGTTCCACGCGGTAATAATAACACGCGGTCGCGGAATATAAGAAGGGACGGAAGAAGAAGAAGCAGAGATGGATGGCGGTACAAGGGATCTGCAGGGCAAACAAAGGCCAGATGAGTTGTTGGCTTAGATGGCGATGAGAGAGAGAGCGGCAGCCTTTGTGCGGGTGGTACTGCAGTGCGCGAGCTGTTTTTCTGGAATGCGGAGGGCTGAGAGATTGTGGGAATGCAAGCGTGTATTTGAGGAGGATCGCGTTACGTATACTTGAAAAACTTGCTTTCTAAGTATAGGCTAATAAACTAAAATGTGCCCGTGAAATGGTAAAATCTCTCACTTGAAAATTGATTCAGCCGCGCGCGAGGATTGAGTTACAGTTATGCCCGAGAAGTAGCACTTGTGCAATTAGCGTTTTTTCGTCGCATCGCCATTCCGATGATTTTTGCGCGAGGAGCACAGTATACTTACAAATGAAATAACCCATTTCCAGGGCATCAATTCGCCGGCCATTCGTAAAAGCTCGAGAACGCGTATAAATAAAGGATTTTGCAATAATAAGACGTCCGAGCTCGGAAAGAGATGATCGTTCTTGTACAGGCTAAACAAACACGAGGCGTATTATTACACAGTTTATGAGACAGCTCACTCCAATTTTTTCGACCCGCGTCTCTCTGTTATTTTCTCACTTCAATGTTCGCTTACAGTTAGCTCGATCCCCGAAGCGCTGTTCTAGCCATTAGCAATTTTCGTTTACAGCAGCGTTATTTTTGCCGTTGATGTTTTTTGATGACTTTCCGTTGAAATACTTTTTTTAATCCGTCCATGCAGACGAAAGACGAGTACGCGATAGTCCTAACGCTGACAGACGGCAAGCTGGGCGACAACAACTTCATAACCCAGAGTCTCCTGCTGCTCGTCGAGGACATCAACGACAACACGCCCGTGTTCAAGCCCCACCCGACGAGTCTCACCGTTCCCGAAGATGCGAAACCCGGAGTCCTCACGACGGTCGAGGCGACCGACCTCGATGAAGGCGCTCACGGACAGGTCGTCTACTACCTGCAGGAGACCGAAGGAGAAAACGATGTGTTCAGTATTACGACGGTTAACGGAAAAGGGGTGATCAGGTTAGCTGGTCAACTGGATTACGAGAGGAAGTATCTATACCAGCTGCGGATCTTGGCGGTTGACCGGGCAATCAACGAGAAGGTTCGAACTCGTTTCTATTGGTTGATTTGAACGTTGTGAGACAGTATGATTCGACCGGATTATGTCTATAGGTCAACACTGGATCCACCGCGATACTCGTGAAAGTACAAGACGTGGAGGATCAGCCTCCAGAGTTCATCTCGATGACTCCCGTGTCGAGGATCAGCGAGAACTCCAAGGTCGGGACGTCGGTTCTCCAAGGTAAGCCCTTCATCAACTTCAGAATCAAAATTAAGCACGAAACGATACATTTTTAATGAACAACGCAGTGCGAGCAATCGACGGCGACAAGGGGATCAACAACCGGGTGACGTACGACATAACGCGTGGACCTCGTCACCTCTTCGACATAGACGCGACGTCCGGTACGGTCTTCACGACAGCCCCCTTAGACCGCGAGGCGCCGGACAACAGCGACGGATCCTTCATCCTCGAGATAACGGTGAAGGAGGAGTCGAGCGTCGTGCCAACGCCGTCGGTGTCCACCGAGGTCACCATCATTCTGATGGACGTCAACGATGAGACGCCCACCTTCAGGAGTAGCAAGTACATAGCGGAAATAAACGAAAACGCGCCTCACAATACGCCGGTCAATTTTATCGGCGACGCCATACCCGAGGTCTTCGATCACGATTTGGTGAGTTTATTCATGTAAACCGTGTACACGCGGTGAGTCGGTGCATTTACAGTTGTATTGCAGTTTTGAAAGGCCGTTAAACTCGGCGAAATAGCCATTGTCGGCCATTATCTAAATACAATGGCCGTTTTACTAGTTAAGAAATTACTGCAGTGCTTTCTCGAATACGTCCTTTTTTATTCATACATTCGTGTTCCACTTTCGGCGAAAAAAAAAAGGCACGAGTTACTTCGAGAATCTTGCATAATAAACAGTCTCATTCGCAGGGATCAAACGGAACGTTCAAATTAGTCATTCAAGGCGATCAGGGGATATTCGAAGTGAGCCCGACGCAGGGCATCAACGAGGCTCCATTTTTAATCAGAGTTAAGGACCCCTCGAAACTCGATTTCGAGCAGATAACGGGTAAGTGAGTTGCCTAATCCGATCAGCAGCTCTTTGTCGAGGACGCGCACTGATGGAAAAAAATGTTCTGTTCCGCAGTGGTAAATTTCACTCTCGCAGCCAAAGAAATAGTGCCAAACAGCCCGAAACAAAGCGTCGTCCCGGTGAGCGTGTACATAAAGGACCAAAACGACAATTATCCGGAATTCACGGAAAGCACTTACGAGGTCTCGGTGCTCGAGAATTGCGCGGCGGGGACGACCGTCGCCTGGGTCCAAGCTTTGGACGAGGATAGCGGCAACTTCGGTACAAAGGGGATTAGATACACCAATCTGGGCGGCAGCCTCGCTCACGCGTAAGTAATGCCTTTTACGAAAAAGCTCTCGTTTTACGCACCCGATTCAATAGTAAATCATAGAATATTTTACTTTTTAGTTTAACGCTAAACTACAATACGGGCGTGATAACCGTGAAGCAGCCGGGCGCGTCCTTCGACCGCGAGCTAGTCTCGCGGCACTTCCTGACCGTCGAGGCTCGCGACGATCTGGGCAAGGGCAACCGCAACACGGCCCAGCTCATCGTCAACATCAACGATGTCAACGACAACGCTCCCGCCTTCCTGCAGAACAAGTACGAAGCGGTGCTGCTGGAGAACGAGGAGCTCTTCGACGCGCCCATCGTCGTCGAGGCCTTCGACATAGACCTCAACGGCACGAGGAACAGCGAGATCGTCTACTCCATCGTCTCCAGCGACTACTCGCGGAACTTCACCATCGACAAGAAGCGCGGAATCATCGTGCCCGTTGCCCCGATGGATTTCGAGGCTCTGCCGATCCTGAAGGACGCTCGCTCCGAGCCGTCGGTCAGGGCGCTCAAGCTGACCATAAGGGCGAGAGACAAGGGATCGCCCAGCTTGAGCTCGGACGTCTTGCTGGTCGTCTATTTCAAGGACGTGAACGATAACGCACCGGCTTTCGAGAGGCCCATCTATAAGAAGAACGTGCCCGAAGACTTACCCGGTGGAACGAGCGTTTTGCAGGTCAGTAAAACAGCAGTGTAGTATTCGATTCACGGCTGTCCAAGCTCGCGAGTAACGAGCGTAGATTGGCTAAATCGAATCGCAATTCGCAGGTGAAAGCTTGGGACAAGGACCTCTCGTCGCCTAACAACAAAGTCGTGTACAGAATCCAGAGTGGCGCGGGCGATAAGTTTGTGATAGAGCCCGAGACAGGGACAATCAGAGTGTCGCCCGGCTCGAATTTAGATCCGGATTTGACGTCCCCCAAGACCACGAGATACAGCCTCAAGGTGCTGGCGATCGATAGCGGCTCCGAAATTCAAAGGTCCGCCCAGGTCCTCGTCAACATCACCATTATTGACGTGAACAACAAGCTGCCCGTGTTCGTCGACCCCGGCACCGTCACTATCCGCGAGAACACTCAGGTACCGTAATTATACACGCGACGACTCGTCGAGCGAAATGAAAAATTAAATCAACGAATTCTGCTCAAATGAAAAAACTTGCGCGCTTTAATCGCAGGCCGGAGCTTACGTGCACCGCATCGTGGCCAACGATCCGGACATCGCGCCGATTCTGCGCTACAGAATCGATCCGAACTCGTCGGAAGCGAGGAACGAGGAAGGCACGCTAATCCGCATTCAGGAATACGATTATCTCGCGGCTCTGGAGTTGAATGCAGTCGACGGACTTCTGAGGGTCGTAAAGTTACTCGACAGGGAAAGAGTCGAGACAATAAGGCTCGGCTTGGTCGTCGAAGATTTAGCAGCCGTCAAGGGAATCCAAACTGCTTCGGGTAACTATTTTAATCTGGAAATACCTGGCCGGCGTAACCACGATTCTTCGCCGCTGCGCATCGCTCGACTGCGCTCTCTGCTGTGCATAGCGATAAATTAGCGCTTATCATTTATTTTTTCACAGCAACTCTCAACATAGTGATCGAGGACGAGAACGACAACGACCCGAGATTTCGACGGCCGTTTTACAGGCGATACGTCACGGAGAACAGTAAAAACGGAGTGAACATCGCCAGTATCGTGGCCGACGACGCCGATAAAAATCGTACCATCAGTTACACGTTCGAAAGTCCGCGAGAGCTCACCGACATGGTCAAACTCGACTCGGAAACCGGCGAGGTGACGGTGGCTAATAAAATTGACAGAGAGGTCCACTCTTGGCTGAATCTCACCGTTCGCGCTACCGATTCTGGAATACCGCCAAGGTACAGTCCCCACCGGATCTTCTGGTTTTATAGCGGAGCGATCGATTTCACATGTAATTTACAATACCGATTACATCTTTTTGATGCCACGTCGACAGGTCTAGTCTAGCAGAAGTTTTCATCCAAGTGATCGACGAGAACGACAATAATCCGTACTTCGTGACCGACGTGAGCAACGTGACCGTCAACGAAAACTCGAAAATCGGCACGGAAATAATCGCGCTCAAAGCCAGAGATCCGGACAGCGGAGACTATGGAAAAGTCACCTATCTACTGGACAGAATGTCCTCTCAGGTAGGAAAAAGCAGTAATTAAAATCGCCTTATGAAATGCGGCTCGCCGCCGCACCACTTAATTACGCTCGAAAGACGATAACCTGCAAGAAAAGTCGGCTGACGAAACCGCGCACGGCCGGTCATTTGAATTAATGAAGTAACGAGAAACGCGCGGCTTTATTGCAGGGAAAGTTCGCGATTCATCCGGACAGCGGATCGCTGACGGTCGCCGACACGCTCGACTGGGAGACGAGGAGCTCTTACGTGCTCGTTATCGAGGCCTGGGACAATTATCAGTTCGGTTACACTGCCGGTGAATCTCGAAACGCGTTCAAGCAGATCGAGTGAGTTCTTTGGAAATAACTGCAGTTGAATTTTCCGCCAGTCGGCTGAAAAGTGGCCTTCGTTACATTAACTGTTTTTCGTTACTCTAGAGTTACGGTGATCGACGTGAACGACAACGTGCCAAAGGTGGAGATTCCCGAGGGATGTGCGACGATCTCGGAGTTTCACGACGTTCGCGAGAGCATCGTGTTCGTCAAGACCAAAGATGCGGATAATCCGCTGATGCCGAACGGGAGGACGAAGATTCGTATTATCTCCGGAAATGACTTGGGTATTTTTACATAATATTGCATGCTTTTTCATTGAACAATGTTCAGGAGAAATGATGTAGCTTTGTTCTCACGGACACCCGTAAGAGCGTCTTTTATCTGACATCTGTGCATTTTCTTCAAGGCTACTTCACGCTGGAACAAACCGATTACTGGAGAGCACGACTGAAAGCATCCGAGTCCCTTCGCGGTAGATTTGGAAACTATTCTTTGAAGCTCGAGGTACAGGACCTTGGAAGTCCTCCCAACAAAGTTCTCGCTACTTTGGACGTCTGTGTGACCGACTACAACGACAACCCGCCTGTTTTTATTAGTCCGCAGCACAACGTTACCATCAGAGTACCGGAGGTTCGTTAATATAGCGCGAGTTTTTTGTCGAACGCCTATAGACTCTACAGTACTCATTGTTTTTTTTATTTTCGTTGTAGAACATGACTGTGGGTTCTGAAATCGTTCAAGTGCAAGCGAAAGATGCGGATATAGGACCAAACGGCGACGTTCATTATCGATTGAAGCAAGACATTGCTGGACACCATAGAACGTTTAGAATCGACCATAAGACTGGAGTAATATCTTTGAAAATGCCACTGGATCGAGAGATACAAAAACTATACGAGGTACAACAATGCAAAATTCTCGTTGAAAATTGTTTATTTAATAATTTATTATTTTCTCGTTTAACTGTTTCATCTGTTTTTAAGATCCGAGTGCAAGCCTACGACATGGGTACACCGACACCGCTGAGCTCTGATCTGGACCTGATGATTTACGTGAAGAACATCAACGATTACGAGCCGCAATTTCTGATCGACGTACATAACGTGAATTTCACGGAAGAGCGGCCAGCGGGATTTGAAAGAGTTATTCTTCCGGAAACCATTGACAGGGATGAGGTGGACGACCTCGACGATCCACCGACTAAAGTTTGTTATTTCATCGTCGGGGGAAATGACGAGAAATCGTTCGACCTTGACATCTCCACTCATGAGCTCACGGTAAGATCGTTACTCTGTTGCGCAACTTTATAATTAATACTGCAATTAGTTGTCTGCATATGCTGCTAACTAATATAAGGGATACATAAGTTATATAAATGCTGTGTATGACTGGAAGTTATTAACTGACTTTATTTATTTATATCTTAGACTGCGGTTACATTGGATCGAGAAACGAAGGAAGTCTACGAGATAATAATCAAAGCTACTGAAGATTGCAATACGATTCCTAAGAATCAGACAACTTTTAATGAGAAAGATGACACGCTGTTGAAGGTTGTCATTACGGTCAATGACATAAACGATAACGCACCTAAATTTATTAGCGAGACCTTTACCGGTGGGGTAACGACTGATGCTGATTTTGGGACAGAATTTATGCAAGTTAAGGTAAATAAAATAAATATATCTAAAAATTATTTATGAGTGTCATTGATAAGTTATCATTTTTGATAATCTATAATAACTTTTATTATTCAAGGCTGTCGATTTGGATACCGGGGCGAATGCGATTGTTAAATATTATCTAATTGGATCAATACAGATGACTTTAACTGAGGGCTTCGATAACATTCAATTACAGCCTTTTTTGGTCGATGAAACAACAGGGGATGTAACTCTGAATTTCGACCCACAGCGTGGAATGAAAGGATACTTTGATTTTATGGTAAAAATATATCGCTGTCCTTTAAAAATAATTTAAAATCAAATGCCAAACTAACAATGAATAATTGCAGGTTTTAGCCAACGATACCGATGGTCTTCATGATACTGCCAGGGTTTTCATTTACTTACTAAGAGAGGATCAACGAGTCAGATTTGTACTTAGACAACACCCCCCGGAAATTCGTAGCAGAATCGAATACTTTCGAGAGTAACTCTTACCCCCCATAAATTATTAAGCCAGAATGTAAAATTTTTGATTTATTAAAACATTTATAATATACTTTGTAAACAGGGTGCTGGGCAACGTAACAGGCGCTATTGTGAACGTGGACGAATACAAGATTCACGAGAATCAGGATGGATCGGTCGATCGGACGCGAACCGATCTCTATTTGCATCTAGTAGATCGTAACGATAACTCGATACTCGAGGTGTCGGAAGTTTTGCAACTAGTTGATCGCAATATAGAGAAACTTGATGCGCTTTTCAAAGACTTTAACGTACTAGACACGCAGCCAGCTCAACCGCAAACCATGGCGCAATTCGAACAAGCGGGCACAACTCTGTGGCTCGCTACCCTCACTCTGTTTCTGGCTGGTCTACTGGTCATCTGCGTGGGATTATGTCTCTCGCAAAGAGCTTCATATCAGAGACAACTAAAAGCTGCAAATGGTACCCTTGGTAACTAGTTTTGTAATCCGGGTCGCATGTAGGTTTTGACGGTTAATATGTATCACATTATGCGCTATAAAACCTTTCAAACTTTGGAATATTTTTAAAATAATTCTATGCAGGCAAAAACTTACTTACTTGTTGTGGACGTTGACGACTAAATTTAAGCACGGTGCTCGTTATATTGAATTATTCGCTCTTTTTGTTGAAGTGTGCGCTCATTTTCGCCTACCTAAAAATCAAAACAAATATATTTATTTTAAATAAATAGCTTTAACCTTTGAATGTAGTAAAATTTGTTTAAAATTACGTTAAATCGATGACTATATGTTTCTTTGTTTTACGATATCTGTGTACAAAATGTCATTATGAGGTGGATAATTAATAACTATGTTTATGCGGTTGCAGGCGTGACAGATTCGGAATTCTTAAGAGGGCCTGGAAGAGTTCCAAACACAAACAAGCACAGCGTTGAGGGATCCAATCCAATTTGGATGCATGCCTATGAAAACGAGTGGTTCAAAAGCGATGAATCGATCAGGTTAGTTAATGTCCGCATCTCATAAATTCTATCACAAATCATTGAATCACGCAAGAATTTCTTACTTTACAGTCATAATTCTGAAAGAGATTCATTAGACGAAAATGCTGTAAATAACGACGAAATGAATGAAGTGAACACGAATGAAATAACGACTGAAGACAAACCGTATTATACTCAACAAAGGGTCACATCGATATTCAGGTACTTTTTCATTTAAGGCATTGTATTGAATCAATATGCATTATTTTTTTTACCAATACTGATGATTTTTAAACAGTGTAGAAACTACAACGATCGATACGACATCCGACGATGCGAACGAGGGAGGCAGCTCGAGTCGCAAGTCACCGATTTTTCGGGGCCATAACTTGGTGCTGAACAACGTGTGCCCATTAGGCATAAATGTTGAAACAACGGAACTCTGACAGTCAAGGGTAAGGAGGAAATTGTGGAAACGAAAAAATAGGTTGAAAAAAATGCGTACGAACTTTTGTAAATACTTTTAGAATATTTTGTGGTACTTTATGCGAATAGGGCAATCGTATACAATTATTTATTTATATATAAATGCGTAATTTAAACGTTTAGTCAGATCTCTATTATATATTAATTATACATGAAAATATAGACTTAATACAGCAGAAAAATGCGTTACTATTTTTTTTTATATTCAACAATTAGGCTTAACAAATTTTATGTAGTAACTTGTTTTTCAAAGATTCTAATTTTGCTGAGAAAATATAACGATTAAGTGAATTTTAAAGTCTGTAAATATTACTCGCCAAAACGGAACATCGAATAATAGAATTTGTACCTTTGTAATACTTTTTATATCCGAATAAAATTTGTTTATACATTGTTTATTGTGCTCTGCTTTTCATTTCAGTATATATACCTATGATATATTACTTTCCAATTATTTCATATTAGATGAAAATACATATTCCACCGAGAAATTGCGGAACATAATACGCATGTACAATAATGCATACCTTTATATTCTATGTATTGATTGTCATTGCTGTATATTATTTACAAACATAAAGTTGTTGCAAAAATTACTACTAAGTGCATTCTGAAAATCGATTTTTTCTATATAAAAATATTAATAAACCTATTGGGCCATGAACATTCTTTTTTACTCCTAGTCACTTAGTTGAAGATAGACCACAACAGGAGAAATTCGCTTATTTACCATGAATCGATCAAACAATAAATCTTTTCTTATTTTATTTGTTCTGCATTTGTACGGTGCTTACTATTGTGCTTTAGCTAATAATAAAATTAATTTAACGGAGTATCTAACTGAAAATATGAAAAAAAAGTTCAGTTCTATTTACTAATTGGCAAGAAAGTTCATTAAGCTCGACAATGATGATTCAAGAAGTATTGAGATTTGTTCCATCGGTAATTATTAATACAAAAAATTTGCTATCAATGCAAAATAATGGATTGCGCGTCGTTAAAAATATATTAGATTCGTCTTATAATAGAGAAGTTTTGATCATTATTTTTATTCATGTGTTTGAAAAAAATAATATTACTCAAAGAAATTATTATCTATTTAAGTGAGAGTATTGGTCAAAATCCACGACCTAAATGCCTTTTATATATATATATATATATATAAAAGGCATTTAGGTATATATATATATATATTATATATATATATATATATATATATCTAAACGGCAATAACGATTCGAGAGGTATCATGAATTATTTACCGCTTTTTTGGAAATCCAAGTTTTTGTATGTTACTATACTCGAGGTAGTTCAATTCATGAATCAGACGAATGAATACCATCGCTTGTCACAAAGATCATCAATCACTAGTACTGAAACATGAATACAATCCATTTACTGATACTTATAAAACTTCCTATTATTTTCAAAACAAAAAACTTTTTACCGATAAATTAGTCAATTTCTATGGACATAAATTGGATGTAACAATAGTTAAAGATTTATTATACGCAATGGTAAAGACCGATTGCGTATAATAAATCGAAAGAAAGAAAACGCATGGAGCCTTATGTTTGGTATATTTATTGATATGTTTACAGTACTATCGAAATTTTTCAATTTTTCAATAAATGTTAAAGATGCATTATCAAGTAACAAATGTTTACAACTTTTCAACGTTACAAAGATAGAAAGTCCTTATACCACGAATATGACAACCGATTGTTGCGTTAATTTATATTGGACTGCAGATGATATGTTATCTAACCAATTATTAAAGACATCTCAACATGGAACGCTTTTAGAAACGGCACCAGAAAATGTTGTAATCAGACAGTACGGAACTTACGAAGAAATAATATCAATTGATCTGGTATTTTTCTTTACGACTGTAGTAATAGTTTTACTAAATATTCTTTTTATTGCAGTATTCCACATTGATAATAACTTTTGGAAATTGTCTAACATTTTCAAAATTTTAGTCGGTACAAGTGTAGTTCTTAAACTTCAGAAAGTTTCTGAGAGAATATATTTTTTTATTTTAAGCTTTATAAGCATGACATTTCAAGCACTAATATTAGAACAATTACTATCTATTTTGATGATCAAAAAAGTGTATTCTAAAGTTTGGATTTTCAAACTTTAGAAAGCCTAAATGAGCACAATGTCAGGCCACATTTACCGAAACCAGCTATAGAACTTTTTCAAAACTCTAATAACGTTATACAAGAGCTTGTGAGCAATTCCTACTCGATTAAAGACTATGGAAAATAAGGTGAATGTTTGAGTCTTCTGCTAAGAGATGATAAAAGTGTCAATGGTTGTGAAGTTGATTTTAATTTGGGAAAGTATTTGGCACAAAATTTTAAAGGTGCTAAGAACAAATGGATTTTAACTATGGTAGAGGAACCAATATTTAATGTGTGGTAGGTTATGATGCATTCGAACTCATCACCGTACATACAAAAATTCGATGAAATTTTACGTCGCATCTTTGAGTCAGGAATGATGAACTTTTGGACAGATAAAACCATGAGAAATTGTGTAATGGCCGAAAATCTCTTTCAACTCAATGTATCCATCAAATCTGAGAAAAAGTACACACAATTTTTACTGATATATTATATAAATACTGATGATTCGTCAAAAAACAATTTTATCTACATAATTGCAATTGGGCTATCAGTTGCATTTGCAGTAATTATTTGCGATTCTTTCTTGCTACAATTTTTAACGAACATAAAGACTAAAATATTAATTTTTTGTCACGGGTAAGTTGACAAGAAAATCAAATAAAATAATTCTTTACGCACATGGTCTAAAATAAAACAAAACTCATTTCAGATGCTTTACAGGCGATTGCCAGGTCGAATGTTGCGGCGACAGCGTCGATAAGGCATCTACGCACCGTTCACGTAGGTCCTCCGGAGGGGCTCGCAAGAGTCATAGTCAGCCGAAAGTAAGGAGTGCAAAAGAGAAAGAGAAAGAGAGACAGAGTCGACGGCCACTTTCGCCCTTATCGTCTTCCTGAACGTCAGGCTCGCGTGCCGAGCCTTATGCTAATCTGAGGAAACTATAACCCTCCAGTCAGCCCGGCTTCCTTCGACCTCGCGTACTCTCAGACTTTCTTTCAGCCGCCCGTTCCCTGGGAGTACAACACGTACAGCAGCTTTTTTATATTATTCAGCCGTGCTTTGGACGTTTCGCCGTCTAGTCTTCGCTGTTTGGAAAATGTATGACTTTTTTGCTTACAGTGCTGTGTGTGTTTAACCATCTTACTGAGATTTTGCTTGTGGAAATCTAATTGAATATTGTGTACTTTGACATTTAAATCGCGTTAAAATTGCATGTTAAAAAATTATGTATTGGAACTAATAAATAAACATATACCTATGAACATAATTTTTTCATTACATTTATGATTTCATCAGAAAAAGGACATAATTCCGAATATGATTTCTCAACAAACAAAATCACGCGACTACCCTATCAAGTCGTCAGCGCTCATTCCTTATCCCAATTGAAACTCGTCGACTTCCCCGAGAACAAACTAATTTCTTAAATTATTCTTGGGGTCCTGACTCATAGCTCCTGGCGTGGCTCGTAAATTGCCTTTTTTTCTACTCGCCACGCGCGCACGCGCCGATAAATGTACGAGCAGTATGACTTCGCGGAAAGACCACTGACTTGGAAATAATGGTCCTTTTATGATTTTCACAGAGACGGTGGATGGAATTAATTATCAGCGAGGTGAGAGAATCCCGGTAACAGACAAGAATTTCACATTTTTTGTAAAACCAAAAGCCGGTGGCAAATAGTATTTGCGCAGCGAAAATGTATTGTTAATGCCTACTTTTAGTAGAGCGAGTAAGTGACCTGTAGGAAGTAGCAATAAAATTACCAAGAAAGTATGGACATAAATTTGTTGACTAATGGAACCACAATTGTGATCATAGTGTTTACAAGTAGTTAAACATAAAATATGCAGTTCCCCAAAACTTTCAGTGACCTTAATCGCGCCTAAAACAATACGTGAATTACATCGATACAAAGAAAATGATATCTAAATTATTGCGAAGAAACGCGTCCACAGCCTTCTTTCCTATAAAACTCTCAAGTCAACATTCTGATTTGGTAATCCATCTGAAACCCTAATCAAGAATCCGCGTAAACAACGATTCACTTAGCGATTAGTTCGTCCATGCCGCTTGGAGTCTCGTCATTAAAATACAAGGAGTCCGCGCGGCAAGTTGACCACGCCATGGCAAAGCCTCTCGCGAGCCTCTACATACCCTATCAGCGCTGCGGCTCGACTGGCCTACATTCTGGCGTCCATTCCCTAACCCGTCCAATTTGCATCGCCACCCCCACTCACCCCTATGAGGCTCGACACGCGCTCCCTCTCTCCCTTTGTCCAGCCGGGCTTTTTACGACACACACGCGGCCCACGTGACGACGCTCGAAGAGAGAGTACTAGCCGGCTCGACTGTACACATATAGAGGGTGGAACGGTGAACGGCCAGTGGCTCGCTCGCGTGCACGGCATAGTCCTAGACCACCAACAGCACAGGCAGAGCCTATAGTGGGGGCTCGGAAAAATGTCGGACATCGACCACGAGCACAAGGGCTACTAGAGCCAAAGGCGGTCTGCAGGTGGTGGCCAGTCGGCGCGCGCGGTTATACGGCTCTGCACGACTGACCGATCGCAAGGGAGCGCGACTCTTGTGTTGTTACGATGACTGTGCTGGAACGTCGATGTGGGCGAAGTGTGGGCTTTTCGTGAATGGGGGGTTCCATCGGGGGATTCGAATCAAACTTGGGACTTCTGCTATGAGGGATTGAGTGAGACCTACGAATGAAAACAAATAGCTGGACAAGTGAGAGAGTGCTTTTATCAGTGAACAGGAACGTGGACCAACTGGAAAATCGGATGAGATAGAGGGTACAGAGGTTCCACGATCAAAGTGCTGTTGATGATCAATGTCGAATTTCAGCAAGTGCTGCTTTATCGGCGAAAAGAGGTTGACTTGGACTGAGGGTAATGGAAAATTCGTCACCCAGGACATTCAAGTGAGTTACGCGGATTACGTCATGGGCTGAGACAATTTTAGCTCGTGACGAACTGGACGAAAGGAAAATAAAGTGATACAATCCTGTTGATTCGAAACAATAGGAGGAAATTCGAATTTCAAATATACCCTGAAACGAACTCGTGCCCAACTCGAAATACATTATTCATCGGTGGAACATTATTCACTCGATCCTCAAAATGAATTTATAAGACATGATGTACTTATTTATTGCGATTATGCCAGTTTAACTGTTGAATTCATACGTTTTTACAGTGACAATCGACAGAAGAAAGTAATTCCAAATGTTCGTGGAGAAGTACTGCATTGAATGACAATTCAGGTGATTCTTTACTTTTTCATTCACTTGTTGCAACTATACGCGTTTGCTACACTGCACCTCACTCAGACGTCAACGCGGATCTTTAATTTGTCGTATACAGAGGACGCAAAGCTCGTAAATTTCTTAAAGTTTTAGACGTGTAAACGAATCAAAACTAAATTTCCACCCTAAGATTGGCTCACGAAGTTTAGTAAAGTGAAAATTAATGTCACGAAAATTACAAAATGCAACTTGTACAGAGTTTAGTTTCGCGTTATACATTGTGCCTGAGTAAAAGAGAAATGAATTATGCATCTGCTTGAGGAAGGTTTTGCACATTAGTTATTCCAAAAAGGCAGTTTCTCGTTTCTAGTCACATGACTTTGAAGAGACTACAGCTAATGCGCGACATAAGCATGTTGCCTCTACACATAATGACTAAATATAAACTTCTTGAAAACACGAGAGCGACACTTTAAACGATCCACATGAAAATACAATATTTTCATTCTACGCGTTCCTGCATTTTGATTCACGCGCGTGAAAAGCTGCCGCGGTTGCGGAGCGATATTTGATCAGCCTACATTTTAACGTCACGCGTGCAGCATAAGTGTGCATGCCACGCGCAATAAAAACATCTATTTCGTGCACAACAGGGTACGACGGTCGGCTCTGATGCGGAAAAAAATTATTAGTAGCTCGGGGGGGGGGGGGGGTGACCTCGTTTTTCCGGACGAGCGACTATGGTAAATTTCACGCGATAAGGGTTCGGGTTTACGGCAACGCTGCGGTATTGCATAGAATCGCCGGTGTCCATTAAATTCTTACCTTTATGGTAACGAGCTGATGACTACGCGTAAGTTTTTTTTTCACTATAAACTCAACCGGATGATATTAAAATATTTACAATCTCAAGAAACCGACTATTAATGGCCCCCGCCAAGACTTAGAAAAATTGTGCGCACCACTCGCACAATTTGTATAATATTCTCTCGGTGCGGCGATAAAAATCGGGTGCATTATTCATACCGCGCAATCATGTGGCTATATACCCGTCTTAAAACAGTAAGCCACGGAGGGAACCGCACATAAATCCAGATACTCAGAAAAAAGAAAGCAAATAATTACAAAGTACACACAACATTGTGAACTGCAGTTATTCTTCTCTATATGGACCATCGCGAATAGCGCTAACGTATTTCCAATCGCCGTGCTCAGCAGTAAAAACATCAATTAAACTTTCAGCGCAACGATTACGATGACTCTATACACCTGTACTACCTTATATGTAAGCGGTATAGCACGACAGAGAAAACAATGGAAGAAAAAAAGCCATGACAGAAAGAGAGAGAAACGGCTTGGCATCGATTGCGGCGGGCCGTTGCCCGATAAAGTCGTTTTAATTTTTCATTGTTGTAGGTATAGCTCCGCGAGCGCGCGTATAAAGCACATTAGGACTACGCTTCAAGCGTATTAAAGGTACACACGTACGCGCGCATCGATTTTTCCCGCGGCGCTGATCAATTGAGACGATTGGGTTGCGACGTCTTCGTATATATACGTTTTTCTTGCTGAGAGCCGGGCGTAATTGAATAATTGATCGCCGAGGAAGAAGTTAGAGGTTATTGCCGTATTTAGGGACGGTGGATAGGATGTCACTGGAAATAACGCGTCATTAGCGATGCCATTTGATTGAATAAAATTAACTTGACACATATGCAATTGGTTTGGTCGTTAGTATTTCTATCGCGCGGATCGATACTTGAACAATTTTTAGAGACATGCGCGTGATACCTGTTATTTCGAGAATAATATAGGTGCAAAAGTGCGAAATGATAAGGGATCGATAGTTCGTTCTGTTGCTTGTAATTTTTTTTATGGTCATTACCTTTTGCGATCGCAATCGTAGCGTAAGCCATAGTAATAAGGCTTATCTGAAATAACTAATTCACTGTGAGGGACAAAGAAATGAAAATGTTAGCATTGCCTTGAAGTGAATGCATTTCTATTCTTAACCAGAGGCATTGATATTACGATTCTCAAATCAGATGAAACCATCGTAATCTCCAGCCATATGTATACGGAAAAATGAAACCGAAAAAACACGGAAAAGCCATAAATTTTCAATTAAACCAAGCTCCGATAAAGACGGCGATTCAGAGGGCTTGAAAAAAGTCAATGGCGAATCGACGGGGTCCGCATGACCCCCTTCTTTGAGCCAACTAGCCGCTATACCGCATAGTCGGCAGTGGAGAGACGGTCACGCATGAGTTTCTGGTCTCTCTCGCGCCTCCGACTTCCAACAGTCACGCGAAAGCCCCTTAGATTTCATCGCCGAGTGCTAGAGCCTTAATTCTTTTTTAAGTTCGCATGGAGGAGATAGGCCGGCGCGATGAAAAACGGGGCTTTGAGTTATACTATCCAATGGGAATCGCTATCACTGAAAATCTCCTAATGTTATTGTTGTTCCCCGTGTGTACTAGAATTATTTTTAGCCGAGAGATTGAATTTCCAGAAATAATTTCATATAGGCACCGAGAGCTTATACCGGGTGATGAATATAACCGAGTCAAGAGCAATTAATTAAACTAGTTGAAGAGACTATAATATCCCTTTTAAAATCAATTCTAACGTAATACACGTGAATGTTGGATGGTAATTGTCGGCGTGCTTATAGGTAAAAAGACTACTAACGAGACCATTTCCGCGCAGCCCTCGTAAGCCCGTCTACTCATTCGATCAAGACTCTATGCATGATTAAAGCCAAGCCAGTGATACTTAATTTTCATGTCAGAAGTCTTTGTTCACTGCACAGGCATCGTACACTGAACTGAGCGAATCTTTCCTTATGGATTACGACTTTAGATACGAGTGAACATCGGATCGCATTTTTAGAAATAACGATGCAAAGTAATACTGCTTAAATCAACATCGTTTCTTCTCATCACCACCCATCATTTGCATTCCCCTCGGCAGTCCAGTGATTAAGCCCCTGTAAAACCCCTCTCGCGTGCTATCATTCCAGAAAAAAGGCAGTCCTCTCTCAATTCTCCCTCCAAACGACCATAGTTGCAACCAAGCATCGGAGAAAAAATTGCGGACATCCAGGCTAATTTAAAATTAAAAGCGAGCATCGTCCACCCCTTAATTTTCTTATACGTGCTCCGCGCTCATCTATAAGCTTCCTTTTAGCGAGCTCAAACAAAAGCTCGCTGACCCACAATCACCGATCTCCCCTTCTCTCTCACTCTCTCGCGTGCCACGACGAATATACGTGAAAAACGCGTGAGTTTTATTATACCATACGAAACAGGGTCGAGTCGAAAGAGTGCTGCCGATCGATTTGTCGCGGAAGTCTAGGAGATCTATATACGCACCACGTGAATAATCATGGAGAAAAGCTGCGTATAGGTACGGGCTTGCGGACAGTGTATACGCGCTTTAATCTTTCACGCTAGCGAAATCCAGGTCTGTTTGCGGTCGAGCTTACAATGCTGCGTGGCTCTTTAGCGTATAACGACCGGTTAAGAACGAGCCAAGGCATGTTTGGGTTGCCCGCGTATAATAGCCGGGATAAGAGATGACGTGGGGCCTTTTGATGGATGAAGCGCGCGATAACTGTAATTTTGCGGTTGAGCGTGTATAGGGTTAGCCGAGCTTGTTACAAACTGTCGATTGTTCGTCGTCCGAGTAAAAATGCAGGTTGAGTGCATGACAATTTCATGAGAGGGGATGAACCTAGCAGGAAGCTGGATCGGGGTTACCGAGTTGTTTGGCCGAAGTTTAAAAGATAACTTTATCCGCGGCAAGTAAGTTACCTACTTGCGCTCGACTTGTCAATCGCTTTCATCGCGCCAGAGCAGAAGTAAGTTGTCTCAGCGTATAGAGTCATACATCGTTCGCTATTTTCACACCTGAGGTGTCCATAGTCCGGATCGATGCTTCTAAACTATTACCGCGACAATAACTTGAATCAACAACGGAGTTTGCTTCGAGGATCGCGTAGATGTATAGAATTGCCGAGAGCAATCCCAGGTATTTCCAGGGGAAATCCAGTAAGCAAAGCCCGTAAACCAAATAAGCGACAATCCCACAACTCGCTTGCCGAGACAGACGCAGATGCAGAGAACGCAAACGATTTACGTTAACAGGTGCGTTTATCACGCGGAAAGCCGCAGCGTGACGCCTGACGTAAGCGGGGCAATAGCCCGACCCTTGGCGCCCGGTCCGGCAATTACTCCTGGACACGAGGAAGTAGAGAGGGAGAGGGACCAACAGACCTGAGAGATGTAGCTTCTCGATAAACTTCAGCGAGCGAATATCGATTTTATTTTATAATCGTGAAAAGAGGTCACGGCATTCATTATGCAGCCGGAACGACGCTGTCTTCTCTCGCTTTTGCTCTCGGGAGGGAAAACAAAGAGAGAGAGAGAGAGTGAGAGAGAGAGAGAGAGAGAGAGAGAGAGAGAGAGCGACACTTTGGTTGAGCTTATTGCAAGCCTATCGTCGGGAAACTTAATCGCTGAAATTACGAGTCGGAGTTGATTTTTGTTTCATATCGCGTGATTACCCGGGGATTCCACTACGCGTGTACGCGTTAATAGATCGAGTTCCGCTGACCATTAGAGGCATGCAAATATGAGATGTATGTCCGAGGCCAATTTGTCCGACCGAATTGTTGGCTTCCTCAATTTATACGCACACCGAAAATTTATTAGCTTCAGCTATATGTTCTATAAGTGTGGATTTTACGCTTCCAGAATGCGAATGGCAGAAGAATGGCTCAAGACGTGGATCTGTCTGAGCTGTCTCTTCGCCTGGACGACGCATGCGGCACGTCCGCGCTTCGACGTCTCGACCGACATGGGAATGGTCCTGGTCCCGGCGGACGCCGAGGTCGACACCGCCATATTCCGACTGCGCGCCACAGATCAAGACGCCGACTTCCCCCTCGTCTTCGAGATAATAGGTAAAGCCAGCCCTTTGAATACCCGAATAAGCTCTCCACAACAGTATTTTAAAGGTAACGATTTTTTCAGCAACGACATCGCCGATCGTCCGCGTGGAAAATCTGCCGTGTACCCTGTATAACAAGGTCTGCCAGGCGAACGTGATCCTGACCCGTCGTCTCGTACCGGGTCGACTGCACGACTTCGTCGTCAGGGTGAGGGACTCGAAGGGTGACGTTAACTCGATGCAGGCCACGATCTCCGTCACTAATTCGACCACGCCGCGCGACAAGATCTTCCCTCACCTGCCCTCGTTGATTATGGTGCCTGAGGTAATGTTCCGAGATTTCTAGATATACCGAATTGGACGAAAGAATCAGGGGAGTCATGCAAAAAAAACTCGATGTCGTGGCGGTTATTTTTAGATGAAAGTTAGTTTAATAACGCTTCCGAGAAACGAGCTGGTGCGCTACTTTCTAGCCCATTATTCACGCCTTTTTGTTGCAAAGCGTTCGTAGTTTTGTTTGGTTCCAAAAGATTTTACACGGTCACGGTGCACTTATTTAATTACCAGTGACTAATTTAACGTTCATTTTTTCCAGGATACGAAACCTGAGAAGGAGCTGGATTACCTTCTCGTCGAGTCGAACCCTTGGAGTGGAAAGCCTGTATACATAGAACTGTGGGTACGCGAAACTTGCATAATTCAACTGTTAATTAGAAATTCGCGTTTCATCGAGTTACACACACACTCGCACGTGTATATATCGTACAACACAAAATCAATAGTCGAACGAACTTTACGCACGTTTGTACGGATGAAACGCTCCTTTCTGTTACAGCAACCCAAAGAACTGTTCAAAATTAGGCAAAGACAGATGGGAAGTCAAACAAAGGGTATAATTACGCTTATAGGAGAGCTAGACTTCGAAACTCAATCGATGTACACGCTCACCATGTATGCTACGGTAAATCATTTATGAACTTTTATTATTAATATACAGCCTGTGCACGGCTGTAATTAAGACCCAATTACTTATTACAAAGTTTCGAAGCATCGACAACTTCGCCGCGTGTGTGCGACTTACGTGCAGGGAACACTTGAATAATTCAGTGAAATTTCTTCTCAAACGTTGCCATACGCGCACGGCCTCGTGACTTTTAATCATTGAAGATGACAACAATTTATCAAACCACAGGATCCGTATACGGAACCGGGCAAAGACACTCGCAACATCGCGGGTGTGAACGTCGTGGTGGTTGTGCAGGACGTGCAGGACGTTCCTCCGATCTTCACACTAGCTCCACCGCTGACCAAGATCAACAACACCGTAAAGCCCGTAAGTGCATTATGCAAATAGCCTATACACAGCGAGCCTGGCGCAGTGAAAGCAAAGGACTCGCGCGATAATTGACTGCGATTTTCTCTCACCTTTGTTCTCAGGGCGACGTGATTCTACGAGTCCACGCCGAGGACGGCGATAAAGGCGTCCCCCGAGAGGTGACTTATGGTCTTATCTCTGAGGGCAATCCTTTCACGCCGTTTTTTAACGTCTCCGAGACCACCGGTAAGTACACACAGTCGTGCGCGAACGATCTCGTTCAGCCTACCGCACTTAATATCATTGCAAAGGGAGTAAAAAAAATCTTTACGCACGCATATAACTACTCTATTAAATTATGAATCGATCCCCTCCGAAAGAAAGTCACGACTTCTTTTTTTTCAATTAGTCATCGCCTCAGCGTTAAACTCCTTACGCGTCTGTGTGTACAATATCGATCGTCGCGCTCCACAGCGATGGCTATCACAATCCTTATACACGAGACTCTACGGCTGTGTGTATACTCCACTCGAGAATCCCTCTCGGAAAAATCGGACCGAGCCTAGTATAAAACGAGAGACATGCGATATCCTCGTAAGTTTCTTCGCTGTATACTGCTCGATTTCGTTATACACACATACACCTTCGTGAGCTATGGGGTATGCGGTGTAGTCCTAGTAGACATGTAAAACCTGGCTGGAGAGATAACGATCGCCGCGTGTACGCTTGATTTACACACGTGCGCGGCGCGTGGATGCTATTTTTGTTTTTTTTTTCCTTAGCCGCTGTTGCTCTCGAGGTTTTTTTTTTATACAGGCTTGATGATAGGTTTGTACACTCGTCTCGCTGGGGGATAACGCAACGACGTCAGTGGTTTTCCATTTCGTTAGGCTAACCTTAACAATAAACAGAGTACACTTCTTGCGTTGAATAGCCGCAATTCCCCCCCGACCGCTTCTCGAAACCGTACTTACGTACATTCGCAGATCTTATTACTCATCCTACAGTGCAGTGTGGAACTGGCAAAAAGCAGTCCGCAATTTATACCTCCCACGTATCCCTCGCCGCGGCAAAATGAAAGCAGCGGTAATATCCCACCATATAGAGCCCCATTCCTATATACCGTGTTTCTGGCTATGCAGTCGAAAGAAACTCACCCACATTCTGCGCTCGTTTTCCTGCTGCGCTGCTGCTGCTCCATGTTTTATTCATTCGAAATATGGAAGACGATATTATACGGAACACTGGCTATGGTGTGCAACGCAGTCCGACGATGGGAAATAAAGGGAAACGGAGGCATTATCGTAATGACGCTGTGTGGATGCGTGGGGAATTGATGGCTTTTGAAATGCCCAAAAGAATTCGCGTCGTTGAATATTTTCGAGAATATACTTGGCGATCGGATGACTTTATCTTTACTCTCTGTCCAGGTGAAATAATATTGTCCAGGCCGTTGGAGGAACTGACGAAAATCACGCACGTAGGGGCACCTATCGTGCTCAAGATCGTGGCCGAGGAAATAAGAACGACGAGGGACGAGCCTCCGGCTCAGGCTACCGTCGTGGAACTTGGATTGCTGCTTGGAGAACCGGGAAATAGTCCGCCGTATTTCGAGAACGATAAGTTCGTACAGTTGAATTTTGAACTCAAAGTGTAGATAATGCACTTATTGAAAAATGTCTTGCAGCTACATGGCGTGGATAGACGAAAACGCGGAACCCGGAACGATAATCGTGTTTTCCGACGCCTATTCGACCCGTGTTAAGGACGAGGACATCGGTAAAGCAGGTGTCTTTGCTCTGAAGCTCGAGAACAACAACGGGACGTTCGAAATCAGTCCTGCGGTGGCCGAGAGAAATGCCAACTTCGTCATCACGGTTCGGGATAACTCGATGATCGATTATGAAAAATTCAAGAGTCTTCGATTCAAGGTATCAGTATTATTTAACGCTTTTTATCCTAATTATATGAATAAAGGTGGTAAAAATGATTTTTTTTTCGTTTCCAGATTGTTGCACAAGAAGTTGGTCCAGCCACGAATCTATCGACATCGGTACCGGTGACAATTTTTTTACGCGATGTAAACGATAATCCGCCAACTTTCGACGTTCCGGTGTACGAAGTCACTCTATCGGAAAATGCAAGTGCTGGAACGCGGGTTGTACAGGTGAAACATATTTATGAAATATTTCAACTGTCTGCTCAAACCTTAAATGGCAATGACAAAAAAAAAATCGGTAATAGGTACATGCGACGGATATCGATGCAGGTGCTTTCGGCCGAATCCAGTACACAAAGATCATCGGCGACGGCAGCGCTGCTTTCGAGATGAACCCAGACTCGGGAATGATCGCTGTATCAATGGGTTCGATTCTCGATCGCGAACAGACAGCCAAACTCGAGCTCACGGTCGAGGCGAGAGATGAGGATGGTAGAGGTATGCGTGGCATCGCTGCTCTGATGGTCAACATCCTGGACGTCAACGACAACGCGCCTGTCTTTGACAAGGCAATATACGAGTTCTTGCTGAATTCTGAGCTTACCAACTTCACTATGCCAGCAATCATCAAGGTACATTGTAATATATATTCGAATCGGTTCTTGTAATTCATATCTGGAGATTCTAATTCAAATCATAATTCATAGGCCGTTGATACCGATGCAGAGCCACCTAACAACGTGGTACGATACGAAATAGTTCACGGGAATTACGAGAACAAATTTCAATTGAACGAAGAGACCGGCGAGTTGATGCTCCGGGAGCCTATCAATAAGGCGAGAAAAGCGCGGCACAGTAACATCGTCGGAAACGTGACGCTAAATAATATGAGGAAACAGTTCAGAGTGTCAGACGCGGAGACACCAAACAATCAGACTGCTAACACGACTGAGACACTCACTCCGGCGTCGAACTCAACTTTCAGAGATTTTCATTTGCTGAATAATTTAACCGAGGCCGATTTAGATCTGATGAATCAAGATCGTCGTAGACGAGCCGAGGATAGTCCGCTCTTTATTCTTACCGCCAGAGCCTACGATCTAGGTAACGAAATTTGAAGGAAATAATACGTTTTGTAGATATGTGTAGTTAAAAATAATAATACAACAATTTTTCCATCAAAGGCGTACCGCATCTGTCCAACGTCGCACAAATTCGCATAATGAGACCATCGTCGGCCTTTGCTAGAATTGTTATGTTTGTAATGCCCGGTGAGAATCCCGATCCAAAGAAAACTGCGGAGACTTTGGCGACGATCACTGGGAGCAAGGTTGTGATCCAAGAGATCAAACCGTACTTTTCCCAAATAGATCCTGGGACCGACAGCGGAAAAAGGTATTTCAAAACTTAAAAAAGATGTAGTCATTAATGCCGAAAAAAGATCAATATCAATCTTGGTATCTATCCCAGAAGTGTAGTCGTCGCTCGAGTAGAACAAAACGGACCGGGAACACTCGTCGATGTGGAAAAAATTCGAGCGTCACTAGAGGCCAACGGCTTCGGTATAATTAGTGGAATGGACACTGAGGGTTTAGATAGTCCAGCTATCCACGAACAACCACATGACAGTAATAGCGGAAAAACAACCTCTAGAAATGTTTCCGTGATCGGCTCTAATAGCGAGGAAGTAGTGAGTTCTATTTTCATATACGACTGTTCATATAATTATCGATCGAGCTGATGGTAATGAAGTTTATTCCTATCGTTATGCAGACCGTCTACAGAGCCGAAAATAAATTACTGACATGGCTGCTGGTATTCTTGGGCCTGCTACTTCTGGCTGCAATAATTACACTTATAGTGTGCTGCATATGTCCTAGTTGTCCATTTTATATGGAACCGCGCAAAAGGAGAATACACTCATCCGAAACCCTCGTCATCCGATCAGACGGCAGACCTAAGAGGCATACACATCGAAAACCTATCAAATTAATCGATGGTAAGTATACCTTGGAATGCTTTCTCCGTATTCTAACCTTCAAAATGATAAAAATTTAATCTTATACGTGATTTTCAGGATACAGCTCGGAACGCAAAGAAGCCTGGAGCGCAGACCCAGCCCGTCAAAACTGGCAGTTCAACCGGCGCAACACCAAAAATCTAGGTATAGCTTCTCTTCCCGGCGACGTCCTACCGGGTCACCAGCACCCGGACATCGAGCGCATGAACCGCGGTGCCGCGTCTCTGCGAAACGTCCCGGTCGATCCAGCGGTATTCGGCGAACACGTTATCCACCAGACACGGGTTATTCCGATGCCAGCCGTCGGGGGTGGCGTCGAGGACGAGCAAAGGATCTACATGGAAGACGTGGAGGCACAGCAGCAACAGCAGCGCAGCTACGAACAGGCTGAATTGGACTCCCTGAGGAGGCACGAGTTAGAGAGGGGTAGCGACGGCGTACTGAGAAACGAAGCGATGGTAGCAGCTGCTGCCAGACAAGTCCGAGAGCAGCACTTCTACAGGGACGGAAACGCCGAGGTGCTGAGGCTGGTTACCAGAGGCGAAATCGAGGATCGCGACCGAGGGGTAAATTGGATTCAATTTTTCTTTCGACGACTTTCAGAATCTATTTCGCTGAGCCAAAGTCGATTTCATATTCAACGCGCGCGGAATTGTAAAAAATAAGAAAAAAATCAGGCGAACTCGTATTTAAACTTGACATAGAATTCACTCCCTCGCGCAATATCTCGAGTTTCACATGAAAAGTTCGTCGAGAGAGAGAGAGAGAGAGAGAGAGAGACGACGACTATTGTGCGAATTCCATTTGTCGGAATGAATAAACGCGAGGCAATTTTCCACTTTCCGCAGCAGAAGGAGCTCTATCACACCAACGGCAAAGACATACTGCTCCAGCGCTTTATAGAGGATCAAAAGCTTCGGCGCAGTCAGGACCTGCGCGACAGTTTCCACGAGAGCCTGCACGAGGCGGACGTCGATCGCAGTATGGAGTCGCAGCAGCGAGCCATGAACGAAACTACCGAAATCCTTATTTTACCGGAGAGACTCGAGCTGCAGCGTCAACCGAGCTGTAACCCGAGACAGTACCAACAGGAACAAATGGTACGTACACGCGAAACTCGCTACCGTTAGTCTCCTCGAGAATCGATCGAAGTTTTCTTCTTTTCTCAAGCATGAAAACGCCATTTGTTATTTTCTCAATTACTCTACAATTCGAGAAGTAAATACACTCGTACTACGTAATTATGTTATGAACCGAGTACACAGTCAACAGCACTCGTAAAAATAATTGGAATAAAAATGAAAAAATATTCGATTCCAGTTACTGAAATGTCGTTCTAATTATTTTTACGAGTGCTGTTGACTCATCGGCTCATGCGGCCTTCGAGTAAGAGAATTTGCTGTAGTACCGCTTGAAATTTCGCCCAACTAATCGATCCCCAGTAACGAGGCGAAGCTCATTACATAATATTCAACGCAATTTCGTACAGTTGACTGCGGACGTTCAGCGACTGATAGTCGAGCGCAATTACAATCCCAAGAACGAGGTTGCCGAGGAGTACACAGGCGGCTTGAGGGCGGCTATGAGAGATGCTGAGACGTTGGCTACAGTCGCCGGAGATCCCGAGAGCAACGCGACGTACGTAGTGCACGACGCCGAGCTGGTTAGACAGAATGCCCTGCTAACGAGACTGCTGCTCGAGAAGGAGGCGAGGGGCTTGAACGTACCGGTCGTCGACAGCTCGAGCTTTCTCGAGACTCAAAGTCTTCCAGGTAATCGATGCGGAGAATCGAATTATTTCTCTCTCTCCGAATTAAATCGAAAACTGAAAAAATACTCGTGCGTTCCAGGGCAAGTGGCAATCGCCACGCAAACGGATAGAACGGCGGCGACCCAGACGGAATTCATCGCCCGGAGCCGTAGCGACAACGAGGAATCCGAGGAGGATCCCCGTCTGCGACGAAAATCGAAACTAAAAGCCGGAGCCAACCGACTTGAAACGAAGGAGGATTTCAAGAAAATGAAGACAATCTGGGTGCGAACGCCGATACCCGAGGAGAGTCGTGCGCTAAGCGGCAGCAAGAAAGCCACCCCCACCCGGACGAGGATCGAAGTGTTGGAGAGTCACAAGGTCTCGATTTCGCCAGACGTATTGAAGGAAATTTCCAATTCGCTCAAATCCGGCGATTCGGACGCGGGCAACGAGGACGACGAGGACGAAGAGGCTCCATTAGCGCAGCCGCCACAGGCTCAAGCGAAACCGGACAAGTCGCGCAAAGTCGCCACGAAAACCGTCTGCACGAGCAAGAAGAAGGTGAAGGAGTCGAGGGTCGACGACACCTCCACGACTCCGTCGCCGGACACGAAGGAGAAGAAGCCGTTGCCGAAGGGGAAGATTCACAAGAAGATAGAGAAACCGCCGAGGAAGAAGTTGCAGAAGAGTATCGAGGCGGAGAAGAGTCACTTTATGGAGCCGAGTTTCCGAGTTCTGGAGCGGGAGATCAGTAGCTTCCAGCAGAAGATCCGTCAGTTCGGAGACAAGAAATTCAAAATGTTGAAGAAAGACGACAGCGGTAAAAAGGATAAGGAATCGGAGGACGACGAAGCAGCTGGATATAAAAAATGCGAGGTCACCGTCACGAGGACGAAGAAGAGCGTTTCCAGAGAAACGAGTCCTCATAAGATCTCTGTAGAGCAGAAAACGAAGACCAGTGAAGAAGAATCGTACACCAGAGTGGAAAAGGTAACGAGACCCCAACGGCACACCAGCAGTTCGGATCTCGAAGATTTCGACAAGTCCAAGATCCAGTCCGCGGATCACAAGGAGAAAATGATTCGGTACGAGCCCTCGAAGATGCAAACCAGGAGTCGCTCGCAACTGAGAAGGCAGACGCACCTGGAAAACTCGGATACGAAATCAGGCACTGAAAAGACGGAGAAGTCAGAGGACAGCGAGAGCAAAACTGAGAACACGAAGGAGACCTCGTCGTCGGCCGAGGCGAAAACGGATTCGAGCTCATCGAGAGAAATCGGTAAAACCCAGAAGCAAGCTGAGGATGAAAAAGTGCGGAGGCCGCAGACTCAGGAGAAAAAGTGCGTGCAGAGTCAGAAGATCACGACAAGGGTCAGGCCGAGCGGAACAGTCGATATAAAACGAAAAATTACCTCGATGAGATCGAAAACCGTAGAGGAACCGACAAAGAGACCATTCAAGCGAGAAGAAAAAGCTGTTAAATCAATGACGAGCGACGAGAGTCGTTTGACGTCGCCTACGAAAAGTAAGGAGAGCGTGTATCATAAGAAATCGGGAACATCCGAGGAAGACAAATCGAACGGGGATTGCAAATCTTCTATGAGTAAGGATTCGATGGCGATAGATCTGGATAAGTTCGTCAAAGATGTGAGGGGAGTCGTCGAGAAAGAAATTTCTTCGTTTACTCAGGCTGCCAAAGATGCGCTCAACATCAACAAACCGGAGAGCTCAGCTGATGACAAGAAACAAGATTCTAAGAATACGTCAAGACAGACAGATACACACAAGACTTCGATGGAAATAAAAGAAAAAAGCCAATCCGTTGATGCCGCTAAACGTAGAAGTGACATGAAATCTACGGAAAAAGAACGCATGTTCAAGTCGATGGAGAGTAAAGATAAGAGAGAACGATTAAAGAGCCAGAGAGAGAAATCAAAGTCGACAGAAAGTGCCATGGAAAAGTCCGACGATGCTATTTCGTTCATTGTGGTTTCCGATCACGGTAAGAAACACGAAGACCCCATGAAAAAGAATTCTAAATGGAGAGAGGATGTGGTTACTAGTGCCAGTGACGCAAGTAGTTCTGACGCGTCTACGAAAAATGTAGCCAGCAAAGTATCGCAAAAAATTGATAACACAATCAAGAGCGTAACGGAAAAAATTAACAATGCTAAGGACGCACTGTCGGATAAAATGGAAGAGGCGAAACAGAAGATTGCCAATGCAATACACGAAGACACTAAAGCCGTGTCAGATAACGTAGAAAAAGCTGAGCAAACAGTGTCGATCAAAATTGACGAAACCAAAAATATTGTCACGAACGAAATTAGCAAAGTCCAACAAATAGAATCTAGTTTTATCAACAAAACGAATGAAGCTGTAGTGAATACGATCGACGAAACGAAGCAAGCGGTTTCTGATCACATGGATGAAACGCACAAGATTGTATCCGATCAAATCGACGAAACTAACAAAACTATTTCTGAAGAAATCAATGATACGAAAAAAGTCGCGTCCGACCAAATCGATAAAACAAAACGGAGCGTAACCGACAGAATTGACGAGACGAAAAAGAACGTAAAGGATACGATTGACGAAACTAAAAAGATGGTAGCAGAGAAAATCGATGAAACCAAGAAAAGTATTTCCGACAAAATTCAAAGATCTATATCCAAAAGTGACGAAGACGGACAAACGATCGATGCAGAGAAGCAAGTAAGTGCCGAAAAGAAAGAGGGCACGTCTATTTCAAGCGTCGATAGAATTTTAGAAACGAGTAAATATTTAGCAACGAATTTAGTTGATACCACAGTTGATGCATCGAATAAGGCTGTTTTAGCTGCACAAGAGAAAGCAGAAGAAGTAGAGAACGCGCTTTCAAACACTGATTTATTAAAATCAGTGTCTACAAGTCTTCCAGATGAAATGAAAGAAGAGGATGAGAAAAACGCAAGTAAAACTCCCGGAGCAATAAGTGAATATCAAATGAAAGAAATGAAAGACGCTCAAAGCACAGAACCGAATAAAAAACAAATAAGCGATGAAGCTACTCCCTCGAGCAATATTGCAGAAATAAAAGACATGACCAAGGAATTACTCGACATGGACAAAATGGAGGCGAGCAAGCAGAGCACGAGTAAAACAGAATCAATAACTACTTTAAGCTTTTCGCTGCAAGAAAAAGAAACGACATCCGAAACGACGCAAATGAAACAGGCGAAGGAGCTGCAGCAGACTCCTCCCGAAGCCCCTCTAAATAAAGAGGACTCGACTTCTTCGAACAATGCAAATAAAGGCGAAGAGGCAGCAGCAGCAGCAGAATCGTCGACAGCAATGACCCAGTTAAAACAAATGGAGGCAGCTGCGCTGCATCCAACTGACAAAAAGGATTCCGCCTCCGCGAACGGCAATTCCGACAAAACTCCCGAAACGACGACTAGTCAAGTTTCGCCGGAGAAACAGCAAGGTCAAACTGCTGCGCCGGAAATTGCTCCGGCGGATTTGGAAAACAGGGACGAAGTCGTTCCGGGAGAAAAATCCAAGAGCGAGAAACCGAAGAGCCCAATCAAAGTCCCGAAGAAACCGATGCTCACGATCACGACGACCGAGAGCACTGCCGAGGAGGAGACCGAGGAGGACGACGACGACACCTCCAGCGTCAGTGACATCTCCAGCAAGACGGCTCTGCGCATGCAGCCGTACGGCACACCTCGGCATTCCATTTCCTCGGATGGCGAGGATCACGTTGCCGGCAAAACTTTGCTCGGCGTCAAATCGGATGGAAAGCCCAGGCAGAAGTGGAGCAGTTCCCAACGAGATCCGCTTTTAAAAGTCGAAGCATCGCAGCAGCAATCGAGGGAAGCCGCATCGAAAGCGGTTTTCCCGCAGAAGATCGAGGTGACGCCGATAGATAAGCCTAAGAGCTCGGGGAGTAAGACGAGCCCCGAACAGACGAAAGCGCCAAAGTCGAACGTGAAGGAGAGCCACGGGGGTGTGGGACACGCGGAGGCTAAAGCTCTCGAGGTTTGTATCCTTTAGTTTTACGATCGAATTCACATCATTCGTTATATCATTCAACTTTTGCACTGATTATTTTCAAAACGTCGTGATCACAGACCTCAGACAGTAAGCAACGAGCGGATCCCGTGAGAACTCGACCGGTGATCGTCGCCGTTAGGAAGAAAGAGAACCTGCGAACCGATCACTTTTCCCGCCACACCGAGACGCGCAAGACATCTCCTCATCGTGAGAAATCCGGAAGTATTCCCCGACCTCAACCCACCGATGACGATAATCGAACAAAATCTAACACCTCTACAACTACCACCACTTCGACCAGCATACGATCGAGGCACTTGAAGCTTCACGTGAGTCATTCCCACCACCAGCCGAAACCCGGGGCAGTGGAGGTGTCCTCGAGAAATCATT
Source organism: Nasonia vitripennis (assembly GCF_009193385.2). NCBI lineage: Eukaryota > Metazoa > Arthropoda > Insecta > Hymenoptera > Pteromalidae > Nasonia > Nasonia vitripennis. Next base: position 20,682,293 of record NC_045759.1, on the reverse strand, counting down.
CTCCGATGAGGGGGGAAAAGGACGAGCATCAGGGAGCGAGTCCTAAAATCATCGACCACGGAAAGGACCCGGAGATAGCCAACGCGCGTTCTAGGTACATGGCCTGGTACCAGCAGAAACGCGCCGAGATGGAGAAGAAGAGGCGCGAGAAGAAGGAGGCCGAGGAGGAGCAGCAGAGGCCCAAGTGGCTGAAGAAGCCAACTGGAGCAAAGTCCAGGAAAGCCAAGAGTGCCGAGGATGCGAAAGCCGACGACGAGGCGAAGGTAAGAAACCACACCGGAAATCATTAATTTAATTACGAACGAATCATTTTTATCCGCACAAAGGGCTCGAGATCTCGAGAACGTGCGAAATCGTCCTCGGAAGCAGCAGCAGCACAGTCAACCACTCCCCGAGGCGGACTCCGGGTCAGTCGGCTCCGCATTCGACCTCTGGTGAACGTCGAGTCCGAGCAACTGAAAGCGATAGTTCGCCAGGGTAGAAAACTGCGTCGAGCAGAGGGAGGAGCTCGCGAGGAGGATCCACCGGTGCAGATTTTCGCTCCGGAGAAACCAGTCCAGGTAGAGGCCGAAGGCACGTTGGCGCAGACGATGCAGCTCGAACCGCGCCATCATCTGACTCAGCACTCCGAGTACAAGTACGAAAAGACGGTGATGCAGCCGATGCCGTTCTATCTACACCCGCCGCCGCCGGTGCCACATCCCTCGCCAGAGCACTTCCAGGTGCGACTAATATAAATTATCAAAGATCTACGTATTATTCCAAGAACGTAAAAAACGTTTTTTTCTCTTCCAATTGCAGGACGATTCCTCGGATAGCCGTCGATTAGACGACGACCTGGACTCGGGGATCGCGGTATCGCTGCAAAGCGGCGCCGGAAACACTCGGCTCAGGCATCAGCAGCTCCTCGAGAAGAAGAGCGTCTTCGACATCGCCTACAGCGAAGCTGCGCCGACGCAGCTACGCTCCGATAGCAGTACGCCGCCCTCGTGAACCGTATCCGCGAAGCGTTGAACGAGTCGAGATAAGCAAAGGAGAAGAAGAAGAGGAGATTATCCGTCCACAGCATCGATATCGGCTCTGTAGTAACCTAGATCGGACTTTTGCATCGGAATTTTATGACCGAGCTTTACCTTTAGCGCAGTACTGATGTGCATTATAATAGGAGTCAGCAGCATTGCGTATATAGGTTTAATTCGCTCTGATAACAATGTTATGCAGAATTCCGGTCGATTTCATGTTTCATAAGCGTATCCAAAGACTATTTGTATTATAAATAATTCGCATATCTATGTAGAGTATAATATAATAACGAATGAAAGAGAGATTATATACGGCTCATTGCATAAGTGTAATCCATGTTATGTCATTACGAATAAATATAGCCATTGTAGTTACTGTATACAGTGTATACGCTCGCAGGCATATTCTCACTGCCTCAATAACGACGTTACGTTATATTATTACATAATAATAGTCTAGTTAACGTTTCAAAGCCATAAGCTGCGCATTACGTGTACATTTAGTCAGAAGTTAACCGTCCTAATCGATGTCGTTTATACATACAGATAGAAATGAAAGCACAACGATTTTGTATTTTACCGGAGATTTATAATCATTTTGTAAATATACTTGGCCACTGTGAAACTACTCATCGTCTCATAACCGAAATCTTTGGCATGGACCTTTTCATAGTATTTCTATAGCCTCTATTTATAACGTTTATAACAATATTATCATACCGTTACCCCATGTTCCGCATAAATTTACGATGAAATAAAATTTTATTTAACAACAGACGCCTGCAACTAATTTAATCCCATATTTACCGCAAGAAACTTCGGAAGAATCGATGCACGAGTATACAAGATGCCCCTGCGGGACGACGAGCCTCCAAGCGTGGCCGTCGCTCGGGCGAGCCTATCCTCTCTCCTCTCGGCCTATCGCTCTACCTCTTCTATCCGAGAGAGACAGTGCGAGCTCGGCTCTCTAATCGCGAGTCGGTAAGAGCTCCCGCCTGTTATCGTGGCCGCGTCGCTTACCTAGGATGGGCCGAGCCGCGTTGCGTCGGGTCGTGGTCGGGCCCTTCCTCTCTCTCGATCTCCTTTGCTCCGATGCAACTAACCTACCGTAATCAAAAAACATAATGGTGCATCAAACATAACCGGAGGCCGGTAAATCCACGGAACAGGAGAGCAGGCTTGGGTAAGAGTTAGTCAAGGTTGAGTCCAATGCGCTCGGGGCTCTCGCGTTTTGCTTCGTGTTTTTTTTTTTGTACGAGAGTACACGCGCGACCTGGAAGGGAATTCGCGCCAACTCCGCCCATCGACGAGGCTCTTAAATTCTTTTTTTGCGAGAGTGCAGAATGGGGAGGAGCGCGCGGAAGACATTTTGCGAACGTTGATACTCTTGATCTTGCAAATTCGGTCTGTAACTGCTCGTCTGGCTAGTTCCCACGCGTTACTACTTATCCAATAAATCGTCTTCCCCATTGTTTTACGGTGTGTATATGAGTAGAGCTAATCTAATGTCTCTACACGGAGGATAAAACATTCATCGAGTTATATTTATGTCCGCGCTCTACTGACATATTGATACGAATGATTATGCGTTGCGCTTTTCTGGGTCTGCTATGGCTATATCATCGTACATACGTACGATTATTTGCATTGTGTATTGACTCTGAGTATATACTGTTCAGACTGACATAAGTGGGTATACATAGAACTGTATGTAAAACAGAACGCGTTCGCATTCTAATCGAACAGATTTTCAAAATTTCATCAAAAAAAAAAAAAAAAAAAAAAAAAAAATCGCGCGAATTCCGCCACCCACGCAGCAGCGCCACGAAGCCGGAGTCTCCTCTGGAATGTCTCGCGCCTCCGCTTCGATTCTGCTAGCCGGGTAACGGCACACGTCAGTGGCCGGCCGTTTGCGACACATTCAGCCGAGCGCGAGACCTCGCACGAGTTGGCAACAGCTCTGGCTCCTCCTCCTCCACATGCGTGTACACACTGAAAAAAAAGCTTGTTAAAATCAAATTTTTTTTTATTTGATTCTAGAAAATCATTTATTTGTATAGTACTAGACAAATATTTTCTTAAATTTAAACATTCCTATACAGCCCTAAAGAAGAAATATATGTTAGACTTTAATAAATATTTTTTACAATCAAGCAATAACAAAGTTGTTCTAAGCTAGTTAGAAGGTTGATAAAAAAGAAATTTTTGTACCGCGTAAAAAATATTTACTTACTCATAAAATATATTTTTTGAAAAGAGAAATATAGAAACCACCCTAAAATAAATTTTAATAAATATTTCATTGCATTTACAAAATAAATTGTGTATTCAAAGAAGGGAGATCTTGTCGTGAGTTCAACATATTTTGTATTTAAAAAATATTTATTAAAACGCAAAAAACATATGCTATAAAAAAAGAATGTAAAACAGCGTTTTAGAAAATAATTACTTGCAGACACAACTTTTTTTTTTATTTCAATAAAAGTAGATATTACCTTGACATTATTATATTTCGCATTTAGAGAATATTTATTAAAATACAAAAAATATATGCTATAGAAAGAAAATGTCAAGCTGCATTTTAGAAAATAATTACTTGCAGATACAACTTTTTTTTTTATTTCAATAAAAGTAGATATTACCTTGACATTATTATATTTTGCATTTAGAAAATATTTATTTAAACACAAAAAACATATGCTATAAAAGGAGAATATCGAATTGCATTTTAGAAAATAATTATTTGCAGATACAACTTTTTTTATTTCAATAAAAGTAAATATTGACTCAAAATTAGCATATTAATAAAATCAAATATTACCTTGACAGCCTATTTTGCATTCGGAAAATATTTATTGCATCGTAAAAATATGCTATAAAAAGAGAATATTGAGCTGTATCTAAGAACATACTTATTTGTAAAGGTACAACTTTTTTCTTAAAATAATAAAATAATTCAATTTAATAACAGTTTACTCAATATTTTCTTGTATCTATAAAAAAATGTAAAAACCTGTATAAAAACTAAATTTATAGAACAAATAAATTATTTAAAAAGAATATTAATAATGTGTGAAGAGGAAAATAATGAAAGAATTCGAATATAAAAACATTGAACTTAACTGAGAATTTATTAAAATTTTACAAAAGTATCCATACTATAAGATAATACATAACCTCTTTGGTCGGACATAATATGCACTTTATACGCATGGTAATCTATTAAATCTTTGTGTTTTAGAAACCCCCATTCATTGGTTTCTGATACTTCGTAACCACAAACGTGCGGATTCAAATCTTCCTTTAATTTATTGTAAATAAAACAAACCTCGTTTTCATTGATCAAAAATAAATATTTTATTTTCGCAAAGGAAATATTTAAATAATTTGCAGTGATATTTAAAACCATATCTGGCTCATAGCTTGTTCCATGAATTTTGATACATGAAAAACACAAATTTGAAAAACTTAGCGGTAAATACTCTTTAAACTTATTAAAATCAATAGATTTATCTAATTTATGCAATGAAGTCCCACAAGATATATTATCAGAAAATCCAATATTTTTAACTAATCTATGACAAAACTGTAACTGTTGTTTTATAGCTAAAGTAAGCGCAGGATTTTTTCGACTTGCTGTAGCTTTACTGGTTTCTTTAATCTGTTTATGTTTTGCTTCATACCGAATGCTGGACATGAATTTTAAAGGGCCGAATCTACGCATGATACGGGAATAATGAAGTAAATTATGGTGCTTGAATTTGAATGTACATTTGAACAAACCCCGATGTAATGTTAAATATTTAAAAACTAGTGTGTCAAAACCTTCGATTATCTCTGTAGTAATGGCATCAGCAATTGTTATCAGTATAATTTTTCGCAACATTAAATAAAGAGTCCAATATTTATTTTTTCGGGGTATTAAATCTCCGATAATCAAGCCTAAATTAAGGACAAAATTTAGCATTTCAGAAGCCGATAAAATAATTTCTTTTTTCTTAATTGCTTCCATTTTTAAAGGAGGTGGAAGGTTATTTGAATCATAGTTAAAACAGTTTATCCGTTCATTCAAAACATCAATCGTAAAAAACTTGTGTGTAATCAAGAAAACTTCAAGAATTTTTGCAATATCGTATCGGCATATGCCTTCAAGTAAATCATGCATTGGGTCTACTGAAAAATTTTGTGTAACGTGATAATTAGGAATTCTGTTAAATGCGCAATCTTCAAGTATACCAAAACTTTTTTCAGAACAGTATTGAGAATAGTTAGATTTTTCACGTAAATATTGCATTTTCTCTTTAGTGCGTTTTCTTAACTCAGATTTAGGCATAATACAAATACGACAACAGTATAATGAGTTAAAGCTTTTATTAAATCCAAGAATCGTGTTGAGTCCTAAGTTATCTCCAACAATATATGTCAAAATGAAAAAGATTCTTTTTTCTGTGCCATTAATATTAATCGAAATTCCTTTTGTTTCAAGGTTAACGAATTCATCTATTATTTTATTAAACATTTTATGATTTCCTAGAGTTTTGTGGTTGTCATATTTGTGCAACTGAAATACGAAAATATTTTCTAATTTACTTGAATATTGATTAGGTATAACCGGTATTGAAAAATAAGATGCACCAATTTTGTTGATCGTTTTATGTGTACCTAATGGATTATTAATTTCTACATCGTCAAAATATAAATTTAATGGAAGAACTATTTTATCTCCTTGATTCAAACAAATGTTTTTCCAAAATTCTCCTTTTATTACTGAGTCAATAAGTGGACTTTGTTTAATCTTTTCAATATGATTAACAATTGTAGAGAATACATTTGGCAATTCTAAAAATTTTTTTAGAACTGATTTGATAGGTATCACACTTATTGTATTTTTTTTTACTAAAATTCGGTACTTTTTTTCTTTTTTCCATATTTTAAAAAAGATTTAACTACAATTTGTATGGGTGAAAAATAACAGTCTATTTTTTTAAGAAACTCAAACGTTGAATGTTCAGTTTTAAATTTTTTGAATCCATTCTTTATGATTTTGGCCATATTACAGAATTCCGTTAAATTTTGAAATTTTGCCATTAAAATGTTCATACATTGGGCAATATACATCGTGCTCATATTAAAAATTATTTTATTCGTTAATTTTCTATTCATAGTACCGTAAGCATAAAGCTGAGTAACAAATGTTAAAGCGTAATGTAAAACCTTATTCGCGAAATCTTCTACTGTAACATTTTCTGTTACGTCAATAACTTTATCTTGTGGGACTTCATTAGCTTGTACGGAATGTAAATCCGAGAAATCGATTGAATCATAAGTCTCATTAGGAATATCATCAGGTATAACTAAATCGTGATTTAAGTTATTTATAGCTTGCTCATGAATTTCGATTCTTTCAGGTACATCATGTTTAACTTTTAAATGCCTTATCAATGAATATATATTACTAAACTTAGACGAACAATTTGCAACATTACATTGACATTCAAGGTACCGTAGTGTGTTGTGACTTACTTTTATATGAATTTTCAAAATTTCAAGCGATACGAATGTATCAGAGCAAAACACACAAGATATCATGTTGAACACTTAATATTATAAAATACTTTTTTGTACAGTCTTATATTTCTATACTTCGAAGTTTTTTATCTTATCTTATTTTAAATTAAGATTATATCACATATAATCATTAGATATTTAAAGTAAACAAATACTTTTTTGATTTGAAAAATGACGTTTATAAAAAAAAACAGTATTTACTTTTTAAGATGAGTCGTCGTTTTCACTTTCTGTATCGTCGTCACTGTCTTCTTCGTTTTTTTCTTCATCCTCTTCGTCTTTGGAATCATCATCAGCAGCATGCTTCTTTGTGCTCATCTTATCAACTAATTTGCTTGGTCCATGTTGAATGGAAGCTATCTCTTGATCATAAGGTAAATGAATTTGATAGATGCCTTTTTGGATTAATAACCACAAATGAGTACTGGCTGTTGGATACTCCAAATCAAAAACATGGAATGCTTTAAAGCATGTATCTAAGGCATGTAGTACTCCTCTAACTTTATATAACCTCTCGTCAATACACACATATGTATCCTGGACATCTTCAACTGATCCTATAATTATTATATACGGTTGAAGAGGCATTTTACGCTCAGATGCATACACTCTAGCTTTTTCTTTCACCAGTAGCATATCACTAGGGGTCTAAAATGTAAATAAAAGTTTATGAACATTTTATAGAGAATAATTGCATGAATATAAAAACGCAAAAACAAAAATCAGCTTTAACAAATTTGTAAAAATAAATTGAAAATTGTACATACACTTGCTATCTTAAAAATGCTCTCTTTTGAAAGTCCTATCGATGGCCTGAAGGATTCTTTGTTGATCTTCTTCATTTGCTTAGGTGGGTACAAGTGCGCAATTAAACTTAAACTCATAAGCACCATCGCATCTGTATCATACATAAGAATAACTTAGATTTGATTTTATAAAAAAAAAATTAATAATAACAATATGTGATAAAAATTTCTTACTTTCAGAGATATTCTTAGAAGCAAGTTTTTGTTCCAAGCTGACAGCGGTTGAATCTCTTTGATTCACTTGCGAATTTTTTCTCAAAATGTCAAAGAACTTTTTCCAAAGTTCTATATTTAATAACATTTTTGTGAGCTTCAAGTACTCAAAATCAATACTTATCAATTCATATCCTTGGACATGCTCGTATAATTTCCAGGATTTATAAAAATTGGTTAAATTTTTATCTTTTGAGTTTTTAAACTCGTCGCAACGTATTTTGCAGGTTTTTTTCCAATGCTCAATTACGAGTTCCCATGGTACAACATTAACGGATAACCAATCCACACTTTCTTGAATTGAAGCTTGATCATTAGATTCTAAAAATTTTTAACTCAATTTTAGACTGCATTAAACAATTTCTACAATTACTAATAATTACTAAATAATTACCATTAGCAGTCTGCGTTATCTTATCTTTATCATCCTTTTCTTTGAGTAATAATTTGGATAATTTCGTTTCTTCGTGTTTTCTGTTTCTAAACATACTCATTAATTTTCCACCTGATGGTTTTGATCGATTTTGACCACCTGATTTTGTTACGTTTTTAATTTTGGAAACAGGGGGTCTGTAATATACTGACTCTACTTCTGTAGGAAATTTTTTTACAATCATCTTAGCAAGAACTGCTGCAGTTTCGTTCCTCAACCTACCATATTTACAAAATCAATAAAATAATAAATTAATGTTTAAACGACTAAAAAAAAAAAATAATAAAACAAAAATTCCACCTTATTTTTCTATTGACTAAGTCAGTGATAATGACATTGCAAACCTTACTTCTGTCGCTATTCTCTAGCTCATTCTTGAGTTCATATTTTCGAACTACTTGTCTACCTAAATCACTTTCTTCAAACAAGGTATCCAAAGGTTTCATTGTTTCTACAGCAAAAACGCTGTTGCTTAAAGGTTTGTTTATAACGATGCTATTATTTTCTTCGTTGGAAACCTTTTTAGCTGGAGGACCTGAGCTACTAGCATTATCATGATTTCGTTCTTTCTAGAATAAAAAAAATTTATTCAATTTTAAAGAACCTCGACGGTAATTCCAAGCAAACGAAAAATATAAAGGACACTATGGTGAATTTGTAATAATTCAAGTAAAAAATACAACAATGGACTACCTCCAAATAATGTTTTGTTTATCGCGCAATTGCTTACCCTTTTTTTACTTGCTTTTTCACTGCTACCTTCATTAGACTGATTTTTATTAAAATTCTTATTCCAAAAATCGAGAAATACAGCTCGATCACCTATGGCTGGTATCAAGGCGTTTATTAAAGTTTCATTCATTTTTGGTAAGATACCCATAGTTATCTTGTTATCTGAGAAAAAAATATTTTTTTTTGAAATGACACTGAATTGCCCTTAACGAAATTTTAATTAAACGTAGTTTATAATATGCCATTAATAGAAGAATTTTTATCATAAAAAACATTGATCTGATCCCATTTATTACGATTCAATAATTTGTATTTACTAAAGATTTTAAGGATAAAAAATATTTTCTAAATTTCAATAAACATTTACAATTGTTTAGTAAACACACGTGCACATTATTAGTCATAATTTGTATTTACTAACGATTTTGAAGTAAATAGTTTCTAAATTTTAGTCATTATTTACTATTATCTAGTAAACCCATGCATTCGTTATTATTAATTTACTATGAATTAAAATGTAATTATGTGAGATAAGTACTGAGGGCCCCGTAAAGATCACTAAAATACAAATCCAACATTGATTTCCCTAATTAAATAAACGAAAAAAGAAAAGCACGGTTGTTGGTGGTTACTAGATCGCAAATATTTTTTTGAATTTAGTAAATCTTTGTTAAAAGCTAGGTTTTTGTTTATGCCGGTGTCTGAACAAGTTAGTCATTATATATTTTAAGAACAACTTACGTTTGAAAGTTTCCACCAAATCTTCCAGCCCTAAATCGTCCAATATTTTAATAACCTCTTCGTCCGCCATGGTTCCTTTGTTCCTATGATTGGCGCCTCCAATACGTTCTCGGTATTTCTGTCCTTTCGTAAAGCGTTGTTACTCGGCAAAATATAAAAAGCCTTTGCACGCGTGAGCAACTAGCAGGTCGGTAACCATCTTTGTGTTCGGCGACGTTGGCGGTAAAGTCTCGACGAGCCGAGCGAATAAGGCGAATCCGCGGCAACGTGTTCGGCGCCGTTGGCGGTTGCTACCTAGCGACTGTTCATCCGGCTACGGCGTCTCGCTCATGCTGCGTCATCGAGTACGGCACGGACAGTGATTGGCTGGCGAGATTTGCAGCAGCCAATAGCAATATTTCTCGTTCGTCGTCAGACATAAGCGGCGAATGTATACATGCGTGCGAAGTTAAAGGTACCTACATAAGTACCACCCGGTACATGTATACCTTGCAAGCGAGATGAGCATGGAACGATTGCGGTTGTTGTGATAACAGTTCCGCGAATGTGACATAACAGAAATTCCGTGTCCGATTATTAAAACAGAATAATTTTTTAATTTAATTAGTATGATTAAGCAAATAAATATTTACTTCTACCAAGTATATCAAGTGCTTTCGAATGATAAATTAAAAAAATATTGTTTAAATTCCAATATTAGATTTCATAAAAAAATGTTGAAAAAAAAGAAATAACTGTGTTTGGTTAACAATAAATTTTAACTTACATCAAGTTGAATATTTGTTAAAAACAAATAAATATTTTGGCTGTAACATCTTAATTATTCAAAAATTTATTTTCTTTACGATAACAAATATTTCTTATGATCAAGTAAATATTTATTTGCATAATAGTATTTATAAAAATGCATATTTTAAAGTTAAAATGCTTTGCCCTAAAAAATATTTTGTTGCAACAGAAAAAATAAATATTTACTATAATAAAAAATTTACTAATTTTTACTAATTATTTTTTAATTACAAATTTGTCAATGTTAAAAATATATTTATTAAATTCAAAACATTCGCCATACAATTTAAGTAAATCATTTACTAAGTAGTTATTGAATGCATTTTAGTAAATTGGTCTTATGGATTTTAAAAAGTCATTTATTATATTTAAGAAAAGTATATTTATCTTAAGTAAATCTATGCTTGATTTCAATACATTATTTTTGGCGGAAAAATCAAGTAAACTGAAGAAAATATTTACTAATATTAAAATTTCGGTATTGAAAACAAATAAATATTTTTTACTTTTAAAAAATCCAATTTTTAAAAAATATGCATACTTAAATGCAATAAGCTTTTTTTTCAGTGCACGTACACGCGCACACTCGCCGCCGCCCCCGCTACATCCCTCGATATATACCTATGTATATAGACGCAAGCGGGCACTTATCGCCGGAGCGGAAAAAAGCGGCAGTCGAGGAGCGCTATTGAGACGCGAGAGAATGTGCAGTCGTACGGCTGCACTCGATGCGCGCAGTGCAATTAATGCCTTAACATACACCCGAGCGTTATCACGAGTATTATATCTCTTATCTTTAGCCGAAACCGCAGATTTCGAACGATCAACAATACGTATAAATTGAGATTAAAAAAAGCGTTCTTTCGGCAAAGCTCACGCGGAAACTTTTCTCACCCACGTGCTATATACTCAGGCCAAGTGGCCCGTTCTCTCTCACTCAGGCGATATCAAACACAGGTTCGGCGTCATCCGCGCGCGCGGAGCAAGACTGTATCCGTTCTCTATACTTGTGTGTCGGCACGTCCGGAGCGTGTTTTTCGCAGCAGCGGGCGGCGCGTTTATCGTAAAATTCGGAATGTTAATTGTCGTTAATAAAGCGGCCCGCATGTTGCTGTGGCAACGGCTAGCAGAGCCGCGAAGAGGCTGTCGCGGCCGAGCGCTTTGTGTTTACGTGTGTGTATGTATATACAAAGAGAGGGAGAAAGAACGGACGGGGGAAAGGGAGAGATGTAAAAGTCGCCGCGGGAGGGAAAAAAGGGGCGTCACGGGGGGCCTTGATAAGGCAGACAGCACTATTGATGCAGCGAAGCGGCAGTGTGTATCTGTACGATGTGTATGTGTAAGAGTGCCGATGTGTTTGGGTCTCGAGAGAGGGATATACGAGAGATTGAGATACTTGGCGCGAGGCTCTTTTTGCTCGGGTTGGATTATCGGAAGGCGGGTTCGATTGCGTTGCGGAGTTTAATCTTTCTGTAAGATATGGGTTTTAGATGTTGCTTTTCGTTTTTTCTAAAGTTACCTCTGAGCTTTTCTAAATAAAGTTAAAAAAAAAAAATTGTAGTAGGCTCTCAATTGACATTATCTTTGATTAGATTCGCTGATCTTTGTCACTGGCTGATAACGCGCTGTAAATCGTTATGACTGCGGCCACAGCTAAAAATCACGAAAGAAACTGTTTATCGTAAATAGACGTTGAAAGCTGTACTCAGCGAAAGAATGACAAGCAACTTTCCTTTCGCAGCCGAGTCATCAAACTCGAAAAAAATCATCGAATCCAATCCACAACCTCCCTCTCAAACAAAAGCAATACCTTGCTTTCTCCTCAAATCCAGCCGCACACACAGCTCGGAACCATCGCACAGCCTCTGATGAAATCCCAAATCTCAATGACTGCTCCCCCCTAGTCATCGAGCGAGCTTCAGCCGCGAACTATGCATCCCCCATAGCTCGATGACTCGGGCAATAGGAAACAATGCGCTGCCTATCTCGCGCAGCAAGTATTCCTACCGGCGACTCTCTCTCTCTCTCTCCCGCACTCTCTCCCTTTCCCCGACGATGATTCTAATCGACCCCCACCGAATCATCGTCGGCGTCATCGGCATCATCAGGCTCACCTCGCAGCGGCCGTCGTGTCAGCCGAAAAGTCCACGGCTCTCCGCGCACCAGGAGGTGGCATACACCGCCGCGGCGAAAGCACTTTTCGGCAGTCGTGCTATATATATCGAACGCGGCTGCAGAGAGAAAGAGACAGAGCTCGCTTATCCCCCCCCTGGCTTCACCACCACCTCCTCCTCCTCCTCCTACGGTATACTCTCACTCGGCGTACATGTGTTTGTGTGAAAGAGAGAGAGAGAGAGAGAGAGAGAGAGAGAGAGAGAGAGAGAGATTCCGAGAGAGAAAGAGAGAGTGGTCTAGAGAGAACTCTACGTGGCTGATGGTTCCCTGCCGCCGGCGTTGTCCGGCGCGTTGCCGAAATTCGCCGATGATTGATGGGCTATTTGGCCCGGGCCAAACCCGCCTCTCTCTCTCTTTCTCTCTCTCTCTCTCTCTCGCGACGCACACGGAATCCATCTCTCCCAACTCTACGGCTAAACATAGACGCACACTCGCGCTGTATCGAGACGCGTCGCGCTGCACCTGTGCGTGCATTGTGTCTCACCTGTGTGTACAGCCATATACCCTCCGCTCTCACGTCCGACTGACGATGACGATGACTCGGGGGATGAAAAAACGAGAGAAAGAGAGAGAGAGAGCGCGCGCGCGCGGGATGCTGCGAGAGTGCCGCGGCGGATTTCGGGACAGGAGTGCAGGACGTCGCGCTGGTGTTGCTGCCGCTGCTGCTGCGGAGGCTGGGAGAAAGAGCGAGAGCTTGTGTGTGTGTGTGTGTGTGTGTGTGTGTGTGTGCGCGCGAGTGGAGAAAGGGGAACGCAGAGATGCGAGGGAGAGGGGAGCCGCATATACGAATTCAAAAAGTTGCGCTCTTAAATTTTCGATGAAAATTCTTTGGAAAGTAAAACTTTCGGTTACACGCTTAGCTATGATTCTCGCGGACTGCGCGATATTTTTTGAATTCGTAATCAGCGAATTATACAGTGCGCTCGCTCGGAATTTTTTTATATCACGCACTCGTACAATAAAGCTCTACCCCACAGCGCATAAATTTAAAGTTTAAAAATTAAAATTCCCGTCGCCTCATTTAAACTAGCTCCATAAATCGCGAGAACAGCAGTAAAATGATTCATGCGGCTTGTTTGCGAACTTCTCTGCTCCTGCACACACACCCCCGCGAAAAAACAATCCCGCAGTAGCCCACATACTCAAATCTACGTTATATACTTTCTCTGCAGCGCTCAAAACTCCAAAATTCGCGCACAGGCCGGCAATTTCGAAACAACGGCGCCGCGTCGCTACTCCGCACACAATAGTTCCAACGAGAAGCCAAGCCGATAACGTAATTCCGAACACGCGATATCGCGGCCGGCGCATCCAACTGCAACGCGAGCCCCATAGAGCAAGCAAAACGCTCTTATTCGACAAATCCTATTTCGACGATTCGCCACCACCGCCGCCGCTGCACATCTCTCCGGTGCAGCGCACGCGAGAAGTAATGGCCAGTTTCGGACTTCAAAGGACGACGAGGAGGCGAGAGAATCGGAGCTGGGACGAGCGAAATTACAGAGAGAGGCTAGCTGGACAAGAGATGCACTACTGCGGCAACGGCTCTTACGCGCGCGTATATGCGCGAGCCATTTGCATGGCTAATGGTGGAGACGAAGCTCGGCCCTAATGAGCCGCGAGATAGCGGACGATTAGCGCTGCTGCTGCTGCTGCACACAGGTGCGCGCTTTGCGGCTTATGGCCTGGCATATCGCGTTTCCGGAGCGGCCTCTGGCTTGTGACGGCTTGAATGCGCGCCCCGGGATGTGCTGGAAGACTTTTTCGCGCTGGTTTTAAATTCGCGAGTGCGCGCTTTTTTCCAGCTGCGCCGGCGACGACTTTGCATAGATAGGAGTTTGACGCTCTGTTCTTCTTTATTCAGCTACTGCGACGGATTTCGGATGGATTAAGCGCGAGTTATCTGGGATGATTTGTTTGATGCTGATAAAGTGTGCACGGAATGAATGTGAAATCGTATTTAGAGTCTAATATACTTATAGGTGTTCAGTGAGAAAAAGATCGCGCGAGCATTGTCGAAAAGTACCTCTAGCCCGGCTTTGCTTCCCTTATCTTGGAGACGCTTATGGGTGACGTGTGACGGTTATAAATATACGTCCGTACATAGCGATACTCGAAAAAGGGCGCTCATGAGTTCCTGGTATGTCGAAATATGTTTCTACACTACTATCTCAATAAAGTGAGTACCGCCACTACCACGACGTCTGCTCGAACTCTTCGTCGCAACTGTACGCGTATAATCGGGAAATTCATTGTTTAGGATACTATTTTGTTGATAATGATATGCTTCAACGGTTGAGCTGGAATAAATTTTATAATCGCGACACGGGCATAATTTGCAATTTCATAATGCATTGAGTAAATACATCGTTAGATTATTATTAGTTTTGTTCTAATTACTATAGTAAAATTAAAAGCGATTCTTTGATGAAACTTTAAATCAGTCCGTGCTAATGAATCTTCTTGATATACAGTAGTATATTATTTGAATGATAATCATACTCGGTAAGCAGATAATTATAATTAACAGCAAATCAGCGAAGCTAACTGCAAGCCCATCCATCAATCGCAAACTCATTAAACAGCGCAATCATCCCGAACAGCTAGCGATCAAATCTCTTGAAAATAAAAGTCAACGTGCTCCAGGCAAGTATCCTCGCAATATCGTAATTGCGCATTACCTGTGCCGCCAATCCCCTCCACACACATACATACAGTCGTATACATAAGTAGCTAACCAGCAACGAAGAGGGGGACGAAATAAAAGTGGCGATAAGAGGCTTGCCGTCCCGCAGCGCTGTAGCTCTGTCTCTCTCGCGTACTTGCGCTTCATGACTCGTGACGTAACGCACGTAATTGTCTGCAGTACATGCACCCGGGACATATACGGGCTAGGAGCCTGATGCCTTTGAGAGAGAGAGAGAGAGAGCAGAGCAGAGCGCGTGAGGAGAGCCCGCCCGCCAGTATGTCCGCCCGCCGGGGCTTGTCTTGTACTTGTGTATATGTATCTCGGTGTCGTGTGTAGGTACACTGGCTGCACGAGTGTGGAGCTCTTTTTACAGCACTGGCTCAGGTGAGATGCCCGACTCGCGGTTCAAGGTCGAGGAGAGCAGGCACGCGTGCAGCGTTCTGCGAAGAGAGTTGCGTGCGACTGAGGCTGCGCCCGTGATTTTTTACCACGGTATTTGAGGATGCACTTTTACCTTGGTTCATCTATTGTACTAGATGCAGTAGAATCAGGCATTGATTACGTGCTAGCAACGATTGCTGATTCGATTATGAATAAGTCTTTTAAGATCGGATGTGTAAGAAACAGGGCATAATTGCACAAAATAGAAAATTTGCATAATATCTATTGTACGTTATTGTCTGTAACCACTCCATAGACCAGAAGTGTTGTCTTTCCTAATCCTGGCTCTATATACTAGCATTGGAAGCCATGAAATCGAAATGCTACCCTCTCAAATAAAATATACGTGTATTCGCATATTGATTGAAATTTTAAAATAAAGTCATACCTGTGATTGATTCCTTTCATAATGTGCTTATAAGTGGGGTTTATAGTAATCCTTTACGGATACATATTGTCTGTTCATTTCTACTGATATTGTTCTTTTATAAGGTACATTAATAATTAATTACCCTTAAACGCTGAAAAAAAAATAGAATTCACTTAAAATTCAATAAAATTTATTGCTAGTTTAAATTGTGTTTCCCTATTTACCTTCAGACATTTAAATACACTTGGTCTCGCACTCGATTTTCAGAAGCGTGGCTCCAGCCATCGTTATCACCAGTACAAATCTAAAAAAATAATAACAATATGTAGAATTAAAAGCGCTCTCATTGCACTTCTTTTACAATGCCACCTTCTCGACGACATGCTTCGCGCGGGAAGTTCGAGTACGCGCGAGAGCGTACCAGCTACTACCTCCTGTTCGCCTGATAAAATCGTGACGAGCCGCAGATGACTCGCGCAGTCCGGAATGCGCGGATACGTACTCGAGCGGCCAACGCGCAGCTGAGCCTCCGCCTCGTGTTATTTTCCTGCCTCCCACCGCGAGACGACGTGACTCTCTCGCCGCTGTTGCGCACACGCGATCTTAGAGGTTAGGTCTAGCGTCGAACGTGTTTGGAAACTGATTTTGGAAGAGATTGAAGTAATTCGGATTTTTGGTCGAGAAATTATTCTTGTTTTGGAAACTTGGAGAATGTAGTATCTCGGAAGTGATTACACAGGATTAGGAAAAATTTGATTTTGACGTTAATAATAAGCGGCGTGGAACCTGCAGTGTGATGATGATTCTAGCTTTACATTTGGGTAAGTCAAAGTGTTGTTGCTTTGATTAGATTTAAAACGAATTTAGTCATTTTACTAGAACAGATGTTTTATAAATTGAATTTACATATATTGATTTCATATTTATCATTTATTATCGTTGTGTATCATATAATAAATAATTTCAGGATAAAAGAACGAGTAGTATCCATTCAAAGTGAACAAGCTTGATAATCAATAAAAATGGCAGATAATAATGAAAGATGCTTAAACATCATAGAAAGAATATTTTCTAACTGGACAGCGCTAAGAATGGCTGTAGAGCATGGCATGGGAAGTACTGAACAGGCCCGTAACTTTTGTGAATATGTGGCAGAAATATTAAGAATAAACGAGAAGCTAGATCAGTTGGACCTTGCTGCAGAACTAGAAGATTACATGGATGCTGAATTTCATACGCAATTAGAAGACGACAGTGAGAAGCAAGTGGCAGAAGAAATTCATCGACTCCATTATTTACTTTTAAACGATGTTGAAAAATTGGACAGTGAAATTTTAAAGTTACCTGAAGTTAAACCGTGGATTGTTAAAAAGACTGAAACAGTTCGCAAAGTATTAGATGAAGCAGAAGGTAATGACGATGAAGATGATGAAGGTACTAATGTACCAAGAAATAAAATGGAAGTAGATGACGATGGTTTTGCGTTAGTTACCAGGAAGAGAAGATAGGAATATAGAACTGTAAATATTTCTAATTTGTAACTCTTTCAGACTAGCACACTTAAATAATAATGGTAGATCAATCATGCACAGTGCGAGTAGTAAATTTATTGTTATTCTGAACGAGTTAAAATATAATAACTATGATCACTATGTGCTCCACAATATTTGTCATACCTAAAAGAATTCTATGATAGACGTATCATTGGTCATTATGTAAAAACTCGTATTAGAGTTTTGACACCGCTTGTTGCTGGACAATTATAATATATAAGTTGCTCAATGACGTTTTGAATATTGTTAAATAAATCTAAAACACTATCGAAAATTAAACTTTAGTATCGATAAATTAATACCAAGATATGCATGTAAATAATTTTAGTTATTTTTCGCCATACTTATATTTATAAAAATATAAGAATAAGTTAGATTATTTGTACAAAGAACTACCGTATCGACATAACTTTTAGTTATTTTTCCCCAAAAAATGTATGTATATACCATTACTTATTGTATCAATTCCCTACCCAATCCCAAACACAAGTTTGTCATTCTATAATCTACAGCCGGCAGCCAGCACGCGTGCAAGTAAAACAAGTAAGTGCCCTATATATACAATTGCTTGAAAAGTCGCTGATGCGCATGCGCGAGTCTAACGCACAGCAGTAACAGCTGTGGTGTTCGCGTAAGCCTCCCACCTACAACCGTATAAGGAGCCCGCGCTTCTATCAGGCGAGTATAACTTAGGAGAAGCACGGCTTACCAGCTCCACACGGCGCATGTTCCCTTACCACTCAGACCACGTGTTCCGAGTCAGTGTTTCTCGGCCTGCTCGTAAACACAGCGTTAGCTATATCTGTATAGCCGCCATACACGCAGTGACGCAGATATATAGAGCAGTACTGTGCTTACCCTCTATTGGCGGTAGAAGCGCCGGCTGTTCGTATTATGGTAGAGCTCTTGGGACGTTCTGTTTGCCGGGGAGCCTCGAGTCCAGTTTAGAATGCACGTGGTCGCCTCGCGGTTAAATCGCGAGCTGTGTCCCCTTGAGTAATAAGTAAGTGCGGCTGTATAGGCTCAATGCAGAGAGTGCGGCGAGCGAGTGAAAAGTCGCAGGTGGATGCCGCTCTGCAAAAGAAATTAGATTTTTCATAAAACCGAATTTTCAAATAAAGTCACTATAGATTTGCACGTTGGCAGCTGCTATTACGTTGATGAAAAATAGAGCACGACTCAATTAAGTAAATGGACAAAATCACTTGGTCGCGGTACTTTATTTTTTCACAATTTGTCAAAATTTTTTACGTGAACGAAAATCGCAAAATTGAAGCGATTTTCGTTATAAAACTTATAAACTTGATAATTGAGTTTAAAATATACCTTTATTACCGTAATGTACTATATTTTCGACTCGCATCCTCAGCAGTTCATATATACCGAGTGAGAACCATCAGTCAAGAGGAGACTGCAGTGTCATCCTCCGAGTTCCGACAGTCTCTCCAACTGACGGTTGACGATGGCTGACATTCTATGGACAAAAATCGCTATTTACTAAAACTCGTTGATTCCTGTGCCAATATACCTACAACAATTATCTCATCTGAAAATTTCCTCGAGAAAAATGCTCAACCAGTCACGTCTAACTATAGAAAACAGCAAAAGCCGCGCGGGAAATCGCCAAGCGCGACGCCATTTTTTCCTACTCCCCGCAACAAAGCAACAAGAGAAAAACGCAGTAAATCCGCGGGAAATTGCCAAACCGTCGCGATTGGCCGCTAAAACTTCTACGCGCAAGTCCGCTCCCACTCTCGCGTCACGCAACACAACTGTACCCCACACACACACACACAGAATATATATATAGATACATCGACGTCGGCCGATTATTATCGGATATTAATAAAGCCTCGCCACGGCACAGCTTACTCGTCGACTTTTTCGCTGCTGCTGGTAGCCTGGTGTCGAATCCGCGAGACACGGAGCTCTCGCGTCGACGTTCCTTCGGCGTCGTGCTGCACCGTCTTCTCGACGGCCGCCGCCAGTAGGACGACCTGTACGCGTGTATGCATATGTATGTGATACGTACGTGCACTGCATGAACATCGGCGAGGGAGAGAACGCGTCCGGACGCTGTAGCCGCGAGAGTCGTTGACACGCGCCGGAAGACTCCTCACCTGCCCATCAAAAGACGCAGAGTCGTCCACGGTGGCTAACGCGCTGCTAGGAAGTCAGGAGCTCGAGAAGGCTCGCGGGCGGCGGGAGACTGCGCCGGGCGCCAGATTGTGACTGGCGGTTTGACGGTTGCGGCACGCGTCACGTGACTGGAGTTCTCGGAATATTCGTATTCTGTTGGAGGATTTCGTTGAGTTTGCTTGTTTTGTTGCAATTATTAAATTTGGGGATAGGTTATTGATAGAATTTTAGTAATTTTGGTGCAACAGTAGTCGTTATTTATTGTATTTAACGGAAAAACGAGAATATTCAAAGTACCTCGCAAATATACCAGATAGCGCTACTATAGCTGTTTAACGTACGAACATCTAATAGTTTCATAAAAATCTTTGCAAAGATCAAGAACTATGCAAAATTAATGTCGAAAAATGCCAAACAAAAGGCATTGATTCTTTCATGACGGTTGTGTGACGGCGCAGTCGGTAATATCGCTGGCTACACTCACCACTCGTCGAAAGTGTACATACAACCACGGTATACACTCGCACGTCGATATGTTAGCCTGGTACGCTCTTGGCGAAATGTGGACGCCTTTCGGGAACGCTTTTTCTTCGCATCTTTTGGTGGCTCTCATGCCTTCGGCGCATATGCTGGGGCCTTTTGCTTTCGATTGCACCGCTGCAATCGGCTTCTGCGCTTTGTCGTCTCTTTCTCTTACCAGAGCTGCGAGTTGGCTCGATGAAGGCGGTTTTTTCAGGCTCTCGATGGTCGATTGTTGCGGATTTTTTTCCGGAGAGGAGTGGCTCGTTGAGGAGCCGAGCGTTGATTTTAAAGTTTTTTGCAAACTGTTGGAATTGGTGGGGACACGGGTTCGAACAACTGTGTTTGTAGTGGAATTTCCGGTATTATTTGAGGGAAAAGTTGAAAGAATAATTGTAGCACTTGTGTAGTGCGGATTCATATGTTTTGATGGGGAATGTTTTTTATAATGATTTATTTGCGAATAATATTTATGATTGGCAAATTTTTTATTTGTTTATTGTTCAACAATAATTTACAAAGATTTGAATTTCACTGATGTGCAAACATGAACTTTATCAAAATCAAAATAACGTTACATGAATAAGATCAAAATGTCGGTGAAATTACGTATTAATAATAATTATTTGTTTTATAAAATATGATTCTGTTGTCATTAGTAATAATATCAAAATAATTGAATGAATTACGCTGCTTTCTATCGTTACAGAGTAAAAACAACAAGTTTGAGTTGGATTAATTTAAAAGTATAAAAAGTAAAGAATTGAAAGCATTTTAACAAGTAATAATCGTTTACAATAATTATGAAAATAGACTTGCTTTTTGCCGTTAGGTTTCACCTACGGCCTACAGGTGGCAGCAGCTACAAGATACTCTTTCGCTGCCTTAAACAACTTTACTTTTTATATTAACTCAATTTTCTTAGCCATAAGTAAAGTATCTATCACATTCACTTATTCCTCGTCGTCGCTCAACACCCGGGATCGTTTCTTTTCTACTGGTTTTTCGGCTTCCTTAACGAAGTCATCTTCTTCGTCGCTATCGAGTACACGTCGTTTCTTTTGCATTGGAGTTTCGCTGTCAGAATTCTCTGAACGAGTTCTCTTAGCTTCAACTGTAAAATAAAGTTGGTATAAATGATTGTTTGCTTAATTAACTGACAACTTTCAACAGTGAAAGTATGTTTAAATCAGATTAATAAACGTGTCTTACGCGACGATTCATCTGCATCCTGCGGAAGTTTCTCGGCCTCTTCTTCGGAATCCGAGTCCAAAACTTTTCGTATTCGACTGGATTTGGCGCTTCCTTCCTTCGGTTCAATTTTACTTCGAACGTCAGTTTGAGATTGACTTTCGGTTTCCATCTTTTCCTCCTCCGAGTCAGATTCAAGTACTCTTTTTGATTTGCTAGTTTTATCTGCAAGACATTGAACGTCAATTAAATAATCACTTTCGAAGCTTGAAAAAGTCATTTTATTTTATCTAGTTTGCACTGTCAAAAATTACCTTGAGAAGAATCAGTACGAATCGCATCATCGTTATTCTCTTCCTGAGATGGCTGGCGCTCGTCTTCAGAATCTGATAAATCGAGTACTGTTTTGATTCTTTTCGGCTTCGTTTTTTTTTCTTCTGAAAATTAAACATGAAGATGAATTTTTGTTCATTGTTTGGTTGGGAAAAAAATGTTTGTACTAAAATTACCATCCGGAGATTTCGTAGTGGGGCTTGTTTTATCCTCTTCCTCCTCTGAATCACTTCGCTTCGCATTACCTGGGATTTTGTAATATAATGTGAGTACATCAAAAAACTATAAATGTTGATACAGCTAACAGAACATTAAAAAGTATATATTATGCATCCATACCGTATGACAGTATTTCATTTTCAGTGTCATGATTTTCCTTGTCGGATTTGGGGCTCTCAGGATTTTCATCGACTTTTCTAGCCGCGGATTTACTCGATGCTGATTTTTGCGAAGTCGACGGTGCAGACTCTGCAAAAATGTTCAAATTAGCTCTAAGTGAAAAACCAGAATTGAAAAATAATTCGCACATAAATACCTGCATCGCCGTCGTTTCTCTTAGAATACTTCTTGAGCCTCTCGAAGAAATCGTCGTCGTCTTCGTCGCTCTCCGACTCACCCCTTCTCCGGCTTGCCACCACTACCTCTTCGACGAATTCGCCCTTTAGTGCTTTATCAATGATCTCGATTCGCTTTTTGACGGTAGTCACCAGCATACTCGCGGGTATGCGCCAATAAGCCTCCTCGAGATCTGGCGGTTCAATGCCGGCGCCTCTAAGAAAGCGCTGGAAGTTCGGCGAGTCCATCGCAGCTGACGTCTCAGCGGTTAGCGGCACGAGCGCCAAGCCTTCGTGGCTCTCCTCGTCGCGGTCCTCCAGGGACTCTTCCAGTGACTCCTTAAGCCACTGCAACGCTTCTTGCAAGTCTAATGGATGAGAGATAAGGTAAGGCGTAACGTTAACAATACTTACTATCCATCAACCGTACCATTAAAAAGTATTTTACGCAGCAATAATAAAGCAAATAGAAATCTATATGTGACGAGTTTGGGAAGATTGGTTTTGAAGAATCGAGTCTTTGCTCAAGTTCAAGAGCTTAAAAAATAAGTTATCTGAACACTAACTGTTAGCGATGACGTCCTTCAATAATCCCGATAGCTGAGCGTCGGTGTAAACGATCGCCGGCTGTTTGGACTTCTTCCTCTCTTTCCTCGATTTTTCCTTCTTCTTTTTCTTTTTTCCCGCATCGGATCCGCTTACTCCGCCATCGCCATCCTCGTCCTCATCAGAGCCCGAACCATCCTCATCCTCACTGGCCGATGCATTCTCCCACGATGATTTCGGCCCTGTAACAATGCCATCGTTGTAATTATGCGATAATGCATTAACGACCCAGTTAATCAATGATCAATAGTTAGATAAGCGCGCAGAGAGGCTAAATTAGAAGTTACATGCGTTGCACATCGTACACAAAGGCTTCGCATAATACGTCGAGTATCGATCAAGTTCAAGCGCTGTTTTATTTACAGTTTCTTTCCAACGTACTATTATAATAAAGCACTTGAGCGCAACTTCGCATACAGCCAGGGTATGTCTTTCTCTTTCATTAAAATAAATGACTCACAGTCGAATATATCGAAACGAGGTTCGCATAGTTCTTCAGCTATGAAAGCGATTGATCCTCCTGCAGCTTGCACTTGGAATTGATCAAAGAAAAATATATACGACCGGCTATTAGAACTAAATTGGAAAGAGATACGTTTGACTTCAAAGCCGGGTTACGCGAGTGTCTTCACCGGCTGCCTTTATTCGCTCATCTTTTTCCGGGCGATGCAGCAGTCGATATACCTATCGGGAGGCATTGCATACAAATAAGGCGCGCAAGAGAAGGAAAAACAATTTCTATGATAAATATGAAAGGACGCACGGCATTGTGAGAGCTCGATATGCTCGAGGTGTACGATGGGGGATATCCGAGAGCTCGTGTCACGCGAAGAGAGATTTTCCATTCGTTACTTGTTTTTAATGGAGCATGAAAAATAGCTCGCGTTTCGAGCAGCCACTCGTGCCTATTTTAATACTCGGTTATCGTAATAGTACAAAATAAAAATCACCTCAGCGATGGCGTAGCAGAGATTATTTTCATACCGGATATTAATTTCATCAGCGCAGTGAAACAATTCCATCGCCGGTAACGAGAGTAATTTAGGCGCGATTATTAAACAAGAAAGCCAACGAATCAACACCGCGCGCGCGCCAATGAATTCAACCAGTATTATTAACTTTCATCAAGAATATACGCATTCATATCCTCGCGCGCAAAATTTCATCAGTCGTCCGGCGAAAATACTCCTCCGCTCAAGCAGTTTGCACTCGATGCTGCAGCCAATCGCATTTTTTATTCACCAACATTCAACTCGTTCGCAAAATCCAGCCCTTTAAATTTCCCCGGCAAACCATCAACATCAGGCAAAGACCGCAAACCGCGCAATTCCCGATAAAAAAAAACAAACAGATTCCGATCTCATTTCGACGCGTAGCCAAACAATGCGGACGAAAAACGCGCGCGCAGGGCGAAATAAAACAACAAAGCGCCGCGACGTTATTGTATCAATTACCGGGGGAATAGGCCTTGCGTGTGCACGTATTTAGCAGCGTCGCCGTCGTTTCGCAATCGCGTCAACGCATTTCGGCTCATTGTGGCCGGGCGCGAGCGAAATGTCGCCTGACAGTTTGATGGAAAACACGCGGAGGAACAATGGCATAATGCGCGCAGCGACGGCAGAGAGTTGATGTGCTCGACCGGCCGCTTTATTCGCTGGTGCTACAGCTGCTGCTGTTGCTGCGACAAAATTAATTCGTCGCGAATCGGGTCTAATTGTTGCGAGTTACTTTTCGGGACCTGTTCGACGGTGGCCGGCTGATAACGAATGTGTGGTTTGCTTTTGATAGCGAACTTGAGTCGAATTGTGATCGAAACGCGCGTCAGTGTGACGAGAAGCAAGTTTTTCCTTAAAATCCGTTTAAACTTCTCACCCGAGCTCTTCTTCGTTCGCTTCTTTCTCAGCTGCTTTGCGTCCTCGGCCAGATTGAGTTCCAAAAGTTTCTCCTTGATCTTCGGTTTCGATCTCTTTATTCTCAAACTGTCGTATATCAGGCCAACGGGATCTAGATTCACACGAAATGCAGTATATTAGAGTTGCGTAGTCCTTCTTTTTCTCTCACTCTCAAAAAGTAAAATTGACAATTATGGAGTTTACCATCTTCTTCCCTGACTTGTTCCCACAGTTCCGTCAGCTGGGCCACTTCCTCCTCGGACCATTCTTTCGGCAGCCGCTTCGAGACTTCGCTCCTGACGCTCTGAAAACGAATCAATTTTCTTTCAATTTAACATTTTAATTTCTGCACAATTATTCAGGTAAAAAAGCCGATCGCGAATAACGCGAATAACGTTCTTCGAACGTGTAATCCTATATTCATAATAGACTGCATAATGAAAGTAGTCTCATTAAAAATACGAGCCGTACTTCATCCGCGTTCAAGCGAGAGAGAGAATGACGCATTGCAAAATTACGAGGATCGATATCGCGCACTGATTAACGCAAAAAAACGCGAAAAACCCATCTTCTGATCCCGGCTCTCTCTCTCTCTCTCTCTCTCTCTCTCTCTCTCTCTCTCTCTCTCTCGTTATTCACGCTCCAAATGTGAGAGCGAAAATTTCGTCCCCGGCACACACACACACCCATATACGCGCGCTCAAAGAAAATCGCACATAAAGCCCCGGGGCCATTAAATTGTACACCGCGCGGGAACAATTCTGACTTCTGGCGGAGAAATTAATACCGGCTTTTGCGAGATCGCGTTATACGCATTAAAAGTCCCCAGGATCCTCATACTCTTTTGTGCGATAAAAACGCGCCAAAGCATTTTCAGAAGTATACACGACCGCAAAGAAGAAAGAAAGCTCCCGAAGAAATCAAATCGAGTCGTCGCGCTCAGAGCGTGTAACGCGTCGCGCATCGCAATAAGCAACCCTCGTCGCGCGAATAATCCCATAAGGGAGTCCGCTTACACGTGTTGACCGGCGTCGAGCGAGCTGCGAAGACAGCGTCGGCTTAAAACTTAGCCTCCGCCGAGCGTATACCGCAACAATCCTCATAAATCATCGAAGAGTCCACACGTGCGCGCACTCGCTGTATGCGTGTGTGTGTGTGTGTACCTCGAGAGAATCGAAACTGGCGTCACGTCCGCGGAAACGAAGCCCCAACTTTCATTGCCTCGCTTCCGCTTTTACTGCACTGCTGCTGCTCTCCTC
The DNA here is from genome assembly GCF_009193385.2 of Nasonia vitripennis. Classification (NCBI taxonomy): domain Eukaryota; kingdom Metazoa; phylum Arthropoda; class Insecta; order Hymenoptera; family Pteromalidae; genus Nasonia; species Nasonia vitripennis. The sequence continues at coordinate 20,656,268 of NC_045759.1, read as the reverse complement.
TTCCTTTTTATTTCGTTCCGTCGTCGTCGTCGTCGCTACGCTCTTCTTTTTTTCCTCCGGGTCTTATATGTACGTGAGAGAGCTCGGCGCTGCGGGTTTTGATTTTTTTCCCAACGTCGATTTTAATCCGATCGTCGACGACGTTCTTTTATCGCGCCAACTTTTTCATTTACGAGATCGCGCGCGAAGCCAATGCCAGTAGATCTGGATTTTCAGTTCTGCCGGGGCTTATGGCTGAAGCAGTCGAGTTCTCTCTATCTATCTCCCTCTACTCTCTCACTCTCTCTCTCTCTCTCTCTCTCTCTCTCTCTCTCTCTCTCTCTCTCTCTCTCTCTCTTTGTGTATGGAGAATTTCGAAATAAAAAGTTTTTGCGACTTTTCAAAGCGATAGCTGGGTGCTTCGTTTGGAAAGCTCGAGGGCTTATTCCGAGAAAGAGAATCGCTTTTTTTTTAATATTCGATGCTGCTCGATGACCGAGTATAATACCTTGGAATTGACGATGAGGTACATCTCTTTGAGCTTCTTCATGACTCCTCGCCTCGTGCGATCCTGGCTTATCAGATTGCTGAGAATGTAGTCGACCACGTCTGAAATTAAAGGCATTCGTTATCGGCGTAATAACTGCGCTATTTCCGATGTTCGTCCTTTGCACTCGGGGCTTTACACGGAATTCATAGTCGAGTCATCCATCGCAACTGGGTTATATAAAGCCGTTGCTCGAAAGTACTCTCATAAGTAATTTATCGACGCAATAGCGAAAGAGCTTCCGCGCGTTTATTATTCATTATCGTCCGAAAATTCGAAAAAAAGTCGTACGTCATCGCGAGATTCTCGCTTGAACGAAAAAAAAAACCGATAATCGAACATTTTAACAACGTCGATCCCTCAAATTTATCGACAGGCAATAAAGCCTCGACTCTGCCATTCATAAAATCCCCCGTAATGCACTTTATGTACAAGACAGCCTTTACACGCGCGAGCGACATTACACGTGGCCTGTAAACACGGGAATAAAAAAAAGGTATACAATCGACCTACCCTGGCTGGGTTTGTTGGTTTGATGCTCCATAAAGAGGGTCCGCAGCTCATCCTCCTCCTCCTCGGACCAGGCGCTCTTCGACTTCTTCGCCTGTGGCTCCGCGTCGTAGCCATCCACCATCTCCGTCGCCTGTTTCGTCGACTTCCAGAACAGCAGCTCCATGTAGGCCTTGGGATTGCGCGAAGCCACTTCCGCGAAGCCCCGGAACACGAAGCGCGCGAACGACGCTAATTCCTGAGGGTTATAGACGCGGCTTTTATTGTCAGGCTTTGAAATTGAGAGAGGGAGAACGGGATTTTTTTGAAGCGGAAATTTTACGCTGCTGCGAGCGGGAGAAAGAGAGAGAGAGGCGATGGCAAGTTTTTTATGGAGGCTGTTGGATGAAACAAGTTTTCAAGGAGTTTTAGCTGCGAATCAAAAGTGAGAGAGATGCTTGTCGAGCGTTATGGTCCGGGAGATTGGTTACGACGGAGGCTCTCTTCCGTACGTTATATTTGAAAAGTTGTGTGATTTTATTTTTTAAACTTTCTTTTTTTTTTGTTGAGAATAATAACCTTGTGAACTCGGCTGTCGGATTGGAAGACCCTCTGGAAGACGCGGAATATCGAAGCCTGGTACAGCATAGCGGGCATTTTGCAGTCCAGGGCAATCCGGTGGAACATTTTGAGAACGTAGTGGTTGAGCTCCGGTGTGTTCCTCTCGAAGTTCTTCAGGAGGATGGCCAGGTTGCTCACGACCCTCAAGTTTGCGAATCTGAAAGGATGTCGGTAATAGTAGTGTACGTCAATTTCGGATAGCCGTCGAAATAAAAATAAACTCACCGCTGGAGGAAATCCATGAACTTGAAGCTCGTCTCCTCGAACCGCGTCTCCTCCTCCTCCTCTTCGTTCTCCTCGTCGTCATCCTCCTCGTCTGTCGGAGCAAAAACATACACGAATTAATATTTACACATCAGAGTAGTTTTCGAGACAATGCAAAATCAGCGAGTATACCTTCGTAGTTCAGCAGACCCTCGACCTGATTACCACTGCCCTGAGTCCCAGGCACCTCGTCCGGAACTGAAAAAAAAGTAAGCAAGCTCCATTATTATCAAAAATAATCTCCCTCGAGACATTTTTCCGGAAGCTTAAGTATCAATAAAGACCGCGAGCACAGCCAGACGAGCGTAAAAACGCTGAATATACCGGAATTCGATCCGCGCTCCGCATATATAGCTATATACACGTGGAATCCCCGAATGAATTTCTTTTAATTAAGCGATCCGCGGGAAAAAAAGATTACCGGCGTCGTAACTGCACGACGAACGGGATTGCTCGGAGCTGTTCTCTCTCTCTCTCTCTCTCTCTCTCTCTCTCTCTCTCTCTCTCTCTCTCTCTCTCTCTCGCTCACTCGCGCGCAGCCGAGCGCACGGGGCGCGGTGCCCTATCGCAGTATTAGGAAAATAAATTGAACGAGCGAGCGGGGCTTCTAAAAAAGGCGTTAATTAAGTTTCTACCCACAAAGGAATTTCACCTGCTGCGCACTCATCCGCGCGCTCGCGCTGAGGGCCGGAGGGTTGTAAATTTTTATTTGCAAGAGGCTTGAGTTTTCAAAATCGCGCTCCAGCCTATGCGCATCAGCCCGAGAAGTTCCTTTAGAAATCATTTGAAAGACCAAATCTATGATCATAAATCATACATTTTGTTGTTATTTTGAGAAGCAGTTATAGGATGAACGGCTCTTTCAGGCTCGATCGGGCAGCTTTGGCACGGATGGCGAATATCTATAGACTCGGGCTCGCGAAATCTCATGTGGTTACGAGGAAAGTGCCTGTGCGCCACCTAACTTCTCTAGCCAGAAACTCGAGAGTGCCCAGGCGGTGGGGAAAAGGCCAGTCTCGACGCGATCGGCCATCAAAACTCTCGAAATAAACAACCACCCATCAAAAGAAGCTTTATTAAATTAAACCGTCGCCCGGAAAATTCTACGGCATATAAAATCTCGGCGCGTGTATAAGCCAAAGGCGATAAAGCGTCGCGTTTATCAGGCCACGGCTCTCCAGCTGCTTTTCATAATCCTCGCGTTCCCGCAGACGCAGCGGCACAAAGCGGCACGACGACGACGACGACGCTTTCCCGGCTACTAGCCTGCCCCCCATTATCGCGGTTATCACGGAAAGATGCGCGAATTCCCCCGGCTTATTACGGTAATTAACAAGAAGCCGCAGCGCTGTAGGCTCTTCGCAGGAGAGAAACCTCGACGCAATAATAATAAGGACGATAACGTGCGCGCGAGTGAGAGATGTAATCTCGCCGAGTGACAATAAACCGAAGGCGCGAGCGAGCGAGGCTACTTTGACTCGGCGCTTTAATGTACTTTTAATGCGCTTCTCTCTGCGCGGTGCGAGGAAAGATATTTACGCGCATCGCGCGCGGCCGGGGCGGCTTTGAATTTATTGCTCAGATTAATTTTCGGGTGCAGATGACGACGACGACGATGCTAATAGAGACGTTATCGATTCCATTAAAGTAATTAAAACGTCAGAGCGTCATCGTCGGGGGTATTTTTCTTTTCTTTCGTTACTCTGGAGTGGATGTACATTTAAACAAGTGTCGACACCCGGAGGCTCTCAAAGAACTTTCTTTATTAACTTCAAACAAAACTTTCATCCGAGACGCAGTATCAACAGACAGAGAGCTCAGCGTCCGGGGCAAACTTTTCAGAGGTCTCGAGAAACAAACGGTCACTTTTCCTCTCTCCCTCGGCCCATTCGTCATGCTCCTGCTATTAAAACATTCGCAGCGAGACTCTCCTGTCAATTACAGAGGCCACTTCGTAAGCCTCGAGTCGTGTACAACTTTCCCCGAAAACTCGTCGCCGGATTATTCACCGCGGAAAAGCTCGGCGGAACAAAGGGGAGAAAAATGTATCGTCGCCGCGAAAGTTCCGTGCATGAGGAATAAGAGAGAAATAAACAGGGGCTGGCGATGATGGACCGAGGAAAATAAGTCGCGCGGCGCGTGTCGCTGAGCTCTCGAGGTCGGACGAGATAAATGGACGTATCCTAACAGAACTCGATGAATACGTTCCTTCCCTCTCCAGCATCGCATATCTCCGATAATAATCGCCGGCAATTACGGTCTGTCGAAACATCCTCCGAATGAGAGAACGATCCATATAAAGCCCCGAGATTTTCGCGGCGCCACGAAACTTTAACTTCTTCTCAGAACGAAGAAGAAGAAGAAGAAGCAGAGAAAGAGAGATTAAAGCTGCGAGTCGCGATAAGAGCACGGCGATTCGACGCAAGTGCCGCCACCGCCGCCGAGGAAATCTCCTTCTCGGATAGTTTTTGGCTCGGCTCTCGCTCCTAATTTCATTAAACGCCCGGATCGTGTTCTCTTTTCTTCGCCGGCAAGCCTGCAGGCTGTCTCCGCATCGGCGGTGGCTTAATTGCGTTAGATACGCGCGGCGCATCGGATGGCCAATTATGGAAATTGACGGCGCGGCGTTTGTTAATTTGTTTACCTACACTAGCGCGAGTAGAGAGTTCGGCCATTCCGATAAGCCCTATCGGGGAATCGACGATTCAAACGATTCAAAAAGTCTCCCGGCGCGTAATCCGAACAAGCTCCGAAATTCCGGGGCGCGTGCTTTGATTAAGTCGTAAAAGCCCCGCGCCCGCTGCAGTAGCTCGCCAAGACGCGCCAAGGTGTTTATGGCGTTTTGATGTTGCAGCTCCGCTTTTCCGAGATAACGTCTAAAGGTGCAGCCCCTCGTTCATATAGCCGTATACGCAACCGCGAGAGAGAGACATTCCGTATTCCAAGCTCGTCAGAGTCCGGCTGGGCTATTAAGCCGGTAACTACTTATTCAGACCGCTGGTGTTCGCCAGGACACGCTGTTGCTGCAGTCTAGATACTCTATACCTGTCTTGGCTATTTCGGGACTGCGCCCGGATTTCGCGCGGCGCTTCCGGTCGTTCGACGCTGTGGGAATTTACGCTGGATAATTTTTTCGGCATCTCGATATCAATCGCGGCTGATGGAATTAGTAGAAGGGCTTGGTAATTCCCTCGAAATTAGTCAACAAACGATTTGATCGCATCAGCCTCGAACTTTCCCCGCTAACCAGATTCCGGCACTCAATACAACAACCTTCTTCGCTCCGAAGCTCTGGCAATGCGATAAATCAAGCCGAGGCAACTCTTTCACCGCTCTCTCCCCCGACTCGTTAAATGCCCTCCTTCTCTTGTCCCTTTTTCTCCGTCTACCGCTGCAGACGCGACTTTAATAACGCGAGCACGTACGGACCGACCGTATCCCCTTCCTATACATACACCCACGTTCGGACCCTTTCGTCGTGTCTCTGTCTTGCTTCTAGCGCACCCTTTTTACCGACTAATGGTGTCCACTCGAACGGCAAACGTTGTTTGCTGGAATTTGCATCGTCGCTGCTTTTTTCCCTTTATTTTTCTCTTTAGCATCGCGGAGGGAAGAAATACGATTAACGCGCAGTTTCACGGACGAATAAGCATAATATCCATGTTGATGTTGTCGGGGAGGAACACACACACACACACACAAACACACACACACATAAACAGGCGAGTAAGTTGCGGGGCTGTTGAGAAATTCCGCTTACTTAAGGCCTTGATTCAATTATGGTAATTAACAGCTTATACGCAACATTTTAGTTGGCGAGGACCGAGGACTCAAGTTCCACACATTCTTATACTTAAGCAAATATACTTAAGTCTCCGTGAAATTTCCTTAGGCCGTCGCGCACGTGCCGTTTATTCTACTACTTGTCTCAACTTGCCCGGCGCCGAGCGGCTAAATTAGTTCGCCAGTTCTAATCAGGATATACTCCGCTCTGTACACCACAGCAGTCTCTGCTTTTATATTTTCCCAGAAAATCACAACAATAACACTCGTTGCTTAAGACAATTAGTCGTTATCGCGCAACGGAATGAAAAGTCAATACTTATCCCCGATATAATCACGCGCCTGCGGAATAGCGCACAAAGAAGGCGAGTTAATTACGCGCGTCGTCGTCACGTGAAAGAAGTCGAAATGGAACGTCACACCTGTCAGAAGGCGCCAATTAAATCCAACAGTGAAAGAGAAAAAGCGCCGAGAAGTAGGTGTCAAGTGCAGGTCTCTCGCCCTTTCCCAGTTATAGACCATTAATATTTTTCTCCAAGCTCCCCCCCCCCCCCACACACACACACTCGAACTCTATTTTCAATACCTAACTCCCCTTTCTATACTGCATTCAAGACCGTCGAATTCCAGAGTCTCTCTCTCTCTCTCTCTCTCTCTCTCTCTCTCTCTCTCTCATCGTCTTTGACGCTGGAGCGTATAATGCCTACAGGTATATAGGTATACGCATAAAAGGAGGCGCATATATGTATAAGCGCCTGTGAACCGCTTCAATAATCATAACTGCATAAAAGGCGCACCGCAGCGGTAAAGCGCAGCGAACTTTGCCAGTAGGTACGGGGGGAAGGCTCAACTATCTGTGAAAGGCCGGAGGTGTGCGCTAATGATAGGATCGATATAACGTGCACTTCGCGGAGCTTCCGCGCTCAAGGTCTATGCTGATGATGCGGATATATGGAAGAGCTCTCTCGTGAGGTATAGGTATTTTACGGTGTGGCGCTGCGGAACTTCTCTCCAGCGGTTTTTCAGATAGCGTGAATTTATATTCGGTCGTTCTTGTCAGTGACGATGAAATACAATCATGTTGAACGAATTTCACATACGATGTGTCATACAGGATCATCGACATCCCGAATTTCGCAGCGAATGAAAAAATAAAACCCAATTGCCAGCAGCAGTCATTGTATCATATAGTGAGTCGAGTTGTGAAAATTGATACGCAGCATTTTTCCGTCGCTTCAAAGCGAATTTGTCATCAAAAATGCATAATCCCTTTGAAAAGCCTTCAACGACTGATTGAATTTCACCCCATCGCCAAAGAGAGAGAGAGAGAGAGAGAGAGAGAGAGAGAGAGAGAGAGAGAGAGAGAGAGAGAGAGAGAGAGAGAGAGAGAGAGAGAGAGAGAGAGAGAGAGAGAGAGAGAGAGAGAGAGAGAGAGAGAGAGAGAGAGAGAGAGAGAGAGAGAGAGAGAGAGAGAGAGTTAATTCCACATGCCAACGGAGAGCCTATAAGCTCGCGCGCCTGACCATTAATTATTTATCGTAATGTGCGCTATCGATCGTAGGGAAGAGGAGGGGATACCGCACGTATTCGCAGTTAACGCGAGATCCGCGACTATAAAGCCGCGTAGGGCCAGATGACAAAGTGCGTATGAGGGAGAGGACGTCCGCAGAGGGGGACAGGCCGAACGACGCAAAGGATGGATTAGGCTCGATTAGGCGGAATGTTTATTCAGGATGCGTTCGATTCGGACACGCTTATGCGACGAGAGTTAGTGTTGCGTGGACGCGTATATATAGAGGGAGCGGGATACGATTATGCGGGCTCTTTGGCGAGCGGAGTTGTTTCGGAGTTTACTGCTTTTGGTGAGCTTGGTTGATGATGAAGAAAACTTGCTGCCTATATTAGATCGATATTTTATTTTGGTATAGAGTAACGATTTCATAAGTTTTCGATGTTATTGCAAAAACATCAGCAGGATTATTCAGCAAGTATACTCCAAGACGGATGAAAATAGTGACAATATGAATAAAAATTATCTTTTTGGTCGCGCGTGCAGTTCAGCTTGGATAGATCTATAGAAAGACACATAATCCTGAAAGTATCAAAATAACCTCAATCCAGCAATTCAGCTCCCCACTTCCCGGTCGCAATCAACTGTCGACGAGGGTATAAAAAAGCCTCGATCCACCAATCAAACTCAATCGGCTCCCGGACTGCGAGTTAGAAGTAACTGCCCACTCCTGGCAACCTTGACATTGGCTTGTTTAGATTCACGTATCGAGTCTTAAATTTATCTTTTGATACTAACATTTGTTATCGTTTTAGGTGCGGCATTCTTTCTCGCCACTCCGGACCAGCCTTCAAAGGAGGGTTGTAAAAGGTAGCTCAAAACATCAGTCTAGCTAAGTCGATTGCGAGACTGGGAGCTGGAAGACGCTCCTCACTCCCCACTCCTGGCCCACCTTAGACGGAGGGTATATAAGGAGGCCAGAAGCATCAGTCCAGCTCAGTCAGCTGCGGGACTGCGAGCTAGAAGGAGCTCTCCACTCCAGCCACCTTGACATAGGTTTGTTTTGATGCACGTATCAAATTTCTGAATTTTCCTTCGACACTAACATTTGTGTTTGTTTTAGTTGCGGCATTCATTCTCCCCACTCCTCACCAGCCTTCGACGGTGGGTATATAAGGAGGTTCGACACATCAGTCCAGCTCAGTCAGCTGGGGGACTGCGAGCCAGAAGGTGCTCTACTCTCCCACTTCAGACCAGCTTTCGACGGAGGGTATATAAGGAGGCCAGAAGCATCAGTCCAGCTCAGTCAGCTGCGGGACTGCGAGCTAGAAGGAGCTCTCCACTCCAGCCACCTTGACATACGTTTGTTTTGATGCACGTATCAAATTTCTGAATTTTCCTTCGACACTAACATCTGTGTTTGTTTTAGTTGCGGCATTCCTTCTCCCCACTCCTCACCAGCCTTCGACGGAGGGTATATAAGGAGGTTCGACACATCAGTCTAGCTCAGTCGCCTGCGGAACTACGAGCAAGAAGGACCTCCTCCCTCTCCACTCCTGGTCAGCTTGCAGAAAAGCTAAGTAGAATTATCCATCATTTATTGACTATCACCCATATCCTTACTGGTGGTTCGATAATCCAACACATTACCAAATGCAACCGTCAAGCTGCTTGAGGCTTTTTTACGAGCTGTCGGTACGCTTTTCATTTTGGCAATGAGATTCAGCCACCGGCAGGTTGTCACGCTCCGGCGTGGATCTAAGAATCCTGCATAGGAGTTGTTCCTCGCTGATATGGGAGTGTACAGAGCAGCTCGAAAGATTGCCTGCCACCTTGACGTTGCTTTGTTTTGATTTACGTATCGATTTTTAGAGTTAAAGGCATTTAATTTCGTAGACATTTGTTGGTTTATTATTCCAAATTCTATTATAGTGAATAAGATCCCAGACATACATTTAATGAACCTATGACTTATCCTTTGATATTAATATTTGTTTTAGGTGCGGCATTCCTTCTCCTCACTCTCGACCAGCCTTCGATGGAGGAGTATATAAGTCGGCTCGATAGAATGAGTCTTATATTATTGTATGTTTTCATGTTTACTTATATTCTTTCTGATAGCTATTTATTATTTATTGAAGATTATATTTACTAAATATATTTTGCATAAAAGAGATCGACAAAGCAATGCTGCGCTAATGCATGAAGTATTTTTTCACCATGATGATTCGAAATCGTCGCAATGTATCAGCAACATCAGAAAAAGGCGCAAAAGTCAAAATCTCATAATGGAAATAAAGCAGAGGAAACAATAGCCATGCGAGCTAGCAGCAAGCTAGACAGACAGAGATAAAGGCAATGACGGGGCTCAGTCTACAAAGCGTACAGCCTGCCAAAGTGCCTGCTGTGGATTCGGTCCACGTATGCGTCGTCGATTATCTCTAGCGCAGCTCTCATCGACTCGACCCCCTCTGGCAACAGCAGCAACAAACCGTCATTAGTGTCGTCAAATATTCCACGACCGTGCAGCAACCGCCCTACGCCGCTGTTGCTATTGCAGCTGCAAGCTTTTTCAGCTGTTAGGCTGGATTTCGTTTCGGAGAAGAGTGTCATTATGGCATCAAGTGGTAGGGGCCTACTACTGAGGTATAATATTATTATGGATATTTATCGTTTGGGAATTATTAGATTTGCATTGTTTAGGATATGATTACTTTCAACCTTATCAATATTTCGCAGTATTTTACAATTCGATTCGTCGCGAAGTTCGTCAAATTAATATGATTAATAATGAAATTGCACTAGCAAACTCAATCGGTTCGCATATACATAAATACATTTTCAATAACTGCAGCGTTCGAGTAATTGTCTACAACATGAGCGCGAGTACGGCGAGAACGAGAGCCGCGGAAATAATGAAATTAACATCGAACTAAATATCTCAGCCTACGCATTATTACTCGAATGATATTCCGATTCTACTCGCGCGCCATTGAAACATAAATAAACTTAATTAGCACTCGATGATGATTATTATAATAACGACCGCGTCGCTACTATATGCGCGGATCCGCACATCCAAAAATCAAATTATAGCTGCAGCGTATATAATCCTCCGCTCGACGGTCCGCGGCGTATTTAAATCAGCGCGATTTTCATACTAATATCAATCAGCGAAATTATACGCGAAAGTTGCCGATTACCATAAAAGGGGTATAGCGCTATCGTCATCGAATCCTCGCCGCGGCTATCGTTTCTCTCCCCGCAAATATGTTTATCCTCTCGCCGAATGAATATTTTCGCCGCTCGCTCTCTCGCTATTGTTTGCCAGTCATTCATACATAATGAATCGCAGTAATATGCAGTTGTGCGCGTCTCTCGATCCGCTACTCGTGCTTTGCATTAATTCGACCTGTAGCGTTCTGAGAAAAATTCAAATAGCAGGTGCACACCTTGAATATGATTCATTATAGCTTAGTCCCTAATACACTGCATCCTGAGATTCCCAGATTATCAATGCATGTAATTAGTCGCGTCCTTACACGCAGTACATCAGTAATATAACCCCTTTGACTGGTTGCATTGCTTAGCTCGGATCCCTGCACGAGACATCTTCGTCCGGATTCCATGCCGACGAGCAATGGCCCCATTCGCGCGTTTGTCCCAGCAGGTTTGTATGCAATGCGTCTCACTGCACACATCTCTATATGCATAATGAAAAATATTCCATATATAATATACAATCATACCTATAGTTTATACAAAGCCCGACAATTTCCGTTGGAAACTCTCGACACGAATACTTCTCGTCAGCTAGCAGTCGCTGCGAATCAATCAGCCGAACAACCGAGTCTGTCCGCGCGGACACACCGCATCGCAGCCGCACCTCAACAGGTCCACCGCCAACGACGAGCTATACAACTCTGCGAACGACCGCGAGAACAACTTTCGACCAGTCAGGCATTCTTGAATTCATGCGCGATGATCATCGGCGTTTCAGCATCGGTTATCAGGCTCTAAAATACGCACGACCGTCCCCGGTTTACGCGTCGTCGATAACAATCGACCGCTCCTCGTTATATGTATATATAGATCGAGATAACAGCGCGGCGGAGGAATATTTTCCAGCGATCGTTCGCAAACATCAGCGCATCATTAGCGTGTGTGCCTACATCAAGTATCCGATCGCTCGCTGGCAAAAAGCGCAGCTGCTGCAGCTTGCTGAAAAAACACGCGGCTCTATCTCCCCCGTCGAGTCTGGAAAAACAGCGGAATTAGCAGAAAATGAAGCAGCGCGTGTGTACACTTAATATTTCGCGGGGGCATTTTCATGCTCGATAGCAGCAGCAGCTGTATATTTCGCGCGAAAATAAATTGGGGAGAGACTCGCCGGGTGCGTATGTTTGCCCGTCCAATTAATCGCTCGGCGGCGCAGTAGGATCGCCTCTGCGTGCCCCCCCCCCCCTATACACTCGAAAAAGCGTACACGCGTACACGGCTGTGACAAACACACGGCGGGAGAGAAAGCTCTTTGATCGCGCGGGCGAATTGGCCTTTTCGCTTTATGTATGTATATCTTTGTGTTTTAATTAATTAATGCGTATTACGCGCGACTGTTTTATTAAATATGCGCTGCACACACACACACACAAAAGCGCATATGCAATATGTAGTCACCAATGTATGTGACAAAGCCAGGCGACACAGCGCACACGCAGCTGGCTTTTGATCGAATTATTTAATTCTTTATTTCTCCGCTAATTGAATATTGACCGCGCATTTGTTTCCCGATGAAATTCCCGATGTATTATAACAATGCACGAGCTCGTTCGCTATAATACAATTTATATACGTATATGCCGCGCCGCATTAACTCGACGCGCGCGATTTACAGCCGTTTATTCAGAACTGCGCGAAATACGACGACGAATATGTCTATAAGTAGCAGCGAACTTGGATGTGATACGGTGGAATCAATTCCCGCGTGTGATATAGCCGGCAACGAACTATACTTTAATTACCGGGTCATATTCGACGGAATTTTAGTAGTTCGTTAAATCCGGCAGTTAAATTTTATAGGCACTCGCGCGCGCGAGTATTACAGGTCAATCGTTTAAAGCTAGATCTCTCTCTCTCTCTCTCTCTCTCTCTCTCTCTCTCTCTCTCTCTCTCTCTCTCTCTCTCTCTCTCTCTCTCTCTACCGCGCATAAGATAATATATTTCAAACGCTCGTAATATTTCCCCGCCCTGTATAAAATCCTTCCATTAGGTCAACTACCCCCGGGTATCGATTATGCACGCCGTATCGCAATGCGTAAAACGACATACCTATATACCTATAAATAAACAAGAGCCATAAGCGAATTAGTCGCGTATAGAGCTAATACAGCGTCGCTGCTGCTGATCGTCGCGTATAATTAAAGGCTCGCGGGGAATCGCAACAACAACAATAGACACTCGGCGCTACTGCGCAGTGTCCCCCCCCATACATTTCTAAACGCGATAGAGAGGGAGAGGGAGCCAATAACGAGGCTGATTAGCATTGCGTAGTTAATGAGATCGTATCGCTGCCGCCGGCGCGACAAATCGCCTCGCGGATGCTCTATGATAGCCGCTCCGTGCGTATAGCGTATAGCGATCGTGGATTACGGTCTCGAATCTCAATGAGGCTCGATCGGCGGAATTGCTTGTATAGTGTATACCGAATGCAGATACAGTTCTATGGTTTTTGGAGTGTGCTCATCGACGCGATTAATCATTCGCAGGTGATCGGCGCGTTGCATGTAAGTATAACAAGGGTTTACTGAAAAAATAATCGAATCGCGAATTGAATACACACGGCCCTCGAGATAATTAGCAGTGCCCGCAGGGGCTGGAAGACCGAGCCCGCGAGAGGCTTTAAATTAAAGCCGGTGAATGGGCCACTTCCCGGGACAAAGAGGCTTCGTTCTCGCTTTCCTGGGACATCGGATATATCCCCACCCCCTCCAGTGCGTCTCTAAATTATTCATGATTTTCTCGGCCAGCAGCAGCAGCTGTAGCGGTATATAAAGCCGTTCCCGCAGGTGTGCGCGAGGGTGTATATCTACCTCTCGCCTTCGAGTAGATATTAGAGCTTAGGGAAAATAGGCTCCGCTGCTGCTGGCTACCTTTGGCCCGTTTTCCGGTAGCTGCTGCACTAGCTTGTATTAGATTTTAAGCACTCCCGGCGATCTGCGCCGACCCAACGACTTTATGCTACGGTAGAGGGAGAGGCTCTCGCTATGTAGAAGGAATAGATTTTCGATACATCCCAGAAGAGGGTTTTTGCTGCTATATGAGATGCTGCAGGCGATTCGCCGATAAATGTTTGTTCCGTTTTGTCGGTGCGCTCGGATTTTTATAGTCCGGAGTTTCGTACTCTTTGAATTTCCATTATTGAGCCGGCGACAAACGTTTCCGTTCGATTGACGCTTTCGAGCTTTCAATCGCTCACAATTTTTATAAATAATACCTACGCTTTATTAAACAGCGAAATTGGGTCACACCAACGGAAATCAGGCCAACGCTTGCGGATATGAGTGAGTTGAAAAAAAGAAAAATTAAACGTACGCAGCGTAGCCGGGGTGAAATAAAAAAAAAGTATACGCACACAAGCGAGTTGTTAAAGTTCGCGTTGCGGAAAATGGGACCCACGCAAAGTTTTAAGTGTAATGAATTTTTGAATCAACTAAGAGCTACAGGCAAGTTTCGTACTTCCGCCGAGTTCCGGAGCTGGGAGAATAAGAAAAATCTCGAGAGAAAACGAGATATATATATATATATATATATATACACACATACAAAGCGCCCCAACGTCTCGGCCAAGTTTCGCGTGTCAGCGCGCGGAGCGAATCGATTTTGGGTATATAAGTTTCGAGAGCGAGCGAGCGACCTCGTGTGCATGTGTGTGCGCAGTAGGTAAGTATAGGTATGCGCCGAATTTCGCCCGAAGAGATAAACCGATTTGGCTTTTAGGTTCGGCGAATGCCGAAAATTTGCGTTTCGAATTATGCGACGGAGATATATGTGTACGTAAGAGATACGGGTTGAATGTGTATTGAAAAGCTGTTATTTGCTATTTTGTCCGACACGCGTTATGGGAGTTATTCTATGCTCGAAGAATATTGCGAAATCGACTTCGCCAGCGAGAAAGAATTTATTTGAACATTTATAGGTATTCCCAGCTCCTTTTATCTGCTGGGGAATTTTTCGAATTTTCAAAGTCGATTATTTCCTTAAAGCATTATAATTAAATTTTTTCTCAGAAGCATAATTACGACGGAACAAAAGTCTTACCAAAAACTTACCTTCCGAAGCGAGCCCATTGTACGCGCGATATTTTTCTCTCTCGAATAAGGCTATACGCAGGATAATAGCCAGCACTTTATGCCGGCGTTCAAAAGATATTATCAAGACTCTTCTTCTTTGGAACGGCTCCAAAACTAGGAAAAATTAGTGTCCTCGCGACAATATTGCCTTCTTTAAGTTGTTGCTTAAATAACGGCTCTTTTTCCTCTTCCACGACGAGCTTGAAGCTTTTATTGCAGAAAGGGGATCAGTCCATTTAGACGCTCGTTCGCGGAAATAAGAACGAGCTGTGTACATTCGGAGGAGAGTCGCGTACGCGAATAAAAATACGCTAATCCGGATTTGTACATTCTTAAAAAGATTTTCCGAGATAATCGACCTTCAGAATCTTAATTGCGTTTTAACGTTAACGTTCTTTTTTTTCTTTCAAAGCAGTTTTCTAAAACACGAATAAGCGAGAAAAATCCATTCAATTCCGCACTTATCAAACGTCGAAAATACATACCTCCGCGTGCGCTCGCAATACTTTTCACGAAAACTGCCGGGATAACCTTTCGAACTCGCGATATTTTCAGAAAACAAAAGCCGACTGCTCGCGACGGGACGAAAAAAAAAACAAATCTTCAATTTTCAAAGTGGCGCCTGTTATATATTCATGCTCTCGAGCATAGTGAAAAATAGGTCAGCCTTCAAGTGATCATATAGCTGCGC
The DNA here is from genome assembly GCF_009193385.2 of Nasonia vitripennis. Lineage (NCBI taxonomy): Eukaryota > Metazoa > Arthropoda > Insecta > Hymenoptera > Pteromalidae > Nasonia > Nasonia vitripennis. The sequence goes on along the minus strand of NC_045759.1, from coordinate 20,641,035 downwards.
TTGGGCATTAGCCGCGTTAAAATCTGAAAATCCGTCGATATCGCCTTGTGAAACGCCGATCGTGGTTCGGTATAGGGAGCAAAAAAGAAGGGTCTTCGAGTGGGCGAGAGAACGTCAAATGCACAGCCATAAATGCGAATATCGAACTTTTCCCCGCGGCTGTGCTGCGCAGCTCGTGTTTTAGCGAAATCGGTATGTGCGCCCGCGATGCAATGTGTATTTATATATATTGTTTTAACGGTCCGGCTTATTTACGAGGAGATACTTACTTTTACGAGATTCGCCTTTTAATTTTCGTTGAAAATACGCGAATAATTCTCAGGGAGATGCACTTCCTCCTAAAAAACCTACAATACGCGATGGGGTCCAGCGCTCCGAAAAGCTCCTCGGCTCGGATAAAAGCTGCATCCCGAGGACACAAGCGGAGAGTATAGTAGTCCACTCGAAAAAAGAAGCATCTAACGAGAGCAGCATCAGCGTAGCGACTCGAAGAAATAAGCAAAGCGTAAAGAGCAACTGCGGTGCGGCGGCGCTAAGTGGCCTCCCCCAGCCGACAAGATAAAGCTAGTCGAAAGATAATAAGCGCGCGCGCGGCGGGCTCATTGTTAGTTAAGCCTCCCACCCCTGCGCGCAAGATAGCCTCGTGATTTAGAAGGCGAACGCCGCCGAGAGCTTTGGCCGAACAATGAGCTTAGTCCGCAAATGCTGCTCGCTGCAGGTACCCCCGATATATGTATACACGCGGAGGAGGCCGGGGGGCATAAACGCCTATAGCTATCTACCTAAGGAGGGGGTGGTGATGGGAGAGGGAGGGATTAGAGACTGCGCGCGCGAGAGGACTTTTAATCGAGAATTTTCACAGCTGGAATTTTTCAAAGCCCCGATCGGAAGGTTCATGTAATCCAATACATTTATCCGGTAAGCGCGTTTGCGACATAAGCTTTGTTGATTGAAAGCAGTTACTTCATTCTCGGCGCGCGTATTTGATTACGTCGAGATAGCGTTCGGTAAGTGATTCCTTTGACGCAACACATGTTTCCATTTCCGCTGCAATGCGCATTCGGATCAAAGGGTCAAGGTGTATACCCGATGAACTCGGAGCTCCACTGCAGCAGCGGCGGCGCAGGGTCAATACACTTTACCAGAGACGACGACGAGGACGACTGCAGCGACAAGGTAAACTTCCCATTACTGGCTATCAGTATATAAGGAGGATCTTCTCGACGTCGCGGCGGTCGAAGGAGCTTTCGATGAAGAGAAAAAAAAATCGTTCTTAGCGTCAGCGAAATTCTTGTAACATTTCGACAATTTCCAATTAACTGCCTACTGCGAAGCCGGAACTCGAAACAGAGCTGCCCACCCCTTCGCGCAAAAACACCGGCGGACTACGAAAGCGCATACGCAGAGAGAGGGGGGCACATCCAGAGAGCTGACCTCGCCATCGGCCATTCGCCATATCCGGGGGACGTCGAGGCTGGCATTGCAATGGGCCAAACGGAACGAAACGAGCCGGGGGGATTTAATGTCGCAGCGCCGCTGCCGCTGCCAGGTAATTGCACGGCTGGTTCTCAAGTGGCGCAGAGACTGGTCAATTTCACCCCCGCCGGTAAATTCCACTTTCCTCTCGCGTCGCTGACGAGCTAGCTCTGTACCACTGCGTACCTTCGGCCGAATGAGGGTCATTGTCGTTGCCGCACCGGGGGATCGTTGCACCCTCTCGGCTGCATTATTAGCGAGTTTCATCGCGCTCGCGGGGACTGCGTAAACATTGTGCTTCGCCGATTTTTCCAGCTCCAATCTCGGAATTTGTCTTTTGTACTACCGCCCGCGGGAGCCGCGTAGCGCCGCCACATATTTGCGTACACCGGTTAATTAATTAGAGAAGAGCTGGACAAGAGAGAGAGAGAGAGAGAGAGAGAGAGAGAGAGAGAGAGAGAGAGAGAGAGAGAGAGAGAGAGAGAGAGAGAGAGAGAGAGAGACGAAAGAAGACTCGAAAGAAGAACGAGCGCTCCAGATTGGTCGTCCGTCAAGCATAAAGCCGGCCTCGTTAATTTGATGGATATGAGGGTAGGAAAAAAACGGGTATATGTATAGATGGCCGTAGAATTCAATACATTAACGCCGCTATCGCAGGCTGACCCCATTGAGGAAGTGGCGCTATGCTACGCGCGAGATTTTTCTCTCGTCACACTCGAGAAAGCCGCACTTCTTTACGCGTCGATTAATCCACATCGATCAAGCGCGGAAAGGGGGCGGGGTGTATCGGCGTCATCGAGGCCACTCTCCTATCCATCAAGACGGAGCTAGTGTACTACTACACCGAGTGCCGGATTCTGAAAGTCGAGCGAGTGCATTAAGCTCTCGAAAAGGGGCTATCATCGGGCAATTTGGCTTTTAACGAAGAGAGCTCCACATCAGTGCTAGGGTGTATTGACCGGAGGCTCATAGCCGAACAAGAGCGCGTAAGAGTTCTTTGTACAGAATATTTTTCGTATACGTGAACAGCCGCAGTCCTCGCAACAAATACCCGATAAGGTATATTTCTCGCGGTGCGATATGGGCAACCGGAGGCAGCGCAATATCGAGCGCGGTTCGGCGCAAATCCGCGTCGCGCAGGTTCATTAAGCGCCTCATTGTTCCCGCGGATAAATACGCGAGACCGGATAAAAGCTCGCGCGTGTTTTAGCCTCGCGGATGTGTCGAGTGGCGCGCGCCGAGATCGTCGAGTGCTTTGACGTGTGCACTGCTGGAAATGCCGAGTGATTTTCGCTCGCTATATCCCCCGATGCTATAGATGATATACTCGAGTGGATTTATGATGCTCGGACTAGAGCTGCTTTGTAGCGTTATTTTATCTTCTTCTTCTTCCTGTACACATCGCGAGGAAAGTGGAGCAAGTGGCCACTTCTTTTATCGCGCGGCTCTTATCCGTATCGGAGGGATAAGAGACGAATATTCGGAGGCGCAAGCGCGGAAAAGATATCTTTCACTCTCTCGGCTCCCGAGAGAGCTAATAGAGTGTGATGATCTTGGCTTCGATCAAGCCGCACGGCTATTAACCTATTCGAGGCGAAGCTGTCGGAGATTATCTCGGGTGTATCTTTGCCCGCAAGGGAAATAGACCGGTCCGCTTTTGTTTTTTTTTTACACGCGCTTTAAGGATCCTCGAAAACAACAACAACTAATTCGATCTGACGCCCACCACAGCCGTGCAGCCTCGGACACCGAAATTTCGGAAACAAAATTCGCGTCGTCATCCCCAGCAGTGCAGTCGCTGATTGTTCCGGATTACGTGATTCTCGCCGGCAGCGTCAAAATTATACAAGCCTCTCTCTCTCGAGGGGCTAACGAGCGCGCGCGTCCTCCCCCCTCTAATTCGAAACAACTTCGTCAAAGCGTTTCTGGCCTCGTTTCATACGCGAGCGGACGGCCAATTCAATTTTCCTCTCCTCTCCGCATCGCTATCCAGACTTTTGTGCGACCGCGTGTGTGGGACAAAAAGTCGAAGATCGCGTTATAGGATTTGCTGCGTTCGCTTTGATGCTTTGCCTGCAGCTTCCGTCGAGTGTTTAACTTGAAGCTTCGAATCCGCTCTAATTGTTTGAACCGAGACGCGGCGCGCGGGCGGTTTATCTCGACGAGCGAATTACAAGATCGTCCGGGAACATTTTCCCGCTACAACAATCCCAACTGGTACGTCGGTCGATCGCAGAGAACAAAAAGAGAGAAAGAGATCGAAATCAATAGGACGTCAGCGCTGGGGTCCGAATTTTTATCTCCTGCACAGGCGGTGCTGCGAAATTGATCAAAGCTCGCGGAAGGATTCGTCATCGGCTTTCCGTTATCCGAGTGGAAAATCACGACAGGCCGCTCGCGGCCGCTTCTCTAATCGAGCGACGCGTAACCTCGTTTCGGCCTTTGACTGATGACTCGCGCCGTAGCCGCCGATCTCTCATTTTTCCCCGGACGTCGTACGCGCGAAACAAAAATTACAAATTGAATTCTCCCGTGGCCTGCAGCTCCATCGAGGGCAGCCGATCTGTCGAGTTCGCTTCGTTAAAGCGATCCCGACGGCTTTTTTTTCAATAAATATTTTCTTTTATCCGTGAAAAAAAGAACGACGATTAGCGCACTCGCCCCCCCCCCCCTTATCGTATCTGCGAGTCTATATAAAACTCGACGCACTAGCCCGCTTTTTATCTCCCCCGCGCGCGACTCCGATACACCAAGCGCGAACTTAGCATAACCCGGTGCAGGCGCGATATGATTTTTTTACGGCCACCGCGCTTACATCGATTTTAACGGTCCGCTCCATTTTTTCCTGCAGCGACCGCAGTCTTTTTAAAACGCCGACGTCCCCTCTCCCTCTCGACACAGATAAGCCTCCGCAATATCCGCGCGCTGCACATGCCTTTTTTTCGACTGTTTTTTCACTCTCTCTCTCTCTCTCTCTCTCTCTCTCTCTCTGTCTCTCTCTCTCTGCCTCTGCCTCTCTCTCTCTCTCGCTCTCTTTCTCTCTCTCTCTCTCTCTCTCTCTCTCTCTCTCTCTCTCTCTGTGTCTCTCTCTCTCTCTCGCTCTCTTTCTCTCTCTCTCTCTCTCTCTCTCTCTCTCTCTCTCTAGCGAAGGGAGGATTAGCGCATCGGCGCTTCTCGGTACAGTTAACAGAGGTTTAGCCGGTGTTAAGCGCCGTTTTAATATCGACGAGGGCCGCTTTTGTCGAGGTAGTGTCAGCGATTCGAGTACTGCGTAAAACTCGAGCGAACTCGTAAATAGCGAATCGATCTCCACGGGCTCGAGCTAGATGCGCTGTAACATCACACGAGGCCCATTTACTCGAACCCGCTCACGCATTAACCCATACGCAGTCGCGCCATTACACCGAGAATCAATCAATTACCAGCGCAAACATCAGCCAGAAGCAACTGCCAATTTCCCATCCAGAGCTAACAAGAGCCGGCGTACACTGCGCGCTGACACTTAAGCCCCCCGCGACGACGACTACGACGACGTCGAGGAGTTATCTCGCGCGCGTTTATGACGCCTCGCGCGGCGTATATAGACACGTACGCGGAGAGAAGGGCTTTATGGGGTCGACGTGTTTTCCTCGTAAATTTCGCGAGTTTCGCCGTCAGCAGCAAAGCGCGTCGAAGTTGTCGCTGCAGTTTTATACACAGCTCGTATACGCCGCGGGTATGAGGCGAGTGGAGCTTGTAACACGCCGCTCGCGCGCGCTGTAATCCCCTCGCGAGAGAGAGAGAGAGAGAGAGAGAGAGAAGAAGCGCTTCTCGGAAAATTGAAAAAGGGAGGAGGTGTCGTCGAGACAATGGAGTCGACGAGTATTGCTGCGGGAAGTTGAGTCTTTGAGTGTACGCGAGCGAATGAAATTGATAGAAACGCTGGACTCGGTTATTTACATCATAAATCTCGGAGTGGCTCCGGTCGGCAGAATCGTGGATTTGATGAATCGTGTTCCGGGGTTGATTGGTTAATCGTTCAGAAAACCACCACCTCCATGGCGTTCGACGTTAACGCGAGTGCCTATACGTTGGGTCAGTAGAGTTGCCGCGCATTAGCATTTTCGCGGGAGCGCATTGTAAATGCATACGTACTTTTACAGCATGAATAATTCCGGGATTAAAAATGCTCGTATACACATACGGCAGAAATGAGAAATGGCAGTACACAAGAGCTTAAACGCTATATCAATCCGCAGCGGATCGAACGCGCCGAATCCCATATTCGAAGCGTGGCCGCCTGCCCATAAAGCTGACCGCGACTGGCCGTTAACGTCCGTCTAGTGGGCTTTTATTGGGCCGGCAAAGCGGCTGCTCCCGTCGTAAAAGCGGCCGGTGCTGCGCGAGTCCATTTACAGTAACGCGTGCTAGCACCTTTTCATTGCCGCCGCGACACGCATCCGTCATATCGCGAGACTGAATTTCCGTCTCGGACAGCCGCTGCGGATATATTCTTTTCTGACGAGTGCGCTGTCGATTTTGCGAGATGTTTCTGGCTCGGCGAGCGCGGCGGGAATTTCGAAAGCGCGGATATCGAATGTAGCAAATTCTTTGATATTTTCGACGCGGAGAACGCGATTTGCGAGCAGCTACCAGTAGTAGGTGGGAATGAAACGCAGCTGGATTTTTCATTACTTCCTTCACTTTTCAAGCGAGCCGACGGATACGGGAATATCTTCAAAGTAAACACCTACACACGCAGACAGTAGTAGCACAGCCAAGCGTTCGGTCGGCCGATCAAAATACCGAGACGATAAACCGTCCCCCGACCATAAACTGCATCGTCATGTCGGAAGAGCTCGAGGGCCGAGGCACAAACGATTAGAAAGCGCGGAATTTCACGATTAAACGAGCACACAATGCGCCCTCGACTTTTTGCACGCGTCTCGCGAGGGTAACAATTTATTTTTCTCTGCCGGCGACGTGTATAGCCGCAGCTGCTAGGATACGTCATTTTGCTTCTCCCGCCGCTCGGCTTTTCATTAACGATATCTCCAGTGTCCTTCTCCCCACCGCCATATACTTCAGCTTTTTAGGCTCTGCCGCGTATATAGTTTATCTTCCGCCGCCGGTGCTTAGGAGCGGGAGAGAGAGAAGGGCTATAACAGATCGTCCTGGCCGAGCGTCACGTATCAAAACGCTACTATGCCGGTGTGCGAGAGAGAACGAATGTATGGCTGGAATTTTCGTTCTTCCGCCGCTGATGTGCGCGAGCGCGATGGAATTGTTCGCGGCAGCGGCGAGTTATTCGTCCGGCAACGTTAGCGGATATGGAAGAGTTTTAATTTTAGACTGTAGCCGCGCGTGTGGGTATATTTCGAAAATATTTGCGTCTCTTCGTCGTTCTCGGTGATTTAATAAAAAGGCCAGCGCCAGGTTCGCCTTTTATTAAATTCATTTGAACAGCGCTGAAAACATTTTTAACAAATGGAATGCAGCAAACTTTTTTTAATTACGAACTCGCAGGGGGCGGAAAACAAAAATTGTTTCTGTGAAAAAATGACTCTTCTTGCTAAACAAGCCTCGACGTGGAAGATCGACAAAATTACGCGCGAGTTTAGATGAAAATTTGAATTTCCCGCTCGAAACGCGGAATAATTTGCGGGGTGCGTGAGCGTTTACTAATTATGACTGAACAAATAAAAAAACATCCGAATGTAGGTTACTTCGATGGTGTTTAGTGAAAAAGCAGTGGAAAAATCGTGCCTCTCCAAATAAACCCGACACGTCAGCGCGTACGTTCTACAACAAAAATCAGTCGACGTCTCGGACAGTCATTAAAACAAACAAATCGCCGCCAAGCTGCCACAGCCTCATCTATCAATAGAATCTCACTAAGAGCAAACAAACCTCACCGCGCCGGCGAATCATCAATCATGACCGCTTTACGATCGAATAAACAGCCTGCCACTCAATAAATCAAGAATAAAAATGCAACAACGGCCGGCACATCGGTTCTCTCTCTCTCTCTCTCTCTCTCTCTCTCTCTCTCTCTCTCTCTCTCTCTCGCTAACGAAAAAGCCCGAAATACGCCAGCACATCGCGTCGATCAATTCTCGTCATAATGTATCCTCTCTCTCTCTCTCTCTCTCTCTCTCTCTCTCTCTCTCTCTCGTCGGCAACTCGCAGCGAAAAATTTGCTCCTCAATTGAAAAATACCCACTAGGTATCGCGGCACTCGAGAAAGAGATCCGTGACAAACACGATTCCAGCACCTCCTCCTCCTTCGCCTCTTCAGACTTTTCAAGAAAACGCCGCCGCCGCTTCATAAATAACGTTCCGCCGGCGGTGCAGCGCTGCGCTTGAGTTATCGTCCGACCGAGTTAAAGGGGAATGCATCACCCGCCGCTGACGGGTAATCCCGACGATAAACAAAAAAGAAGCGCTGTGTACGCGCGAAATTGATGAGGCGCGCGCTCGCTCTCGCGTTTATACCGCCGTTAACGCCTTTGTTTATAAAGTTTATGCGCGCGCGGGCGGACGGCGATGGAGATTTTAATTGCGATAACGCGCGCCAGCAGAGATGAGACGAGAGAGAGAGAGAGAGAGAGAGAGAGAGAGAGAGCAGGTTCGAGATTTTTCCTCTCCTGCACGTGAAATATCGCGACGCGTTTGTCCGCGGGGCTTAATTGTTTCGAGTTTGTCGACGAATTTTAATCGCTCGACAATTTGCTGTTATTAAGCTCGATAAATTTTCCGATAGCGGGATAACTGAAAATTCAGCTGTCGCTCTTGCCGCAAGCCAACGCAAACAGACGGCTGATGACTGATGATGATTGTGGACGACGTGTTTTTTGACGGCCGTATACGAAACGAAAACGACGAACAAAGCGAAATACGGGACGTCGTGGAGGAACGAAGTGAAAAGGAATAAGGAGATAAAACAAAATGAAAGGGACGCGCGCGAGGGAGAGGCGAATAAAAGGCAGCCGGGGGAGAATAAGGTAGAAAGAGGGACAATTGGATTTTTCATCGCGATTCGCGTCGAAAATTGCCGAGCTCGGATTCGGCGAATTTTTCGCCCGCAGCTCTCGCATACACACTGCTGAGCCGCTGCGACGAGTTTATCCCGAGAAAATTGTATTCTCGGCCCGACGAGATCAACCCTCTCCTTCTTGCTCCTTTTGCAAAATTAAATTTCAGAACGATAAAGGTCCCCTCTTATGCAAGCGGCCGTGTATGGAAAAAATACGCTCGATTAATCCGCGAGTGCGAATAAGAACACGGCGGCCTCCACTTATGGAATCGCGAAAGCCGTGAGCTATGGATTTACCAAGCGAATTGATGTGACGTATCGATTACGGGGACACGAGAGAGAAAGCGCGAATGCACATCATATCGAGGATGAAAATGATTAAATACCCGAATTCCGCCGGATGCCTGCGCCCATATCGCTTCTCTGTACTATGCCCGTCGAATTTTATTGCCTTCGCGCTGCTGCACTCCCGTTGTAGTCGGTTATTCGATTGACGAGGCTGGTCCTATCTTTCGCTCTGACATGTTTACGTCCGTAGAAAAGTTAAATAACGAAATCCACGAGAAATAAGTAGGCGAAGCGGCTGCACACGCGCGCCCGACCCGCAACTCTGCAATAACCTCGTGTGCAGCGTGTTTACATCTCGGAACTCTCGGCCGTCGAGTGGCGAGGTATATACATAAAGCGATTATGCCGAGCAAGTACCCCCCACGTCCATTACAAATGGATTCGACGGCGACGGCGCTCTCTCTCTCTCTCTCTCTCTCTCTCTCTCTCTCTCTCTCTCCTCTCTTGTAAATTGTAGTTCCGAAAGTGAAAAGTCTCGTAAACTCGGCACTCAATTTCGCGAAGCTTTCAGCCCCGCGCTCGCTCTCCTGTCCCCTTGGCTCTTTCACAGCTGGCCGTACGTCCTGCTCGGTGTATAGGAGGGACGACGACGACAACGCATCGAATTTTTATTCAACGGAGCTTTTGCTGCGCGACGAGTGTATACACGGCCCTGGAATTCCGCGGGTAATTTGTTTGCGACAGCTCGTCCGATGAAAGTTTCATGATAGCGTTCGAGTCTCGTTTAATTTCGAAAAGATGGATGGATTCGTCATGGAAAAAGTTGCGGCCGCGCATTGAAGTTTTCAACGAGCTACAGCTTCGGCGAGGAATAAAATTTATCCACGCTCCGCGTAAAAATAACAAAAGACGAGGGGCCGTCACTTCATATTTTTACGGACTTGTTTGCGTGAGATAAAAATTCACTCGCGCGCTTGAAAAAACTTTACTCGTGTAACCGCCGCGCAAAAAAGTCCCTCCCCGCTGTGTATATACTATATATACCGCTGCTGCTGCTGCTACTCATGCTTCCGGCAAAAAAGTCAATCTCGATCGCGCAACAAACAGGCGAATAAAACCGGACCTTCGGCGGGACGCATCTTCGCGCATCTGGAAATCCTCCGCGACTGCGATGTCGGGAGAGAGAAGAGCAAAGAAAACTCGAGAGAGAGAGAGAGGCGCCGTCGCGATAAATTTGCATCTAAAAGCAGAGGCTGCTACTCCCCGCTATATATATACATATATACCGCCAACTCGCCCTGCTCTCGTAAATAGCTGCTTACGAAGCCGAGTGCCTCCATATTGATTCTTCCCTGAGCGGCTTTTTCCAAGTTTTCATGCTATTCTTCGGGTAATCGACTTGGATGATTCGTTGTTGATTTGGGAGAGTACGCTGATGTTTTATTCTTATTCGCCAAACTTTAAGTGCAGTTGAATACATATGGTTGGCCGAGTGCATCGTTAGCGGTTTCAAAATGCACAGCTGCGTACACGCACGAGTTAATCCCAGCCGCAAAAGCGCTTAATCCGACGATCCAAAATTACCCTCGCGCGCCCCCTACACTCGACCGTTGGAAAAACTGTAGTGGCGCACATAACACTCGAAACTTTTATTATCTCTCTGCTGAAGGCCCTGCAATCACAGCCATTAAAATTTACAGCCCTTCGAAAGCATCGTACCGCGACGAGATAGCAACATCACTAGATCGTTATCGTGCCTAATCAGTCGCGGATTAGGGCTTAATCCGCGCGGCTGCCAATACCCGCGAAGCGGACAAGAGCCACTGTGCAGGTTGTATCTCGAATTATCGCTCCTCGGCTCCGAGGCTTAATCCTCACCAGGCACACACACACACACACACTATATGTGCGAGTTCGTCGCTGCATACACGGGGGGTTGACTCCAGCCGCTTATGCTACTGCGCTAGCTGTCGTCTTGTCCTGCGCCTGTTGTGTATAATGAGACGAGAGTCTTGCGAATATTCGGAAATGCCGACGTGTCTTGTACTAGAAGATTGTAATTTTCTTCGAGGTCTGACTGTATCGGGATATTTCTACTTCGTTGATTTATTCACCACGTTTTACCAGCTAAAGTCGTCCAAAAGCCGGTAATCTCAAAAAATCTGAAAAAAGAAAAACTTGCCCGCAAGATCTCCGGCGAAACCCCGACAAAATAAAACAGTCGCTCTCTGCCGCATAAACACATCATCGGAATAATAAAAGAGAGTCTGAGCCGGGCCAAAGAGCCGCGATAAAATTACTCACTCTAGCCGAGGCTCGGCAAACACATCCTTTCTCTCTCCCTACAAACCCCATAGCAGCAGAATCCAGCCCGAGACAGACAGAGAAATCGGCCTAGGCGCGGCTCACTCGGAATATAAAAAGAAGTCCTCTCTCGGAGTACGGTGATATGTGACGGGCATTTATCTCTCTTCTGAATACGCACGCGCGGGGCTGAGCGCAATAAATACCCAGGCAAATTGTCGCAGCTGCCAGGCCGGAAGGAGAGAGAGAGAGAGAGAGAGAGAGAGAGAGAGCCGCTGCGTGAGCCAAAAAACTCGACGGGAAGATTTCGTAGGCTACTCGCGAACCAGACGCCTTTCTACATATGCTTCTGTGTGAGCTCTCTCTGTGTGTAGGGGGACTGGAATATCATCGTTTATTCTCTGTTTACGTGTGTAATGTAAACGACGGAGCGAGTTTGGTGTACAGAGACTCTAATCCGCGGCAACGGGCAACGCGACCAACTCAATTTCGCCGCGTATTAACGTCCGCGTGCGCGGTCAGTTCCGAGTTTTAATTGAGAATAATTCGTTACGAGCATCAATCTCCGTAGCGCCACTTATCGATAATTATTCGAGGCTGATGGATAACCGGAGTAGTTCGGACGATCTGTTTAAATTTGCAAATCGGCCCTCTATATCCGTCCTAACTTTCGCGCAAGCCTTGCTGTTGACGCCTTGCGGAAAACAAAATCTCCGTACACAAAACGACACTTAAACATTCGCTCGACATAATAGCGCAGCCACAGTTCATATTCTCCGGAGAAACGGCGGAATTGTCGGGAAACAGCAGTGACGTGCCGCGGCTGAGTGAGAGAGGGAGCTGGAAACGGCAAGTTCCGCGCGGTGGTTTCCGACTTTTCGATGTGCGTACGTCTACCGCTCCATCAATTAGACCAACCGCGCAAACATTGTTGTTGTATTATCGCCATCGATTTTCCTGCAGTAAACTTCAACAGATTAGCCTGACGTCCCAACACACGCACGTCAAAGCAGACGAGCCTCCTATTCATTCCGTCCGATACCATCCTGATAAACGTGCCTGTTGTTGCCTCGCGAAAGAGGTTGAGACGACGACGATCTAATAACGCAAAGATTGCCTCCGTCGAAAAATGCTTCTTCGCTCCCTCGCTCTCGATTCCATTTCGCGGCGAGGATCCGATAAGCGCCGCGCGGCATAATTGCACGTCCCTCTCGCCGGGAGAGATTGTTTACGAAATTCATTCGGGAGCCGCGAGGGAAGAGCATTTATCAAGCTGGGGAATGCGAAGACGCCGAGAGAGAAAGAGAGAGGCTTGATTGGGAGTAGATGGCGCGATCGGACGATCTATCATCTTTGATGATCGTGTGCGGATGCTATCGGGAGAGAGGATCGTTATTTTTCTGCGGGCGTTTGTCACTCGCAGGTGTTTCTACTAACTCTGGATGTATTCTGAGCTTTGAGTTGTATACTGTTATATCAACGACGAAGTTGTTTCGGATGCAAATAGTACCTCTTCACACATCAAGATGTCAAGGAATAAACACGTATCGTCGTTATCCAGATCTATTTACTTAACCTTGTAAATTCGGAATAGTGACTTCAATTCGAGTACACATACTATTTCGTCGACGAATCGAATTATAAGAGTGAAAAATAAGCGTCGAATTCATTAGATCCCGCAGCAGCAATCAATAGCGAAAGCGCCTGCTGCTGCAATCAGCCGGACAAATGAGGCCCATGAAAGCCTCGCAGCCAAACAATCACGCCCTCCTCGAGCTGGAAAAGGATTCTCGCGGTTATTTCGCAGGTACGAGAAGACGACACCCCCACATCGGTCCGAATTCCGAGAGCCTGAACAATGAGCCCCATCAATCGCCGCTTGAGCCCCCGAGAAATCGAGCGCGCAGCTCTGGCATTTGTTTCCTAGCTCTCGCGAAATGTGCCTCGCTGCGAATTATACGCGGGAATCGATACACCCTCGTGACTTTTATTTGAAATTGCCCGCTGACGAATTCAAATGGAGCCGCAGGCTTTCATATACTCGCAGGGGCGGCTCTAATTATCGATGATTTATTCGGGTTGGAGTTTGATGGGATTTTATCTCGGCGGCGAGGGTTGAGAGAATGTTTATGCCGCGAGAGTGAGGTAGGATCTAATTATCGATGATTTATTGTTATGGCCGATGCACGCGCGCCGCCTTTGATTGTACGCATATTTCGCGGCTGGTGGTCGACCGGGGAGTCTTCGCTCATGATTTTCTCGTTTGCCTGCGATGGGCTTTATGGCTGTTTGGATTTTCGCGTTTCGACTCTAATGCTCTTGGCCGAGTAATCTGATTCCGAGCCGAGTTTAGACGATAAATCAGGAGATTCGAAATCGATTTGCATTGGCCATTTAAAAAAAAAATGATGGTTACGTTATACTTCGAGCGAGTAATTGAGTGAGAAATCGAAGGCCGTAAAAATGAAAAACGTCGCTCGGCTCGAGCTCTATACCGAGAGAACAACAGATTAGTACACGCAACGATTGCTGTTCCCCGACGCCCGTAATCCTGAAATAATGTCTTCAAAAATAAATAAAACCCAAGCGACGCAGCCCCGACACACCCCCAAGGGTACAATCAAAATTGACCGATTCCCCTTTCTCTCGCGGCGGCGGCGGCGGCGGCCGCCTTACGTAAACCCAAAGAGGGGCTGTATACAAACCCACCATTCCTTACGCGAGCTTTCTCTCCCTCCCGAGCGCGCAATAACTCACGATCGATTTCGCCCCCATGGTCATTTTGGCTTTTACTACGTGTAGCCCCGCGCCGTCGATGAGGGTGAAATTCAAAGCGGGCGAAAAAGTTCGCGCGAGCTATGAATAATAGTAGTAAGTGCGCGGCGCCCTTGAACCGAGAGAGAAAAAAAATTCGCTGCCGGATTTCACGCCGAAATTATTCGAGCGAGAGATTATTTTTTTTCGCCGTTTTTTGCAGGCACAGAGGATAATTTATACGGTAAAATATTCCAGCCGCTCTCGTTAGCATATGCGCTACGAATTTCACCTCTCGTTTTTCCAGGGTAATTTTTCGACAACCCCCGACGGATAGATTCGAGACAAACTGCGATTTCATGACACGGAAAAATCAATCTGTACCCTCTATTTCTCAAAATCCCAAGGAGCTTTCTCTTTCCCGAAAAACAAATCACTCTCAAATCGACACGGGGAGAGCGGACAAAAAAAAGACTCGCGAGCAAGCCCATGCTCGGAATGAAATAAAAGTGTCCCGCAGTATACCGCTCGGTCGCGCCATCAAACAGCGATATCTCGAGTGTCATCGACGGCAGAGTCGATATTTTTTTCCTCATACCAGATGTTACACGCGCCCGTCTCTCGACACTGATCCTCTCGTCCTCCCCCTTCAAACCATATTTCACGCGATCCGCAGCAGCCCTTCTTCTTCTTACTTCTCTTCTTATTTTTTACCCAAGAGCGAGAGAGACTATAACGCTCTACGTCTCTCATTCGACTGGGCTCGTCGTCGTTATTGGCCTACGCTCGCGCCCGGGAATATTGACAGAGAGAGACAGACCCCCCTCTGGCTTGTTGCCACTTGGGGAGGAGCTGACTTTTTTCCCGCCGTGTAGTATACGAGAACAGGGAGAAAAAATTTGTAAACTTTCGCGAGAGGAGCTTCTTGCGTATGCGTTGGCTGAGCGCGAATTGATTGCTTCTACGCAGCGAGTATAGGACGATTGTTTACTGCGAGCTTTTTTCCCGGACGATTTCGGAATGCCGTACGCGTAGACAAGAAATTCGCGTCGAATTCGAGGGGCATTGTCGGCGCGGAGCTGATATGCGTTGAATGACAAATTTTCGAGTTGCGTTGAATTATCGCGTGAGCGAATAAAGCAGCTTTTAACAAACCGTATTGAAAAATAACTCGCGGGACAAAGCGGGAGAATAATTCGGATATGAAGGAAGCGTTGGAATTTGCGCAAATTGAATAAAAATAACTCGAAAATAAAAAGAATCCAGCGAGCTTTTGAAAGCTCGCATCTGAATGTACATTCGATTCACGCGGATTAAAGACCCAAAATTCAAAAACAATATTCCTTTCGTACCGACATCATAATAAAACGCGCTCGTGCATCCAGCGCATACTTTTACGAACCAATAAACCCGCGGGGAGATCAAAAAATCACTTTCCGCGCAATTCAATCCGCGAGATCTCTCACTCGTCTCCGCTTAACCGAACCTCAAATACTCCCTCAAGTATTTGCCTTTCAAATTACGATTACACAAAAGTAATTTCACGGGAATGCATATTAACGGGCGCGCATAGCCTGAATAATCGATCGGCATCAGCCTCGCGACTATATACTCGTCTCTCTCTCTCGCGTGCGCGCGAAGCATCTCGCGGAGTGTATATCGGGAGAGAAGCGGATATGAGAAGAGAAGAGAAAATGGTTTCTCGAAATTGCATTCGTTTTTTCCTTGTCCTCGAATTTCGGTGCAACCACGACCTCCTCGGCTATTACGTGACCTCAATGAGAAATCGCGATAGAGCAGGCCGATATTAAATCCATTGAAAACAAGTCGATTTCATTAGGAGCGGCGAGAGCGCGGCAGTTGCCTAGGCATCCCGGATATTTGCCAAATTAAATCGTCTGGACAGCGGCGACGCGAGATCGGAATACGAAAAACCGAGGAGTAGTAGGAAGAGGCTTTTAACGCCGCGCGCGAGCTTTTTTGCGCGCGCGCGTTGATCAATTAATTAAAGTGGGCTAAAAATTCATTGAATTTAATGGGGGCTTCGTATGATTCGGTCGCGCGGCGCGTAAGCCATTTGGAATTCAATTAATTCAGGCCAGTCCAACGAAATAATAGCGCTAATTCTCCGAAAGCGAGATATCAAACACAAAGGATTATACGCTTATATAAAGCGGTGAATAATCAATTAGCCGCGTAGCGAACGCCGATTGAGGCTTTAAATATACTGCGTATAATAAGCTATACCAAAGCTGAACGTCTGGAATTCTAATAAAATCCAAGCACCCATTTCGACTTTTCCGAGACTTCTCTTTGGGAAAATACGCGGAAGTAGCTGAATTTACGGCTTTGTTTTGAGAAAGTCAGCGAGCGAGCGAGCTCTCGAGAGCGTCGTGTTTTTGTTTAATTACAGCCGGATAACGGCGCAGCCGAGTGTATAACGGCAATTCCCGGAATTTTGCGAATTGATTTCGTTTTTCTTGCAATTAACGCATTTCGGGCAGAGGAGGAGGGTGGAGATTCGCGGCAAGAAAGTAAATGGGTTGTGTTTCGCGAGCTAACGTATACATTATCCGGAAACGTACAGTTTAGCGCAACTTTGTTCTAATTAAAACCATTCTTCAGTCGGTCGGGCGTACGTGTACACGGTGGCGCGCGCGGATGCGAATCAATATACGGCGGGAATTATTGCTTTGAGCGACTTACTCGGCGTGAAGATCGATAAATGCTTCAAGTTCTGCTGTATACTCACCTGCAACAGAAAAATTAAATCGGAATCAGTTTAAATCTCTTTAAAAAAATTTCAATATATAACCCGTTTGACGCAGCCGAAATCTCTCCGAAAGGGGGGGGGGGGAAGAAATCGACTCCGGAGGGAATCGCAACGCGGCCTTCATCTCTCCGAGCTCTCTCACACCCTATAGGCGAATACTCGAGGCGCGAATACCGCGCATCGTCCCGACATTCCGGGCAAAGCTGCGCGTACTTAAGTCTTCATATCAGTTGGCAGCCTTGGCTCTCTATGGCTCGCGCTATAGACTGCGGCTTTCTTCTTTTCTTCGCGCCGCTCCTCCGTCTCTAGCTCGCGTCGCTCGATACACAAGGTCATAAGCTCCGAAATGGCCTTTTTCCGCGCAGCCCCCGCGAGTCGCCGTAAAATTCCATTTTCCAATTTAACCGAATGTCGCAAGCGAGCGGCTGTGTAAGTGCAGCGGCTAGAAAGAGGGAGAGAGAGAGGACGTTTTTATTTGGACTGTATACACGCGGGTATTTTGGTTTGATTTCGCAGTCGATGGCCTACTGCAGCGAGGGTTTACGGGTCTGTTTACGAGGCAATAAGAGCCGCGCGGCAGCGCTTGGTTATATTAAGCTTTTTGTTGGCTCATCTTCTTTTCCTATAGGCCTGCGGATTTACGCGCGCGTGATTAACGTCGCGGAGTATTTGCATAATTCATATTCGGATTCTCCTTTGAGCTTCCATCGGCATAAAACTCAACGTGATTTAACCCAAAACTCGGTAAATCCACATCTCAAGCACCGCTGGTGTACTCCCCTACACACCAGGTCTCGTCGATCCCTTCGCAGAGGCAACCTCGGCACAAATTCCCCGTAAAAACGAAAACGTTTCTTACAGAGCTCGAGGGGAACGAAGGACTCTCCTACATACGCATACGCACTAATGTAACTACGAGAGTCGCTGAAGGAAATTTTAATTTTCAACCTACGAATACTTCGCGTCTTGAAAGAGCGCTTTTCACGCACCATCTAATAAAAACGGACGTATGCACGTTCTATACGCCCTCGAATCAATTTCTTTTACGACGCGCGGCGAGGGAGGGAGAAAATACACGAGGATTCGCGGCGCTTGTTGTCGCGATCGCTCGGAAGAAATGGCAGTAGCGCGTTTTTTGGCCGGCGTTTTTATCGGCGCGCTCGTTCCGATTGTCGATATTCTCCCGCGCCGTTTCTCCTTTTTTACGTATTCATAGAAATTTCACTGCTCTGCTCTCCAGCTAGCTCGTTGTGTTTTCGTTTTTCGGAAGCTGCCGCCGCGCGATTCCGTGCTTTCGAGTTTTTATGTATCCAACGGGATTTTGTTTTATTCATTCCACCCCCGTGTTCGCGTTGGAGATTATTATTACTTCCATTTTTTGCAGCGCTCCAGGCGGGGAAACTTTGAAAAATTCCGCCGTAGGATGTAGGTTGAAAATTGAATGTTTATTGCTCCCTATTTTAAACGCGCGGAAAATCGAGGCAAATTACACGCGCCCGTCGCGCAAAATAGCTCGCTAAACGCGGCTTGTGCCGACGCGTGACCGAACGTGTGCCCGCGCCGAAATTCACGGATCGACGATCTCGCGGCACAGGTGGTGCTGCTATATACGAGAGCGTTCAGTGACGTCAGCCGTCACTGGCCATTATTATATGGGTCAGCAGCTATTATACCGGCCGGACGCGTATACCACCTCGCGCTAATGAAATTCGCGAGGGGCGACGAGAGTCGAATGAGAGAACGAGCTGCGATGCGGAAAATTCGGCGTTATATGGTGTACCTCTATATGGATAGCCTCTTCGGGTTGTAATCGTTAACCGACTTTTTGGTCAACTAATTTTGGTACAAAATGAGTGCTTGTGTTTGCCAGCAGTAAGAACGAAGTAAATGGAAACTGTAGTGTAGCAGTAGACAGGTTTGAATAATCGAAACAAAGAGCTTTGTTGGGGGAAGTTTGTTTATAAAATCTGTAGAATCAGCTTAAAAGAAAGTTCGTCGCCGGCATTAAAACAATACATACCGATGCAACAGTCCCATTCATCGCCATTTCGCGCTCCGCGGATGTCTTCATGTCGATGCAGGCAAACTTTCCCTCCAACACGGCAAGAAACTCGCGGAAAGTACGAGGGGAAGTATTTACTTTTCATTCCAACGAATCGCATCACTCGGCTGTAATTGAGTTTTCGAAATCCTTTCATTTAAATAATTATTACTCGCTCGTCGCACGAGAAAACATTCCGCTACTCCTCGAAACACCCATACTATACTATACCTAAGCTCATCTTCAGCGAAGCGCCAAAGCGGGAAAATTAAAAAACCGCCAGCTCGACGCAATTCCGCGGAAAATCGCGCGGCGCTTCCGCGTTGATTTTCTCGCATGTCCGCAGCTCTAACGCGCGCGTCCGCGGAAATTAGCCATGAAGCGCGAGTTCTCCCTCCGAAGCGAGGAGATAACGCCGCGCGATAAATTAAGCTTCCAGAGCACACGGCCGACTTGTTTATTAATCATCTATTATGCACAAAACATTTGGCGCCCAGGCCGCGGAGATTATTTCCTGCCGCGAGAGGCTGTCCGGCGATTTATACAGACGCTGCAGTTTTAACGCAGTGTGAGAGAGAGAGGGTCATTTTTCATTAGCAAACGGCCGCGCGTCGTTACGCACCTGCGGCCTTAACGTCCAAATTGATGGCGGATTTGCTCGCGGCGGCGTAGCGGCTATATAATAGCGAAGCGTCGATGTTTATTAGCGAGGGCTGATTAATAAATTAGCGGGGCTGCAGGAATTAGTGCCGAGTTCATAAATTTCCTGGAATTCCGGGGATTTCGCGGTGCGCGCGAAGTTTAGTTATTGAATTTGGGATTATGTTTTAAATCGAGAGCATCGCGCTGTAAAATGGAAGGAGAGTGCGAGAGAGAGAGAGAGAGAGAGAGAGGGAGAGAGAGAGAGAGAGAGAGAGAACGATGATGATGGGAAGTTATCCGCGGATCGGCGTTAGCTTGATAAGCTCGATACGATGGGCTTGTTAAGTGGATGTTTGCGCGCGCGCGCGAGCCGAAGTGGTTCTTTACGATCGAGTGCTGTTGTTTACTGCTTTGTTATTTTAATCTGCGCGCAGTATAATAATAATAGCCAATTTTGAGGGCCGTTTCGTGGAAACGCGGTGCAGGCATCAAGTGGAGAAAAATTCGATAACCCGATCATTCTCCGAGTCGAAATCACAGGTCAACGTTAACGGACATCCACCCACACACGAGAGTAGCCTGACAATCACGCGATCATCGTCCTCCAGAGCGTCCCGCATACTGAGCGTCGTCGACGTCCGCCGTCTCCGAAGCTCCTCTGCATATTAATTGCCGATGGGGGAGCGAGAGAGCGACACTTTGCATCACAATAACCGACCGCTGCCACAAACGGTTAATCCGCCGGCGAGGTTGCGGAGATCGATTTTACGCCTCCGACGCTTCCTCCCTTTGTCGTGGCTACCCTCGCGCGTAGGAATCACACGGCTATTTCGCGCCATGGCGTTAACGTACTTTTCTTTTTGCCGAGGAGCTACGGGAGATCAAAGCCAGACGCGCGATGGGATTTTTCGAGGGGGCTGATAGGAGGCCGTTCGCCGAGGTGAGATATTGGCTATGGGGGAATTTGAATTTTTAATTCGAAAGAGCGGAGAGCCGCGCCTCAAAGTCGCGCCGCGAGTAATTACATCTTCCGCAATTTCGTCTAGGAATTTTGGTCACGAAACTGGATTTTTCGCGAAATTTCCTCTCATCGCGTGAAAAGCCAGGTGTGTATAGACGCCAACTGAATTTTAAAGCGGCGCCGCGCGCGACCGGCTGCGGTTTTAAATTACTTAGGCGGCTCTCTCTCTCTCCACTTAGCCCAGTACATTTAGCGATGTTTGCCCGCTTAATCGGGAAAAACGGACTTTTAACTCGATATTACTGTCCGAAAAACGTTGAGAGAGAGTGAGAGAGAGAGAGAGAGAGAGAGAGAGAGAGAGAGCAATGCATGCAAAATAGCCCATTATCGCGCGGCGTCATTAAAACCACCGCCGCGCACGATGGCGTATAAAAACGCTGCCAGCTCGTTTCCAGGAGGATTATTCAAATTCGCCATGTATAACGTTTCGAATGCTTATTTATTAGCAGGGCTCGCAATCGAAATGCAAATCGTTCGGACGAATCGTTATTTTTGATAAACCCGATTATATTCGAAAAAAATAATAATAACGGGGACGATCGCGAGAGAAAAAAGCCGTATCCGAGGAATCGGCAGTCGCGACGCGCGCGCTAGCTGAAATATGATTCACGATATCCCATTACATTAAAACGGCTCGTTGCCCTCGCTCTCGACTCTCTTTCGCTCGGTCTTATCACCATAAAGCAGCAATAAAAATTTATCGCCACGCTCTCGTCCGGGCAATCTAATACCCGCGGTTATAAGAACGTCGCCGAGCGCTGCGCTGACCCTTCGCCATCGCCGCGCGCGCTCGATACTCTCAGCTGTGAAACTTTGTGCTTTCTTTCCTTCCTTTTGTTTCGTCGACCGTTCGACCGAGTTTACGGATTGTAAATGACGGGACACCGAGTGGCCTTTACAGCGCGACGGGGTAATAAATAGACCGATAAAGTTCGCCGCGTCAAGTTTGGCAAATTTACGCCTCGATTATTCGTATAATAACAACAATCAGCAGTGGGAACAACTTGTTGCAAAAAAAAAAAAATCAACAAGTGTCGCCTAACCTTAAAGCTCGACGAGAGAACAGGAGGAGGAAAAAATAGACGAGAACAAAGCGCCCGGTGGCTTTCATTAGTTAAAGTGGCCGTGTGCGGGTCGGACCAACGCGCCGGCGGTAGTTCGTGGGGTCGTTGTTGCGCGATTGTTACGAGGGCCTTCTCGCATCTAATCTCGAACGCCGGCTTTCTCTCTCGACGCGCGTATATATATATATATACACACACACATACACACACACACACACGCAGCGGCGTCATTAAGATCGACTTACGGTGATTACACAGTTGCGACGACGACGACTCTTGCCGTCGCTCATCTCGATTTACTGGACGACGAGCCGCTACTTGGATACGAGCTCGTTATGTGACTCGACGGAACAGCTGGGATTTGTCGTCGGGGGGCGTAAATAAGGTGGGACGCGCAGTAGGGGATTTTGATTTGGCAAAGCCGCTTCGATCTATTCACTATGAATTTGTCAATTTTCAGTGAGAATATTTAGAGTTCGCTGCAAGCGCGCGATAAATCGCGAGGTAATTTAGTGCAAACGATCCGTCGGTATATGAGCGCAGCGCATATCGCTTTTGTATAACTTGATTTACAATTCATCGCGCGCTTTTTTCGCGTCATTTGCTTTAATTTCCCTGTCCCACATTCAATTTTGATTCAGCGCAAAAAAACGTGTTGTATGACGCAGATTCTACTAATAACGTCTTTGATCGGACACAATCAAGCGCAATTAAATAATCCCGGCGAAAAATGTTCCCCGCGTGAAATTGAATCTCCGACCGTGCAAGACTCATCTATCCTTAAATCCAAAGCAAACCGTCGTGTCGTCTCCTTCGCGCGAGAAAAGCGTCGCCCGATCGGCTTAATTTTACAACTCGACCACACACAGCTATAGCTCCCAATCCACACACGCGCTTATTTCGACTCCGTGCACACATCGCGCGAGAGGATTCCAGCCTCGTCAGCAGCAGCAGCATTTTTCCCGGGCACATTCGAGCGGAAGTTACGATTCGCAATCTCCGCAGCAGCAGCAGCAGCAGCAGCAGTCGAGGCTCATCCTAACTGGGTCGAGCTGCGGAACGTCTCAATCTCCCCCCGCCGCCACTGCTGATCGCATTTCCTCCTTTCATTTGCATTCGCGCCAACGCGAGTCAGCTCTCCGAGGTGTCCCGAGTTCCTAAAGCGATTTGCAATTTTTTCCCCTACACTCGCAGGAGGGGATTGTTTATTGCGACACGGGAGGGGGAGTTTTGAGCGAACGAATGATTTTTCGATGATTCGAAGCTATTTCCGCGCGCGGTGGATATGGATGCGTGTCGTCGTCGTTGGTTGCGTATATGTGGTGATCGATTTTTTACGACCTCTACCCTGCAGCGCCGAATCGTTTTTCATTTTCTCTACGCCCTATACTCGCACTCGTAAAATATTCGCTCGATCTACTGTGAAATGATAATACATATAAATACGTATATCGGCTATTCGTACAGGCGAGCCTGCGGGGGCTATTTCGCGGGTATGACGACAAAAGCGTCGCGACCCCTCATTAAGCTCGTCATAAAACTCGCGCTAGCCGTAGCCGTCATTACACCGACGATCCCTCCGCGCAAAGTGCACATACCTGTAGAAAAAGTCCCTCATCACCTCGTCAATCATCCGAGCCGTATACGCGATAATAACAATGATAATAACAGATTCCCGCGCATCTTGTTCTTCGGCCGCGCAGCGGTCACTTGCACGGCGCATTAATTCCAACGACGAGCGATGACCCGTCCGCAACGCGCTGCATGTATTATATAATACTGCGCTGGCAGATCGCGCTCCGCCGAGCGTTACGAGGCCGACGTTTATGCCGAGTAATTTCCTAGGCCATGCGCGGCCCAGCCGTTTCTGGATATTCGCGCGTCCGTTTTGTCGCGCCGGCGTTTTGCATGTGTGTGCAGGGTATATGGATGTCGACTCTAGTTCCTATGTATGTGTGAGATGGGTATAGAGAGAGTATCGACACAGCTGGATATGGGGATATGTGGGTTTATGGGGGCAGCCGGCGGGGCTTTAAGTCGTAAAACCCGGAGCGATGGCTATTGCCTCGATTTGACTTCTGTCGGATCGGCCGCCGAGATCTGACGGCGAGAGATTGATGCTCCTTTTTTTGTGCGAGGGTTCATGTTCGCCGCTGTATTTCCGGCTCGGAATTGATGTCCGCGTTGGCCATCCCGGATTTTCACTCTTTTTCATCTACTCGTACGTTTTTACTGAAATTCAACGCCTAATCGTCGGCTTTGTCTCGCGTGTCGCGTATTCGTAAGGCAAACAATATCATCGAGATGTATAGTCGCTGTCCCACGTGTTTACACGCGAGTTTACGGCTGAGCGAGGTGTCGCGACGTTTACCTTGATTCCTGCTCTACACGCGCAAATGCGTAGAGAAGATCATTTCGGGATTTACGGGGCCGCGAGCGCAGAACGTGTGAGTCGCGATTACTATCGGTCCGTGTGCTCTGCAGACTATACGGGAATACGAGCATTTGGAGATATGTAGCGGAGAACAGCTGACGCTTTTTCGGAAGTCAGACGCGCGTCTGTTATATACCACTGACGATATTAATATGTAGAGGGTCGTATATCTGCAGGGTTTCGTTATACGGCGCATCGTCCGATATGATATGACGCTTATATATTCTGATTAAACACGATTATGCGTATGCTAATTTATACGACTAAACATGTACGGACGTTTATATGAATATGAATACGTATCGCGCGAGTATATGGCCTTGAAGTTCCGACGCGACTTAAAATGTGAGGAATAATTTATATCCGCTCAGCTCTTGCGCCCGTCGAGACGAATGAAAATTCAATGGCGAATTAACAAATCAAACTTAACCGACGAATATAGTCACAGCATCATCAAAAACAACGAAAAGCGTCATGTGCAGTAGCCGCACAGTAGTGCATCAAGCCCCTGTTTAATAAGTAATTTGTGACCAGCCACCGCGGCGGCGGTGTATAATAGCTCGGAGGAAAAGTTAAAATTAATTCATTTCTCCCTGGCTGGGCTGCACACGCGAGCTCGTTTGCCGGCCATCCATATTCATTCTCACCCTCGCTATCGCCCCTCGGCAGGTATGCTCGTCTTCACCTTCGTCCGTGTGTGTGTGTATTCGTAGCATCGCAGGTACTTAGACGAGGGCTTATTTTGGATATAGCCGGAGAAATACATTAATTAATTATGCGCGAGCTTTTACGTTAAAATCTCAAACGGAAAAAACAAGCGCATCTCTCTCTAAAATCGCTCGCGAATAACACGGAATTAACGCAGCTGTACACCTCCGCTAGCCGCTAGCCCTGAAAAGCCCACAAAGTCCGG
The DNA here is from genome assembly GCF_009193385.2 of Nasonia vitripennis. NCBI lineage: Eukaryota > Metazoa > Arthropoda > Insecta > Hymenoptera > Pteromalidae > Nasonia > Nasonia vitripennis. Next base: position 20,616,310 of record NC_045759.1, on the reverse strand, counting down.
CAACTCGTAATCAAGTGCCGAGAGCGTCGGGGCGGCTATACTCAGCTCCGCACGACGACCCATCCGGCTTTCGCGGTCAAAGGAAAGGGAACACACCGGCGCTCTTTTTCTCCGCGCACACTGTGTCTGTGCAGTACAGAACGGAGAAAGTGAAATCCGTCCTATCGTCCCTTTTCATTCAAGCCGACCCGAACCGACGGCGCGGGTGCGAGATACTCTCGGCGAGATTAGCGAAAAGACCCGCCGAGAGGGAGAGAGGAGTCTCAAAGCCTGGCTGGGCTGGCTATTTTTTATTCGGAAATTTCTTTAAAAGAAGCTACACCGACTGTAAACGCTGCTCGTCGCCAGCGTGTCTATGAAGAATCGGCTTTTTCGCAGCGCGCGCGTGGCTAACGACTTTCCTCAATTAGCCTGCGAGAGAGTAGAGCCTTTTTTTCTTCCTAAAATCACGTGTATATCGGAGCCAATTTTCTAGACCATCCATACATTCAGCGCTACGATCGAAGTGTACAAGAGAAAGTTTCGGAAGTTACGCGCGCGTCTTCTGCTCTCTCGGAATCGAGCTATTATTCTTCTCGCGAAATAGGTCAATTTCGCACGCGACGGCGGGCGGTGCATTCATTTACGCTATCAGAGATTCTCGAAGTATCGTGGCCGCGCCGCCTTTTCCGGTAATCGGTAATTTATGGATGCTCTGTGATATTTTGCCAGCCGCCGCCGCGCGCTGCGGTAGGGTAGTTAGGAAGTTTCGAGTTTCCAAGTGGGCGATGCTATGCATTCTGAACATTTTTGGAGAGAGCACAGAGGGAGGTCAATTTGGGTTTTGAGCGCGCTCGCGCGCGAGCTCTCTGATGCGAATAAAGTGGCTGCGAGCTGAAATACGGTTTGCAGCTCGCGGCCGTAATGGCTTTTGGAAATATGTTTCAGCGCGCGATCCTGCACCACCACTGAATATATGTTTTCAATGGTTTTTCGCTCTAATTGCGTTACGGAGTCTCGGCGTTTTTTTTTCGTGGATGTTAGACCGAAAAGTAGGATAAGCCGCGAGTATCGCATATCATCATCATAAGCTTTTATCAGCTCCGGCCTACAACGACCTCTTCGATAATACGACGCTCTCGGGAAGAAAGAAACTTGAGAGATACACCCCCACAATGGCTGAACTCAAGAACAACAAAAAAAGCTCATATCTGCGGAAATCGCGGGGGAGGGTCAAACGGCAAGAATTTCGCCTCGTCACCGGCAACTATAACTGATAATACGCACGGGGGGGGATGGTCTGGTCCAGTCATGCCAAGAGAGAGAGAGAGAGAGAGAGAGAGAGAGAGAGAGAGAGAGAGGGAGAGATAGAGAGAGAGAGGGAGAGAGAGAGAGAGGGAGAGATAGAGAGAGAGAGAGAGGGAGAGAGAGAGAGAGAGAGAGAGAGAGAGAGAGGGAGAGACACGCCTATGTATACATACGCGGCGGCGATAAATCTCGAGGCGCTTCCGTCATTGCCCGGATAATCAAGTCGGCAGGGAAAAATCGACGCCGGTCCGCTCGCGCGGGCAAAAAATGCAGGCGCGAGATCGATGGGCGGAACGGATATGGGAGCTGCGATTCGAGGATCTTTGGATTTGCGCTGGATCGGCGATTCCGAATTTTTTGCTCCTCGAGAGATACTCGACCCGCGCGGATTATGCGGGTGGCCGAAAGGATTTTTCCTCCTCTAGTCGCCCGAGAGAGATTTCTCCGAGTGCAGAAGTGAGCTTTCCCGTCTTTTTAAATTTGAAAATTCGAATATTACCTTCGACTCGAAAACGCAATCTATCCTACCCTTTTCCTTTTTATTAATCAGAGTAGGATACGTGACAAAAGTGATAGCTTATACACCGAGCAATTTTCCGCGTCGCGTATAAATTTTAAACTCGTTGTTTACTCACTCATCGCCCAGCGATATAAAATGCAAACTAAGATGATGCCGGGGTAAATTTTCTATTAAATTTTTCCAAAGCGAGTTTCCCCTGAAAAATGCACGATCGGAGCCTCTCTCTCAGCGCTGTGCTTACGCAACGACGAGCTTTTTCTCCCGCCAACCGATTCTCTAAGAGAACGAAAACCCGGAATTAAAGCTTCCGTTACACACGAAAACGAGGCATAAAAAGAAACTTCGTACCCCCAAGCAGCGAGAATAAAGTACGAAATCTTCAGCGTCGATTCCCCGACGTTACATAATAAAACCGCACATACGCACACCCCGAAGAGAGCCGGAGAGGAAAAAAGCACGCGAACATTCTCATTAAAGCACGTGCGAGGATATCTTGCAGGAAAATAGAGAAGAGAGCTCGCTTGTTTATTATCACCGCGGCGGCGGCGGCGCTGCGAAAGGGAAAAAGGAAAGAGAGAGCAGCGTGCGCCGGAGATAAAGAGAGAGGAAGCTCTCGCGCGGGGGCTATGAATATAGCGCGGCCTTTATTGGCTGCCATTGCCTGGGGAATGCTTGATAAGGGAACCCCCGTGTGCGGGAAAGATGGATTCTGGCTTTTCTCTCTCTTTCTTCCTATGCTTCTTCTTTTTTTCGGCTCCGCGGAGCCTGCGTGAAATTAACCGATTATTGGAGCCGTGCGGAGGCGAGTTAATTTATCGCGCGAGATGGAAGGGAAGACTTTTTGGTCAGCCGAATGAAAGAAGAAAAAAGGGAACTGCAAGACAGAGAGGAGAACAACTTCCGTCCGAAAGAAAGGAACGAACTCTCGCCGCTGCTGAAAAATGCAAAAAAGTAATTTCAAAGGAGCCGCTGCCGCCCTGTGAAAAATAGCCGGGAGTATAAAAATGTATACGCGCGCGCGAGAAAGAGGAAGGGGCCGAGAGAAGTACATATTCCGGCTGCTGCGCGGAATCTCGCGGCGGTGAAAAATTCGAAAAGACACAAACCGTCTGCACCATTTCTCTTCGCGAGAGCCATTTGTCGGCCTACCGACAAGCGAATCATTCCCGAGTAGTGTAATATACGCCAGATCTGCGGTGGAAATTTGTTTGAAATGAAGTGAAAAAAAGGATCGCGTATCGTTTCGTTTTTATCTCTCACAATAAACAATACGTAAAAGCGCAACTCTCGCAGGATCGATAATGCGCTCTCGAATATGCATTTCGTATATACCGATATGCGCTTTTAAATATAAATCCTTTAAAATTAATACAATAGCGCGGCGATAAATCCACAAGCGCGTCAAGCCCACGATGAATAGTTGATAATCTCTTCGCGTTAGCTTGAATAATTAACGAAACTCGAATTACGCGAAAACAAGTATAAAATGTCGTTCGATTAATATTGTTATATCGTGGTGAAAAATTCAGAAAAATGAAATAAAACAAAAAGTTTCACCCTCCTCAACAGCGCAGAATTTGACGGACGAGCAGAAGCAGCAGCAGTAGCGAGATGTGTCAAATGACCCCCGAGACGTCCGTCCGGCTCGACGCGTTTGTATCCGTCGACGAGGGGGGCTTCGAACCCCTACTGTATACGCGATGCTGGCTACCGATAGAGCGACGACGCGCTACTGCAATTTCGCGCGCGTTCGCCCGTTGATTTACGACGGGGATTTTTCTTCCTGTTTAGCAGTACTGGCCTCCGAAGAAATTGAACGCGTTATTCCCATGCATTACGTATACGCTGCGACTCTCGCATCTCACTGCGTAGACTATGATTTTCTTTCGGATATTTTTATGGGCTGCATTCGTCTTCGAGGATTAATACACACACAGCGCGAATCCATTGAGGGATCGAGAGAACGTGAGCGGAGAAGGCTCTCGCTTTCGAGCAATATGAGCGTCTGGAGATGTGGCCAGGCGGTAGACTTCATAATTGAAAAAAACGCGGGGCGTCGGCCCGGCGGAGCGTCTAAATGAAAAATTAATTTAATAAAACGGCTTTGAACTTTTTCGGCCGCGCGCCGCGTGTTTACTTTCTCATTTTTCCCTTTTTCCCACTCCCTTCTTATACAGCGTCGCCGCCGCGACTTTTCATTATTCTCGGCTCAGCGATCAAACTGTCATTCAAAAGGAACCGGCGGGACTTTTTCTCTCATCAGGAAATGAAACGTACGTAGGGAGGAAAATTTGTTTGCTGATAAATAGCCCGCTAATACGCTTGACGTTCGCTTGTTTAGGTTAAACTTTCTCAATTACGCGGAGATTTATCCTTATAAAAAAGGCTTCGTTAAAAGTTTCGAAAATAAATTCGCGCGCAATAACGCGCCCCATACGATTATAAGTCAAATTAAAAATCGTCACGCTTTGTACGAGCCTGCCAGACAGCCGAAAAAACACGTTCGAACTGCAGCTGCAGCATTAATCTGCATAACTCGGGCGCAGCGCAGCGAACGCGTTTATCGAGACCCGGCTAATTCTCTCCCCGGCGAATTTCCGGGAAAAATAGTGGAAAAAAATACGCTCTTCATTTTTCGCCGCGAGCGCGCATCAGCGGCTAGAATAAAAGCTTAAAAATAGAGGAAAACAGCGGGATGGATCCCGCGCGGCTTTAGTTCACTTACCGAGTACACGGCAGCGAGATTCAGACGTGAGGAGGAAAGGTGGCTGGATTTTTCCGAAGAATTCGGGACGTGCCGAAATGGGCTCGTAGGTATATATCCACCCGAGAAAGCTTCGCAATTTCGCTGGTATATTCAAATTCGCGATTGAGCTTCGGGAGCGAGATTTATAAACGTATTCCAAATTTCGTATTCATTAACGAGCAGCTGCGACGTTTTGGAAAAATTATTAATTCCCGCTGACGCCTCCGAAAAAGAGGGCTATAAATCTCCAGAAAAATTATACATCCGTGACACACTACCTCCTATCCGCTGAGCAAAAGATTTCTTCTCGCTCTACATAATAATGTACATCCCACGCGAGCGGCTTTCCTTCCTCCTTCTCTTATGCGCGCATTCAGGGCCGCTCAAAGCTCAACCCAGATTACGTGATATTCTTCTCATTAAAGCGCGGAGTCGGGGGCTGCGAACGAACGTCGGTTCCGCGCGGGAAGTGCATTCGCGCTTGTCGGAATACTTACGCGCGCACACAGAGAGCTTCGGCTCTGAAAGAAAATCACGCGAGATGCAAATGCGCGACGACGGGGAAAAGAAACAGGCCGAATCTCCGGGACTCGTTTGCGCGCGTTTCTGGGATACTGTGCTACTGTGTCGTCGCGCGCGCTTAGCAAACGATCCGTGCACGCGGTGTCGAGAATATTTTTTTATTCGCTGCTGTGTATACACACAATCTGTGGAAACGAAAGCCGGTAACTCGACACTTTGTATGGAAGTTCGAGTTCTGTTTTGCACTGCTGGTAATTAATATGTTGCGGGTTATGTTGCGCGAAATATATCGCGAAAACGTAATATTTCTTCGTCCAATTAAAAGAGCACAACCGTTCCGGTTCGGCTTCGTTAAGGACGAGTGAGCGAATCGTAAGTTTTTAACAGAAAAAGGCGCGTTGCTGCATCGTGTTGGAAAATTTAAAATCGTCGGAAAGAAGAAAAAGTACAAGTCTCTGCGAAAGCTTTTAAAAAGCATCCGCGTGTACAGCAATCGCCTCGGCGACTCAGAAGTTGCTCTCCGCCGCGTTGCTCCATTCAATTAACAATTCCGCGTCAAAGTGCAATCCCATTCTAAAACAACAAAGCCCGCAGCACGAAGGAGCGACTCTCTTCCCCCAGCCGCGTCGTCGTCGACTCGGCCCCTTTGTCTTGTCGCTCGCGCGCTACTTTTTCGGTCGGCTTGGCTCCCTCTTGCCTAAATCCTCTTTGACTTGGCTTTCGCTAATTTTTTCACTTCCCACAGAAAGGAGCCAGAAAGAGCCTTTGTGGTCGTAGCGGGAGCAATTACGAACGATATTTACGAGAGCTGAGCATACGTCAACTCGTTTTCGCGTACGTCCCTAACTCTTTCGCAGTCGCTCGCTCTCTTATCCGAGCGTCCGCCAGAGAGGCTGCAGGAAGAAGAGGTAGTAGAAGAAGAAGAAGAAGAGAGTAGGCTCTCTCGGCGAGAGCAATTCGGCGCAAGCCATTACCCCAGTCCCGCCGCCATTGGCCATCAGCGGCGCGTTAAAGCCTCTGCAATTACAAACTCTGCTAGTCTCAAGTCTCCTCTCTTCTCCGCGTGCCTTATTCTTCGCTCTATCTCTACGACGACGGCGGCGGCACTTCGGGCCATGGGAAAAATGAGAGAGAGGGAGAGAAAGACGCCATCCACCATCTACTTGCGAAGCACTTCTCCGGAGGCGACGCGGCCAACTCGCCCTCTCTCTGCCTCCCGTTTACATTTGCCCAGTACCCTCGTAAAAGTAACTTTGTAACCGGCGCGACTCTACTTTTCCCCGAGCCGAGCTATTCTAGCGGTAGAATTGCATGTCCGAGGACTTATGGCTCGGAGAGGAGAGAGAGAGAGAGAGAGAGAGAGAGAGAGAGAGAGAGAGAGAGTGAGAGAGGGAGAGGGAGAGAGAGAGAGGACGGTTTACTTCCGAAAAACGTGCTTAGAAATCGAGCGACTGACCGACGACTCGTGCCTGTATTATTATACATTAGATTTCGACTCGACTTTGTTATGACTGCGTTATACGCAAACTGTAGCCAGCGGCAATTAGATTTCAAAGAGATTTCATCATTAACGTCTATCAACTCGCTAAATTGCAGTTCAAAGCGTCTGGCCATTAGCCCAGAAAAAGAGGCGCAAGTCGACGCAGGCCGAGCGACCCTCTCTCGCTATACATAGGTATACACACACACAAGCCCGCCGCGGAGAAGAAGGCCGTCCCGTAAACACGGGTATACACGTCTCTACTGGGAATACACTCCGCGGCAGCTCAATTTTGATAATTGCACCCGATGGCTCTTTTATTCGATATAGATCGACTCGAGCACGCCACACACGTCTGTTTGTTCTATCCAAGCATCACGCAATCTCACCGTTAGCAGCAGCAGCAACATTTTAATTTCAAAGCATACAGCAATAAAAAGCCAGCCACCGCCGCACAATTTTCTCACGAACAGAGAGAATAAAGAAGCGAGCCGCAGTAGAGCACTCGGCAGCCCTGTTATATTATACGCTGCAGCGCAGCTCTATCTGCAACGAAAAGAAGCGTCGCAGCATTTGGAGCGTGTAAACAAAGTCGAAAAAGGCGAGCGTGCTGCTGAATATTCAATAAAAATACCTCGCGCGCTCGCTCATTGAAATAAAGTGTAACGCGGCAGCGCCGCTGAGAATAAGACGGACAAATCCTCCTGTGCTTTTTCTCCTACATCTCTCTCTCTCTCTCTCTCTCTCTCTCTCTCTCTCTCTCTCTCTCTTTCTCTCTCTCTCTCGTGGCTGCAGCGCGCAATTTCGGATCCGGCTCTTTTTGCTGTACGCGTTGTACGGATTTAAATGAAGTCGTCGTATACTGTGCACTAGCGAAATTAAAGCGACGCTTCCTCGGTATATAGACCAAATGGGTTATTAAGTGGACTGTTGACGCTGTGAATTAATTCGAGACGCCTTCGCTGCACTTTTGAATGCATAATGAATTATCTCTCATCGAGGAGATACACCCACTACGCGTCTGACCGAAACTGGGCTGTACTACTAGCTTTTAAAAATCGACTCTCCGAATACCCCCAGTCGGCGGCGGCGGCTTTAATTATCCAGTGGAAAGCCTCCGTAAAACCGGACTCTCAAAACACGAGCGTAAAACCCGGTGAAACATTCCACGAACGATTCGCCTCTGGCCCGACAAACATACAACTGCCCCGTGTCCGCGCGTGGGCTGCACACACAGGGACGAAGGTATAAGGCAGCAGCGTCGGCAATAAAGCGCGCCGACACTGAAAAGACACGCGAGAGCAGCGCAACGACGTGACCGCTCGCTTTACGGCTTTCTTGTCCGCGCTCTCTCTCTCTCTCTCTCTCTCTCTCTCTCTCTCTCTCTCTCTCTCTCTCTCTCTCTCTCGCGACACTCTCTTATCCTACTCGCAGTAGCGTCCGGTGAAATATGGAGAGAGATGGACTCCGAGGGGATTTACACGTGCTGCTGCTGTTGCTTTCTGTTTCGAGCTGAATTTTCGTGATCTGTTATTCCGAACGAGCTGAGGCTCACCTGCCGCTTACTTCGCTTTGTTTATCGAAGAGTATCTCGGGTCAGCTGTTGATGGTTACGAAGGTTAATATTTCACGAAATCGTTTCTCCGATTTCGGCTGCAACAAATAACCCACTTTTCATCAGCCCCTCGTCGCAAAGGCGAAATCCCTCCTTTCCCGAGTGAGTGTACATCACGGAAGCCGACTCCTCTCAAAGCGCAAAAAGCTCGTCGTCGCGCTGCACTGCAGCGAGCATAAAAGCCGCGCACTAGAAAATCTCCAATTAACATTTACATCGCGCGTCTGTCGTCTCCCTCTCACTCGCTCGGCGTCGAAGCTCTCTCTCTCTCTCTCTCTCTCTCTCTCTCTCTCTCTCTCTCTCTCTCTCTCTCCGGCTACAAAAGAGCGACGTAGGATGCGGCCCCTCTTCCGGCCAGGTCAAAAGTTTACTCCCGAGCGCTCTCGCACGCGAGGTGCTTCGCGCGCGTACACACACAAAGCCTTTGTATTCGTCGCTGCTGCGTTGCAGCAGAAAATCAGAAAGGATTCTGCCTTGTTAAGGTCGCCGCTGTGGTCGCCCTGCAGCGGAGAGTTTTTCTCTCCGGTCGGTGCGATGGACTCGGTTACGCTGATGGCGAGAGGAATGTCTGCGGACCCAAGGGTGGCGTTTGTCGGATAAGGCTGCGCGCGGCTATGGGAGTGTCTGATACGGGAGATGCTTGATCTTAGGCTGGTTTGTTATGGGGAAGGAAATTGAAGAGCTTTTTTTGCGTTGTATAAAAGCGGGAGTTTGAACTATTTTTTTGTCGAAAAAGTGTGCGTGTGTGTGTGTGTGTGTACACTAAACAACGAGAGAGCTTTTCAGCCGACTTTTGTGAAGATTGTGCAGCTCCGCATCGGATGAGAACGCGCATGGAAAAATTTCTGTGTCAAAACCGGATAATCTTTTTACAAAGACACGTACGCGATAAATCGCTTGTACTTTTAATACGTGTATCGTGCACACACATCCCGATTAAATTCCCGATAATCGATTTCCAGTCAATATTTACGCTGCGGTCTTTGCTGATAACAACTTTCACCATTAGCACATCGGCACCGCGGGAATGTATTTACATCGCTCTGCAAATATAAGTCGTTAATCAAATGCAATAATTTCCGGGAAATGTGTTTATTCATCATACTGTATATCGCATATATTAACGACAATAATCACGATACAGAATATAAAGCGGGCGACTATTTGATCCGGCCACAGAACAAAACCATCCGAGCAAGTCAGGTAGTCTTGAGCCACAGAGGAGCATATACACCTCACTTCCGGGCAGAGTCTCCTCCTCGGAAACATAACCTGACGGGTCGCAACGATATCATTTCCCCGACCGAGCAGCGTAAACCGCAAGGACTTTAAGCGTCGTCGGCGGTACAACAAAGCGTGTATTCCTTTGCCCGATATCAGCCGCAGAAATTGATCTTTCTCTCTCTCTCTTACACGCGCGGGCGGAGATCCCCTTAGTATCTCTCGCGCGCAATCTGTTATTCCCCGGCCGCAGGGCTTCCTTTCATTATATTTCTCCTTATCTCCTCGATTCATCCCGGGCATACGTGTGTCTGTGTGTGCGGACATGTCTCTTCTATTTTTTCGCCGGGGCTGATCCGTTTGGTCCATTGTCGAGATGGACCCGACAATGCAGCGCTGCGGACAATCACGTATACACATCTATATACGCGGCGTTATGTGTGCGTTTAATTGAATTGCTTTTGGCTGGCTATTAATCGAAATTAATTTTCTTCGCTATAGTTGTCGGCCGGGCAAGAAAAATTAAGTCGAGAGGGCTTTCTTTGCTGATTTATCAAGTATCCGGCCCGCGCGCGGGGGACTCTGTGATGTAATCCTATTATGTCGGTGCTTCGAATCGCATATGATTTATTGTGTAACGGAAGTGACAATAACAACGCGTTGCACAACGTGAGAATGGAATATAAACAAGTTACACGATATCGATGATAATATAACTCTCAAGAACGCCACACCTCCGAAAGTAGCAGTCAACAGTCCCCCCGACAAAGAAAAACATTCGATATCTCGCGGGGCATTATTCAAATTTATCATTAAAAGCCGCGGAATAATTCCATCGTAAATAACGAATTCAATATTCCTTTCTTGCGGTGCGCGGCGGCGGCTCATGAAAACAACCCCCTTATTTTCTCGTCTCTCTCTCTCTCTCTCTCTCTCTCTCTCTCTCTCTCTCTCTCTCTCTCACTGCCTGTACACACCCACGCTGATATCGATAATACAATCGCGCCTGCAACGATAAAGTACACAAGAATCTATCGCGCATAATTTACCCGCTTTCCCCGCCGGATTATTATTCCGTTCATGAGATGCAACAATCTCGGCTCCGAAGTGAGATAACGCTCGGCCAAAAGCGAAAGTATGTGCTCCACTGCCGAGCGCACACCTATTTACTCCTTTCGCGCGGGCTTTTTATCGATCGTTTATTCTCGCCTCGTCGCTTCCTTAACAAGTTCATATATAATAGAATCTCGCGCGGAAATCAAGTCGTATACTCCCTTTACGCTCACGGCTCTGCTGATGCTTTGCTTTTGTAAACTATAGACGTGCAAATTCAGGGGAAGAAAAAAATATACCTAACGAATCCTGAAAAAATGGCAAGCTCGGGTGAACGATACGCAATAATGACGCGCGGCAGCGCATCGAATGACTATCCCTTTTTCTCTCTCTCTCTTACTATCTTATAGTATAGCTCGCGAGCGTATAGAGGACTATATCGAGAGGAGAATCCAGCGCCGTAGATATCCCTCTCCGGGCGCGCGAAATGTGCAACGAAGCCCCGGCGCGTCGCACACGTATCGCGTATAATAATATCGACGAGCAGAAAGTGAGAGAAGAGGATAAGGTCGAAAGGGTCGCGCGCGCGAAATAAGAAACGATAAAACAGCCGCTTCTACTCGCGCGCTAACGGGATCCGATACTGAGGGGGGTATAGGGAGGTGGTATAAAACGCACGTTTCGCGATATTAAGAGTCGCGCGCTCGCGAATATTAGAAATCGTCTATACGCATGGGAGGGGATATCGATGGCTTTCGAATCGTTGAGAGAAGTTTCGCGCCTTTTTTGTCATCGAAGTTTCCACGCGTACGTGTCAAGCAGCTTGAAAGTGTCATGCCTGACGCTCATAAATGTTTCAACGGACTACACGTGTGCGTTTAATAAACATTTCCCAGAAGGACGCGTCATTTCGACGGAAGTTGGCGAGTCTTACACCTCGTCTCTCTCTCTCTCTCTCTCTCTCTCTCTCTCTTTCTCTCTCTCTCTCTCTCTCTCTCTCTCTCTCTCGAAGTATTCTGAATATATTGCGTGAAATTCTTCGGGGGAAATTCCGACACACGGCCAACTTTTCCAAGTTTGACTGGGAAAACTTTGGCAAGAAGCCGTCCGACTCCTCGAGTCCGATACACGTGCTGCACCGCCTTTCAAAATCATTTAATAACACGCGAGGGAGAGACGCTTAATAATAAACAAAACCAAAGCGCGGGAAAGTTCGACGCTGCGTCTTGTAACATACAAGTGGCCGTTTGATACCGTTGAACAACTCGTTATATGAAGTACGAAAACACTCGTAGCTTCCTAATCCTTTTCAGTTCGAAAGAAACAATTTTAACTCCGTTGAATAAATCCAGCGACACATCTCGCGAAGACGACGCGCTTTTATATACGTATAACGCCGCGACGAACTTGCGTGAAACGAGGAAACTTTCCGTCGATAGGATTAACTTGGAAACAAAACACTCGTTTCAATTATAAAATTTCGCGCCTGCGCACATCTCGAAATATAACAAAAAAAAACGACTCGGGAGAGACAAAAGCCAGTCGAGAGGAAGAAAAAACATAGACGATACGTTTACTTTCATAATACGTCGAGTTGATATTTAATTTCGAGCCGAGAGAGGAAGCAGCTCTCGGACGAGTAGGAGTAACCCGACGAGAGTGAGAGAGAGAGAGAGAGAGAGAGAGAGCGAAATGTAATTTTCGACGAGAGGAGCGAGAACGATATCCGGAGGGAGAAGCCTAGGTGTAAGGGCTCTCGGTTAAGATTACGGTCACTCGATAATTCGATATATTCTCGGATGTGGAACGGAACTCTTTGAGCGCCGCGATTATTAATTTTATTTCTATTCGACTGTATCTTCGCGATGAAAACCGTTCGATATGAACAACAAAGCGCCTCGCTCGAGATCAATTTAAAATAACGAGGCCAACACTGCGCGTGCGCGTCGGGAAAGAGGATCAAACGCGCAAAGATCGATGAGGGAGAAAAAAAACAACGCGCTTTAATTACAGCTCGAGGAAAATCCTCGGGAAAGGCGCGACTGCACACACACACACTAACCGAGGCAGCATACAGCAAAGCCGATTGCGAATCAATCTCGGGAGGCAAGAGCGACTGACGTGCCGTCGCGAGTCGCGAAAGTTCGCGTATAAACGCCTCGGATTATCCCGCCTTCGCCCCGCAGAGCTTGCAGTCTACTGGCGCTACTTCGTCAATTAATTCGCGAAAATTGAATGGGGGAGAGCAGCGCATAGCGGGGTGGTTTTCCCGACCCGTTTGAATAACTTTACGCTCGAAGAATTTACTTTTCGAAAGGAGCGAATTTCGATTATTGCATCCAGCGACGGCGATCTTGCGGGATTATCGTCGCGTGAGGATTTCGCGTTTTGATCGACTGGCTTTGCGCGCGAATCATTTTTCGATTCGATATACAGTGGAACAACGCGAAAATAAATCGGTCTCTGAAATATAGCGTCTGGTTGGGGATCGGCAAAAAAATGTATTCGAGGCTGTGCGCGTTATTTATCACGAATTCATTCTGCCGGCGAAAGCCAGCGCTGCTGGCAGCATCCGCAAAAATATTCAGCGCGCCGAGTTCTTCGAATGCTTAATGCGCTTAATCTTTATGGCAGATATAAAAGCAGCTCAGCAGCCGCTGTGCTCGCTCGCGCGTTTATCTGCTTTTTGACTTTTTTCCAGATCGTATACATCATTTAAATGCAGTCGTAATATTTTGCGCGAAAAATTTGCGAATCGGTTTGAGTAACGGTGATACACCTTTTTTCGTTTACATTACTGAAATGAGTCGTCCCGAAATAGCGACGCGTATGTATGGTCGTATGGTCCTCTTTACAGCATTGCATATCCGCCGAAAACTGCGCCATTTAAAGGAGCGCCAACTACAACTTCGCCTCCCTGCACACCTAGCCCATTTGAAAAAAGAGAAAATAACGAATCGCATCATCAACCCCGGAAAATCAAAGTCCACAGCCGGCCCCGAAGTAACAAAGAGAGGCCCAGATACAGCCGGCGGCATCAACACACAAAGGAGGAAGAGCCGGCACGGAACGAGCATATCGGAAGGACGCAGAGCAGCAGCAGCGGCGACGGTGGCGGCGCGTGCGCCCCTTATCGAGTTCGAGCGAGAGCAAAAGCGTCGACTCGCGCTCGCTGGTGGGGGTAGCTGCGCAGCGGCGGCGCGAGAGCGAGAGAGACGATGCCCAGGACCGAAGGGGATGCGGCGTTGGCGGCAGCTGAACGTGCACACCCACGCGCTTGCCCCCGCACACACACACACACACACTCGCTCATCTGGCAGCGTCAAGGTGGAACACGAGCAGCTCGCGGAGCGCAGTGTCGTTCGGTCCTTCCCACCGACAACAAGTCCGCTGCTTCACTCCTTACGCGCACAGTCTCGCTAGCCTCCCAAGCATCGCTCTTTCTCCCGAGTCGAGTGTCGTCGAGAGCAGTGTCACGGCGATGACCTGACACGCGAAACCCGTGCGTGTACTCGGCAGCAGCAGCAGCAGCTTCCTCGAGTGCTTAGCGAAAATGTGAGGAGCGCGCGCGTCGTGTAACACAGAGCGTGAGAGAGCGAGAGAGTCGACGACCGCCGCGAGAAACCGAGCGAAAGCGAGTGAAAGAGGGATAGAGAGCAGTCTAGAGTGAAGCGGCGCAGAGAGATGTGGCTACCGGTGCTGCTGCTCGCCGCGATGGCGAGCGGCTCGCCTGCTACCTGCCCGGACTCTTGTCAGTGCCGCGAACCGCTGATCGAGTGCGCCGGCCACGCGCCTAACCTGACCCAGCTCGACGAGCTGCCCGCCGGCTTTGACGAGCTCAGGCTCAGCAACCTGGCCCAGCAAGAAGACCTCAGAATCTTCGAGGCGGCCGCCTTCGGTGCCGCCGGCAACTCCAGCAGCCAGAAGTTCATGAGCCGACTGCGGGCCTTCGCCGTCACCAACTCATCGACCCTGAACCTCGACTACTTCGTCGCCTGGCACAAGCGCCTGCCGAACCTGCGTGCGCTCAACGTGTCCTACAGTGACCTGGAAACCTTGAAAAACCTGGGAGCCGGGATAAGCGTCCTGGACGCAGGTCACAACCGGATACATACCGTCGCTCTTGGAATGCCCGATCTGACCTGGCTCAGCCTGGCCGGCAACCGTATCTCCTTCATCAAGCCTTCGAGCATGGCTGAGCTGAAGAAGCTCGAGTATCTTGATCTGTCGGACAATGAACTGCTGGTGCTCGCGGAAATCTTTGACCCGCTGCAGGCGCTGCAGCGACTCAACCTGGCCGGCAACAAGCTGTTGCACGTGAAGCCCGATTGGTTCCGCAACCTCGGTCGCCTGGTCGAGCTGGACGTGTCGCGTAACCGGCTGACCTTCATACCGGCCGACACGTTGCGACCGTTGACCAGCCTGGCCGTCTTCAAGCTAGCTGAGAACCCGCTGATCGAACGCGACCTGTCGCTTCTTCTGGGCACCGGCAGACGTCTCGAGATAGTCGACGCCTCGAGGATCGGACTGCTAAGGGTGCCTGCAGCGTTGACGCGCTCGGTGAGGACGCTGAAGCTATCCGGGAACCAGCTGACGTCCGTCATGAGCGGCGACCTGGACAGCTACCCGCTGTTGACCGTGCTCGACCTGTCCGCCAACTGTTTGAGGATCATCGAGGACGACGCTCTGGGACGCCTGGAGATGCTGCAGGAGCTGATCCTCGCCGGTAACATCCTGCCCAGCATACCTAAGAGCCTGCCCAGTAGGCTCAGAATATTCGACCTCAGGCAGAACGCTATATCCAAGCTGAGGGCTAACGATCTGCAGGGTCTGTATTACCTAAAGGAACTGAACCTCAGCGGAAACATCATCGACAGCATCGAGGAGGGATCCTTCCGCCTGCTGCCAAATTTGGAGGTTCTGGACATCTCTGACAATCCAATCAAATTGCTTCCCTCCGACAACCTTAGCGGCCCGTCCAAGCTCCTGACCTTGCGCATGTCGGGTCTGATGTCTCTGACCATTGCGGAAAACCAGAACCGTGACACAGCTTTTCCAATTTTGGCGCTCGAGCGACTGGTCACTCTGGACGTGTCTCGTAGTCCAGCTTTGGCCGAACAGCTTTTGGACGACAATGCCGCGCTCTCGGCCTGCAAGTGTCTCCAGGAGCTGAACCTCTCGTACACCAATATCAGCTCGATGAGGTCCGACCTGGCTTACGTACTACCGATGCTGGAGAAGCTGAACTTGATCGGAAACGAGTGGAACTGCAGCGCTGACCAATTCTGGCTGGGCAAGTGGACGGTGCAGCATCGGAAGACTTCTGGAGACATATCCACGAGGTGCACGACGCCCTGCGAATTCGAGGGAAAGCTTCTGGAAGAGCTGCCGCAGCCACGGGAGACCGAGACCATCACCAGGAGGCTTGCCGAAGTAAGTACGAGTACGAGTACTCCCGATACGAGAACGAATAGCGTCGCGAATGGAATCGCAAGCACACGTGGGCTGGCGGAATCGCCGCGTACGCCGACAACGGTGTCTAGTATACAGAGCACGACGGATAATTTGTCCATCACGAGCACGACTTCGGCTTCGACTTTCAAAACTACCACGACCACCGAGTCGCCGAATATAAGTAAAGCAGAAGCGCAGGAGTTACGAATGCCACCATCCGTTACGCAGAAAAACGAAGAAACAGTCAGCAAAACCAGTACATCAACCACCGTTATGAATTTCGAGCAGCCAAAACCAACTGTCGCGCCCAGCACGATTGGCGAGCTGGTGCACGTGAATCAAGCTACGGAAACGGTGCCAACGACCTCGAGTCTTAAGCCGATGGCATCGACCATTTCGAACGACATGAAGGTAACGAGAAAAGTTTTCTCTACGACCACAATACCTCGCGAGACATCACCAACAACGGCAACGACGACGACGACGACGACAACAACGTATGTCCCACCTACGGCATCGCCGATACGCGACATCACCACCAGAGTGTCGTACGCCCAACCAAAGCAACCAGTCGAGACCATCAAGATAGAGGCCAGCGAGATCATACCAACGCTCAAAGACGAGAAACTCGTCTTCGACGCGGGCTTGTTCAACGTCGGCAAAAAGTCAGTCAACCGAGTAGTCTCGGACTTCTCTCGCTCCAAGTTGCTTCTCGCCAACGAGGACCCGTCCTCGCGTGTCCTCCTCGCCAACGCCAACAACGCCGTCGACAGCAGCAACAAGGGCATCGCCGAGGAACTCAACGGTCAGGCGACGGAGTCCGGTGCCCGCACTTCCGAGGCCACAAGTGGAGCCCACCCCGGCATGCTGGTCCTCCTCGGCGCAGCGATCGGCGCCGCGGCGGCCCTGACCGTCGTCCTCTCGAGACGGGCGACCGTGAAGCGACGGGATCAACGACTCTACCAGCGCCACGAGAACATCGAGGTTCACGCGCTCACGCCAACGACGGAGCTCTGGTGATCACAGGAACCGCACAGACCGACGACAGGCTACTTTTGACTGTTCCGCACTCGGCGGTTCGTTCGGGCTTGTAAAAAAAATTGGGGCGTACGGGCGAGTGCCGGATTGATATTCCGACGGTGACAATAATGCGACGAGGAAATCACGGGGGAGTGCTGAGACAGCTCGAGAGAGAACTGTAGTGAGACAGAGTTTTTTGTAAAAAAAAAGAAAAATAATAATAACGGGGGTTGTTGAGGTGCGCAAGGTAAATTTACAAGGGATCGTCGCGACTGCGTTGACAAAAAAAATGAACAGCGAACGAAACCGTTGTAGGTGTAGAATACGCGAACGAGATGACAGAGAGAGAGAGAGCGATATAGATCATTATCTTTCGTATAAGATAAGCCAGTGTCAAAGTATTATTACGATAATAAATAATGTACAAAGCAGAAGTAAATGAGATTATAAATTCCGAGCATTTCATTTGCATTCTTCGACATTGATTGATGGAAAATAAGAAAATCGTTTGTTAATCGTCCGTACTCGAGTGTACATGATTTTGTAAAAAATAACAAAAAAAAAAATTATAATAATAATAACGACAAAATAAAAAAGTAACCTAATCCAGTACTTGTAGATACATGTCATTATAATGTAACATATATAAGGACGATGTTTCATTGCCACTGTCTCCATTAATTTATTATTTTGTATACTTAAGATACGACAAGAAAATGTACGCAACGTAGCCTGTACCTTATCATTGTAACGATTATTTAATCTTAACCCGACCATTATTTCTCCAAAATAAGCAACAACAACAACAACACGTACGTCAGAATATGATATATTTGTTAAACGAATATTTACTATTTTGAAAATAAATTTAATTGCAACAATCCCGTCTCTCGTTCATTCGGCGATTATTCACCCCATCCCCGAGTATATAGTGATGATTCTATTATCTACACCAGTAGCCCCTCCGCTTAATAAATCCATCCCAACAGCAATAGCCGCTGCTCGATTTCAATACGTATATAGAGTGCAATCATTAGCACGTATTAGCATGCAAACTGCACAAGACTATACCTTCTTTCTCCCGCATGAATATTAATCCACAAAAAGAAAGACACGTATACATATCTACACAGAGCGGACCGTCGAGTAGAGTATCTCGCATCGATCGTCCTGCAGCTGCAGCGAGTCTTCTTCCACGATTCGACTCTCATTTTTCCGTCGTCGTCGTCGTCGTTCCTTCTACTGACCTACTATACAGCGCAGCTTTCTCTCTCTGTGTCTTGGGGACGTATTTTCAAATATCTGGCGGTCGTCCTCTCTCGCTGTATAAATAAGAAGAGCTTACGGGCGATGTTTGAACGGGGATGCATGGCTCGCCGAGATTTTCCGGAATTTCGCAAGGTAGGTTTGGATTTTCAAGTGGGCTAAGTCAACTTCTTGGGAATTTTCCGCAGTCTACGCTTGTAACTGGATTTTTATTGTTCGGACGCGCGGGGAGATGCGCCCTGCAGCGCTGAAAATCGCTGAATCGTATTAGCCGACATTTGGAGGGATTTATTCAGTGAGCGTCACGACACGAGGCTATATTTGTTTTGTTTTTTTTCTTTTTGTTTTAGCGCCAAATTGAAAGGCAAAACATCCGCATTTGCAAAGCAAATAACGAACTTTTTTTCGAACGCTACGTAGAATACGCTGTACGAGCTCGTGCTTTGTAGTGATTCTCGATCGGATTATTTCATAATTTTATACCGCGCGCCGCGATTACTTAATCATCGAACACTTATCATCCAGTGTACTCCGGCGCGGTGGATATACCAGCCGCCATGCAAATTTAAACAGCAGAAACGTTTAATGCCAACGGTTTCATGCCCGACTAATTCCAGCAATTACTACTTGCTCCGAGATCAGCATCTGCAGCATTGCATCGCGATCCCTTTCTCGATACTCGTGCAACAAAAGGGCACACCTGATCCAGAACCCTTTCCTCAACTCTCGGCATCAATCAGTCTGAATAAATAAATCCCATCCTCCTCGAGCTTTATTTATAAGCCTCTCCCGGCGCGCACTTGCACTTTGTCCGATGTGTAGCACCGCACACGAGACGGTGCGGCGGCAACTTTCTCTCTCTCTCTCTCTCTCTCTCTCTCTCTCTCTCTCTCTCTCTCTCATCCTTTTGCATCCCTCGCTCTCGGCAGCGCTACTCGAGCGAACAAATCGCTGTGAAAGTTTAACGAGGCCAGGAATATCGGAGCCGTTCACTCTTCTCTCCGCACGTCCGAATCGATCGATATCGGCAAGCCTCAAAGCCGACGCGACGACTAAGGCCTACACCGTAGCCTCCAGAGAAAGAAGAAGATGCTGCTGCTGCTCCTGCTATGTATAGCGCGTCGTACACAGTACAGACGACGCGGCGGAGTATTTCGCGGAGGAAAAATCTGTGCGAATAATAGCGGAACTCGCTCCGGCGGGCGAATAGAATTTTTCCTCTGTCCCTCCCCTTTTTTTGCGTTTTTCATATGCCAATATATTTCCGCTCGATAAACAATCGCGGTGTGCCGGCCTGAAAGAGCCTTTTGCGCTGTTTGCGCTCGGCTTTCGTTCGCCGAACAAATAAACGATATATTTTTCGACGCGAGGACGTACACGCGGGACTTGTTAAGTGCGTTATCATTCATTAAGTGGATCGAGAGTTGGGCTGCTCCATACGCTCCGCGCGGGTGTACGAACACGCGGAATTTTTATTTAATGCCGCGCAAAGGGTTATGGCGGCCGATTATAAATGCAAAGTCCTTCCCCTGCAAGATTGATGACTTCAAGCTGCAGGTCCTCTCGGAGTCTCCCGGCTGCTCACGGGGGTTAGTGAATCTCTGAGAGGTCTAATCACCGCAAAAAGTCGTCTAAATTAAAATCAGGACAAACAGAGAGGCGAAATCCCACACCTCAAATTTTATCATTACCACTACACCGGCGAATTCTTACGTACCTGTGGATCCGTTAACACGAGAGCGCGATACAATCGAATAACACGCAACCGAGATAAGAATAAGCGCGGCACACAGTATGAGAATTCAATCAGCAGCGCTCCTTGATCTTATTGGCCCGGCGGAGATTGCGGCAGCGGAATGGCGCGTAATCGCATAGCGCAGCCGAATTTTACAGTTAACCGGCGGCGGCGGCCCCTTTGTAATTTGCATAAAAAGCAGTAGACTGATGGGATAAAACGCGCGGGCGGAGAGAGAGCTAGAGGTGCGTACGAGCGTACGCGTCAGCCGTGTAAAATGGTAATTGGTTATCAAACCCGACGCGCAGTTTCAGTTTCAACCCCTGCTCCTCGTAGCTTATTCTCGCGGCTCCCTTGTACCTTCCCGACGCGCGGGCGTACTTTATTTAATCGGCTGCAGGGCTGTAAGTACAGCGTTTTATTGCACGTAAATTACGATTCAGTCGACGAGCCCTATTCTTCGGAGGATATTGTCTCTCGCCTGTTTTCGAATTTTCCGAACGATGAGAATTATATTCGAGAGCCGTGGAATTAGAGCTGCGCGAGGGAGACGCAGCACAGTCTTATTCAAAGGGATTTCGGCGTATTGCGAAATCCCCGAAATATAAGCGTATTATAGAGGAGGAAGAAGAGAGGGATTCTCCGGTGCACTCCGCCATGGGAGATGTATTTTTGACCTTATTCCGAGCGCGCGGTTATCTTCGAAATAGTTTCATAAATCCTTGGCTCGCTCCGCCGCTTTTTTCCCTCGTTTTATTTTTCCAAGTAGAGGGCTCCGAGCTTTACAATATAAAAATAACCTTTATTTTCGCGGCGGTGCGGACGGCATCAGAAGCCGCGCCAGAAAATCTCCCCTCTCGGCGTTTTACTCCGCACAGCAGCAGCGAAAATTGCGCAAAAAACCAGCCCCGAAATTCCTCCAGCGTTATTCCGAGAGCAGCGCGTAATTACCACTCGCGCGCGCACACACACGTATCCCAAGGAACAGCGGGGCTCGGATAGCGCGGAAAACGTCTCGCGTTCTCTAGCTCCTGATGCAATATGAACGATGCCGTCTGCGCCAGAGAGCTTCAAGACGTACGCGACATTTACATATCTGTATTATTCAGGTGAGAGAGGGAGGGAAGCTTGCAGGGGACTGTTATTCAATTTCGCGAGGGGGGCGTGCGCCTTGTTATTTCGCTCGCCCGGCCGCAGTCGCGAGTAATAAGCCGACGCACGTCGCGTTGGTCTTGACTCGTGTAGCTGAGGCCGCTCTGCGGCGAAGGTAATGGCTGCTGTGCCTTCGTTGTCGAGGTATATGGGTACAAACTTTGCTGCTGAGGTGCGGAGCTGCCGATGATGGCGGTTTTGCAAAGGGATTATTCCAGATTGACATGGGACGGGATATTTCGCTTTTGATTGTTCTTCATTTTCAACGGAGGAGATTTCTTCTTTTTAGTCTATAAAATTACCCAGTGATATGCATTTTATGGAGGATAAAGCGGGCTTTGATGAGAGCACGCTATTACTGCGCCGCGTTGTACGCGCGTGTATAGCTGTAGCGTAGGGTTACTGCTACAGTATCTTTATAAGTAGATTAAACTATGTAACGTCAGACCGTAACGACGCGAACGACCTTTTTTCATTCGATTTTATAAACTCCGTTATATACCTTACAAACACAATCATCCTGCGTGCCTCGCTCGCTCATCAATGATGAAAGATTGAAAATATAGAGCGATATCGGCTTTCAGCGAAAACAGCACGTTCGACCCCCATTACTTCCCCGAGAAACGTAATCTGTGACTATCAGAAACATAACCGACGGCGGAAAAAATCCTCTTACACACTATCGCCTGTGCCAAGCGGTTCGATACGGCGGCGGCAATTAAAAATAAGACACAGAAAGAGCGCTCGGCCACGCCCGGCAAAAAGCCGCATCCTCAATAACCCCTCCACCCCCGCAAAACCTAAAAAATATGATAATTTTCCGAAGCAGTAGCGGCAGCGGCGCAGCTATCTGCCTAACGAAAAATCGATAGTCCGACGACTCGTCGCAAGAAAGCTCCCCCCGTGTGCTGTAGAGGGGCAACGAGAATAGATTTCTAATTTTCGCCTTAATGCACCGTAATTACAATGTCGGTCTTGTACACTCGCTGCGGCGGCCCGGATCGATCGTCGCATCCCACCGAGAGAGACCGGCCACGCTAAACTGGCACGATTTCATGGGATTTAGACTTCAATCATAACTTTATTAACGAGCGCGTAAAGCCCGCTGCAACTTCTCTTGATGCCGACCTTTGTGCGCCGTATACCTGCGCGCGCTCGCCTCCCTATATACCGGCGGCATTTGTATACTTAATAACGGCTGGGAAAAGAAGGGGCGACGACGCACTCGAGCTGTCTCCCTTATTCTCGCTCGAGTGTGACACTCTCTCGCGTGCGTTGTCTGGAAGTGGTTTTTTCTGCCGACGACGACGCCTTGTGTAATCGTGAGTATACTCGGTTAATTTCGGGGAGCTACCCCTCGCGATTAGCCTCGAGAGTCGGCTTTTGATCTTTTTTTTCCTTTCAGAGGCCTCTCGAGGGAGTGGCGGTGGGATTGGATTTGAAATCAGCGCGTGTTTTTAAAAGCAGAGATACACCGGAAGGAATCAAGCGTCCCATTTACTTCCAATGCCCGCGCGCGTTCTCCTGATAATTGCAACAAAGCTTAGAATTCCCGGCGATCATCGAAATTCGAACATCAAAGCGACGAGAGCGTAATTTAATCAAAAGCTATGAAACTCCGCTCTCTCGGAATTCCCCTCTTTCATACATCCACACACACAGAGCGCAGTGTCCAAACGTCGAAGCGTATAATCCCCGCGAAAATATCTCGGCGGAAGAACCGTCCAAATGTATATAATAAACCTCATGCTGCAGCGGAAAAAGAGCAACGGGTTAGCGCTTTATTCCGTCTATCGACGAGAGTCGACGTTTTCGAATGTATTTTTCGCGGACGACACTCGAACCGCAGGGGTTGGAAAAAGTGCGCTATCTCTCTTCGGGAAATCAATGTGCGCTCGCGGGACGTGTAACGCGATTTTCGAACGCCCCAGAGTCGGGGGGGATTATTCCGATCTAATAAGCCGGCTCTCTTTTTGCGGCAGTTTAATTGTGAGGAGTCGGCGATGCGCGAGAAAAGTGGCTGTTTTTTATTTTTATCTTCATTTTTTTTGCGTCGACGAATAATCGAACGACGCAGGGGGATGACCCAAATATCGCGTTGTATTTGAATGGCGAAAAATATTGTTCACTTTTTAATCCGATTATACGCGCGCGATGCACAGTTACGATAAACAGTAGCGGCTTACCCCGAATTCAGCCAGGGCATTTATGGATTTTGTTTTTTAAACATTCACCGCTATGACGAGTGAGCCATTGATGTTTACAGCGCGTCCTATAAACTGTAATGGTACACATCGATCCGAACTTTCAACTCCCGCACCAGATATTACAAGTTATCAACCTAATTGCAATGAAATTTTCTCGGACTGAAACTTTTGCGAGCTTTCTCAAAAAGGAACCTTAAAATGCTCCTTATCACGCGCATTTTCCTACACACACACACATCCACTTAAGAGCGCAGCTGCTCTCTTCCTGTACACTTCAAACGCACGGCCTCATCACGCCGAGTTAACACAGCCTCGCTTTCTCCCCATAAGACTTGCTTTCTCTCTCTCTCTCTCTCTCTCCTCGGAAAAACGGAGAGCCCACTGTAAAGGCCTCGTCCAGGAAAGTTTAGCTCCCTGCGCGCCGAGTGTCCGACTAATGACGCTCGTTTCTACTTCAAGTGTTACAAGTCTCGCTGCTGCTGCTCTCTCTTGATATTTTTCCCCGCACAGCAGCGGCGAATTACGCGAAGCGCGCTTTTTTAACGAGTCGCGGGAATCTCGACTTCTCGCTGCTTTTCAGTTTGTCTTTGCGCGCGAGAGGAAGATTCCTGTGTGTACACTCGCTTACTGCTCGCCGTACGTATACGTATAATACGCGACGACAATGGCCGGCTTTTATCGCGGCGTTTTAAAAGCCAGCAGCAGCAGCGCAGTTTCATCAATCACTTTTATTCCAGTTCATCCCTCGCCTAAGGAAAAAGGCAACGACTAATAGCAGGACGACTCCCTTCGGAGGGATATAACTTCAGTTTGATGGGCGTAAAAGTACAACTCCCCCCCCCCCCTCCCTGTGCTGTACACAAGACGCATTAAAAAGCCGTCCCTTCGCATAAACAAGACTTTACACGTGCGAGCAAGAACAGCACTACCCCCCCGACGGCGGCGTATAAATTATTAATTCATACGGCGAGGAAAAAAGCGATTAAATCCTCCAGGATTTACGGGCAAAAATCCACACCTACTCTCCTCTCGCCACTGCCGCCGATAATGAAAGCCCGAACTCCGTGTTCGCGAGAGCAGAGAGTTTGGCAGCTGCTCCGATACACACAAGACTATACTCTCCGGTACTACGCGCACATAAATTACGCGCCGGCCAAGCTTACGTAAATGAATACCGCCGACGCGCTTTGCGTTTAATTAAATCCGCGCCTCATGATCTATGCAGCGCGGTTATTAAACTGAAACGTCCTCTTGCGCGAGATGTTTACTAGTAGTGCGCGCGGACGCCTTTACTTTTCTCTCTCTCTCTTTCACTCGTAAACTTTTTGCTGCCGTGAGCTTGTAATTTATCGCAGTAATAGTGTCTTTGAGGCAGAGCTCTCAAAGCTGCGCAGCCTCAGGAACATTTTTTTCGTAAATTAAAAATTTGCCTTTTCGTCGACGTTTATACGAATGCGACGCAGTTTTGGTGTATACTATACGTGTATGTTGGGGCGGTAATTTTTTACCGCCTCGCGGGCCGAAATAGACTACGCGTCGTCGGCGTCCTTTGATCGCGAATGCGCTTTCTCGCATATATTTAATGTAATATCTTTGGGCGAGAGGGACGGAGATAAATTTACGATGTTTCTAGTTGCCTCAATCACGAGAGTTCCATGAAAAATGTCGTTTCCCGAGAGAGGCAGCAGCAGCAGCAGCAACAGCAGCGCAGAGGAAAAAGATCGAGTAGCCGCGCGCAGCGCGTTTTTACGCCGAGTGAAAAAAAAAAATAACGTCGTTGGCAGTTTTATATTTATGCATTGCCCTCTACTCTCGCGCTGATAAAAACGTTTCTGCAGCGAGAGCCATTCATCGTCTTGTGTATATCTATGCGCGCGCGGGAGCGTTTTGAAGGTGACCCACTTTTTCCATTATACTATGGTACTAGACTAAAAAAATAGATTTCACATCAGCGTATCTCGAGAATCATCTCGCGAGTCTGAATACAAAAGCAGCGCACCATTCTGATTTATAACACCAGCCGCTAAGCATAATTGAAATATCAAACGAACAAAATGAATTCTCCGAGTCTCTCTTTCTCTCTCTGTTGACGCCTTAAACAGCAAGTGTACACTCTTGTACATTCCACGCACGTCCTCTATCCCTCTCTCTCGCTCTCCCTTGCCTCCTCTCGGCGAAGAAGAAACCCCGAGTCAAATTAAGCGCGAGCGACTTCTCGCTCATGAAATTACGAGCGCGGCGCGCTGCAGCTGCAGCTGCTGTGCAAATTGTAATTTGATAAGAAATTTACCGTGGAAAGGACGCGGAGAGAGAGAGAGAGAGAGAGAGAGAGAGAGAGAGAGGGAGAGAGAGAGCGAGAGAGAGAGAGAGAGTTCATTTTCATCCTTCTTTGCCGGGATCTTCGGTGTCTTCGCTCAAATATTTGAGTAAACACGAGATAGAGAGACGAGGCGGACCGCCGTGTTTATTAAGATGGAGAAGCCCTACAAGAGAGGGAGAGAGAAGAAGTTCGAGGAATCAATCTCGTGATTAAAACGCGCGGGCAAATATTGACGTTGAGTGCGGCGCCTGCGAGTTTGAAAAAAAAATCGCGAGCGAGCTTGCAGCTGTCGGTATTCCCTCTGTAATTAGCTGGAGATGAAAGTTGGAGTATTGGAGATGATTATTGGATCGGGTTATCTTCGACGATTGGGTTATGCTTAGCAGCTGACGTGTGCGAGCCGCGTGGGTATTATTGCCGGAGTTTCAAGTATGCGGTGCTCAAAAATAACACGTGAACTTTCTAACTCGTCGACGTTGGAAGCAATGAGACCGTATCGGCATATTGAATTCGGTTATTGGCTTGTAGAGAGCGATCGTGGAATATTACGAAAACACTGCACTCCTCCGCGGATTAATTCAAAGCCGATGACTTTTCAGCGGGATCTACCCCGATAGCGAGCTTTTCCAAGAAACTCGCAATCCGAGAGAGTGAGCTTTCCGAAAATACTCGAAATCGAATTGCTTCCAAGCAACGTGTGTCCTAATACGATTCCCAATAAAATCAAACTAAACACTTCCGAGTCTCCAATCATCGACTCTTCTCTTGTACCCCCTCGAAAGAAACCCTTTTCCCCGCAACGTCCATCATCGTTATACCCTCTCGAGTCTCTCTCTCTCTCTCTCTCTCTCTCTCTCTCTCTCTCTCTCCCGGCACACGCGTTGGCCGCTGCGCGAATTTAATTTAATTGGCCGGCTGAAAAGTCGCGAGAGCAGCAGCGACATGGCAGTCCGGTGCGTTGATTGCAATTACGCTCGGCTCGGCAGCGGTCTCGTTAATTAAAAATTGTTAAAGAAGTCGGTGCCAGCAGGCGCCACTTCCAGCTAGCAGGGGGGGTCCCAAGTACTTTCGCCGATTTCCAGCTGAGTTTCCGAGCATCCGGTTGAGAGTTTCGACGCTCCTTTTATTCCCCTAGCTCTGCTTTCTCGAGAGGGGAGCAGCAGCAGCTTCCGACGAGCTGATTTTCAATTCATTCGGATGTTTAACGAACGAGCTGTGTACTGGAATCCGATGAATTAATAATTGTTGATAATAGGGTTGCTTTGGCAAAGTTTACGTCTCATCGGCTAAAGTTGGAAGTAATTGCCAATACTACGTCGTATTTTAGCGGGCGATATTTAACGTTAAAAGAATAACAATATACGGTCTCGAGAGAAGCGAGAGGGACATCGCTCGCTGGAAAAAGCGTCCGCGCGCTAATGTAGTTTAACACCGCGCGGACAGTCGGATTGACGCGCGGAAATTAATGTATACGGCGAGGCGTCTGACCGCATTCGAATATTTCTACTTACGCTACTCGCGCTTATACACATTCTAATTAAATTCGCGCAAAGTTCACCCGCAACTTTTCTTCGACAGCGCGCGTAAACGCGTCACACACGCATCATCGTGGTGCAGTATTCAGAGCCGATTTCCGTTAAAACCGATCGTGAACAATTTAACAGGTCGTAAACTACCCTTCGCGATACATATAACGAGCTCGATACGCCAGCTCCCGCACACTAAAACTTTCCCTTAAACACATCGTCATGCCCTCCGCGATAAACGTTAATTCATCCATTATTTCCATTATTTATTTATCCGTCAGAACCGGCGGGGAAAGACAGCGCGCTCATGCATATTTATACTTTTTAAGTCGAGCGGAGCGATCGCTTAGACGCTTAGACGTCGACGACTATATGCGCGCGAGCCGGGGAAAAAGTGCGCGCGAGAGAGAGAGCGAGAGGTAATGGTCGGGAGTCCTTTTAGCCGGATTTGCATCGGCTGCTGCTCTGTATATCCGTCGGTGCGATCGTAAGATTATATGGAGGATGGCTCGAGACTCGCCTACTCCTTGCGAGAGAGAGAGAGAGAGAGAGAGAGAGAGAGAGAGAGAGAGAGAGAGGGAGGGAGAGAGAGAGAGAGAGGAGATGGCCCGCCGTCGAGATCGAGTGTTTGGAAAGTACTTACCCTTGGATGCGTGAGCTGATCTCGTAAATACCCGCTCGCTCCTCGGGAGCTTTTTAGATTAAATTTTGATGGGCAAGCGCGGTGACGCTGCAGCTGATGCTTTTCTTCTCCCAACATAAGCGATATTGGGAATTTAATTATTTCGCGTCGTCTTTATTCGTATCACAGGGAAAAACCAGCGTCATATCTCGTTGTTTTTTTTTTCGATGTGCAAGCAACGTCGTCCTTTTACGACACACCGCATGAATGTTTTACACAGGAATGCAGGGGCAGGAGCGCCATCCATGCACAGAGGCGTCGAATAGCGAGTAAAAGAAGCGAAACTATGCATAGCAGTACTTACCACCGAGCTCGGCGAAGAAGATCTCCCGCAGCACCAGGAACTCCTCCTCCACGGATAGGTTGGCTTTGCCGAAGCTGTCGTTCTCCGGCCAGACTTCCCTGCGAACAGAACAGAAACGAGACGTTGAGATCAGAATTAGTGTGTAGCGCCGCTGCGGTTTTGCAGTTTTTCGCCTGTATACCTGCGGCGTCGAATTTTTATATGCGAGGGAGTACGTTTTATGGAGATTTGCGCTTTGATGGGCTGCGTGGCGTATTAGTTTTTCGTGGCGCGGATACAGCAGCGTTTAAACTTCATTGTACAAAGGGGACCGAAGTATCGGCTTCTCGTCGTTCGTAGTAACGAGAGCTCGTACCTGTGGGCAATTTTTGCTTTTTTTTTCAACGTTCCTGGTATTTTCCCAACTAAATGCTCGCGTATATCGAGGGGAATATTTACAAAGCTAATTGCGCTTATTGCGCACGCTCGTACGATTCCCAGCAGTGGTATAACGGCCTACACAGCAATATCCCGAAAACTCCCTTTGCGCACGATCCCTAATCCCTCGGCCTTCGCAAATAGAGGAAATCGCCTGCAAGCTTGCACAATAGTCGACTCGCGCGAGCCTCCATTATAAAACGAAGACCGTAGGCCACTCGAAGCCTCTCCGGGAATAGAGAGAGGGCCGACACAATACACGCGCCGCCGGAGAAAAGACAGTGCGAACTCGGAGCCAAGTTCGTCGCGCCAACATTCGACTCCGCGTCTCGAGTGCCTTACCGTATATGTATATAACTTGCGCACACACGGCGGCGAATAATCCGCGAGAAGTG
Organism: Nasonia vitripennis; assembly: GCF_009193385.2. NCBI lineage: Eukaryota > Metazoa > Arthropoda > Insecta > Hymenoptera > Pteromalidae > Nasonia > Nasonia vitripennis. The sequence continues at coordinate 20,587,388 of NC_045759.1, read as the reverse complement.
CTGCGCCGCGCCCGAGTCGCGCGAGAGAAAAAAGAGAAAAGGCTGAATTCGATCTGGGATATAGGTGCCCGCGACGTTTGATTTTTTAGATTGCTTTCTCGGTTATATAAGTCGAGGGTATACAGTCGAATCTCGAAGAAACAGCGGATAAAAGAAACTCGCCGGGCGCTTAATCACTCAACCGGCGAAACTGTCGCTCTCGGTCGAAATTGAATAAAAGCCCGCCGGCCGCGAAAAAAGTCGCGCATTTGTTATTGTCATCGCGATTATTACGAGCAATAATGAAAATTCCCGTCTCCTGGACGTCGTCGTCGTCGTCGTCGGTGGCGGCGGGACTCTAGAGAGACAGCGAAAAGTAGGTGGAAAAACTAAATGGAAAAAGTTTTGACGTGAGAGAGAGAGAGAGAGAGAGAGAGAGAGAGAGAGAGAGAGAGAGGGCTCGCCGGGCTATATACTTCATCCTCGGAGCTGTGCATCAGGCAGAAACAGCGACGTGCATTTCATTTTCTCGCGCGTGAAACGTGTGCGGTAAACAAATATAAGATATCGAACAACACGTGCGCGGAAAGTGCATTGAATCCGAGAAAAACAGACGATGTCTGCGCTGAAATTTTCGCTGTGTACCGTGTAAAGGGCAAATCGATTGCAATCAAGGACAAGCGCCCGCGCGTATGTAGCATAACACGGAGATACACAAACAGTTCGCGTAGAACGATGAAAAAAGCCGAAAAAAAGCGAACAAACGAGGTATCCAAAGGTATAAGCCCGCCCGCCACGTTGATTAAACCTGTCTGAAGCACCCATCAAACTCTTCCTCAAAACACATCGCGTAATTAATTGAGCCATCGCTCGCCGACTGAAAAAAAAACCCGATTTTTCTCTCCCTCCGATCCGCGAAATCAGCGCGCCGCTCGTTTGTTTCTCCCTTTTCCATCTCCCTCTCCGCCGATCGGCTACATATAGCTATATGCCGAGGCGGAATCGCAAAAAACGAGTAGATAACAAAAGCGAGGGCACCTCAAAGGCTCGGCTAAATTGCTGAAAGCTCCGGGCGCGTAAAACCAATAAGCCAGCCCTTTTGATCGGAAAGAAGAGTGAGAGGTAGGTATGGGATCTGAAAAATAGAATGGCTGCGCGCGAGGATGATTCTCGCGCTAGAGAGAGAGAGAGAGAGAGAGAGAGAGAGAGAATGGACCGCACCGCCCGATGAAAACGGCTGCGCGCTCGTGAGTCCATCCGTCCGTCTATCTGTCTGTCTGGCTGTTGTTCGTTTGGAGGGCTGTGTGTAGGTGTGGAATCTTGGTTGAAAAGAAGTAGGAGAGGCCTCGTATTTTCCTCGATTCAGCTGATGGACTTTTTGGATTAATTCTGAAAAGGGTGCGATTTATACATACAATATCTTTCTCTCTCGGCGAATCCCAGATTATTTACTCGCGGTAGATTGCTTTTTGCGCATGAGTCGCTCCGCAAATATTTAAGGGCTTGAAAAATTAGGTCGATCGAGAGATAGCATACTGCTTTTTTCTCTCGCTCGTCTCTCTCTCTCTCTCTCTCTCTCTCTCTCTCTCTCTCTCTCTCTCTCTCTCTCTCTCTCTCTCTCTCTCCGATAGTGCCTGAGATTCCGCACGTTAAATATTGATAGTCCGCGTAGCCAATCTCTTCGGAGTGCAACCTATGGAGGGCGGATAAATTTCGCGCGCGAAAGAGAGATCGGTGCCGCCGGAATATTGGAATCTCCGGCCTGCATCGGCGCAAGTTACGACTCGGAGTGTGCAATTTTTCCGAAAATTTAAAGCTCCGCCGGTGATAGGTCCGAATCAAATTTTCCGAAACGTCCATTCGAAAACTTTCGATAAACCACACGTACTAGCTTCGAAGCCGTAATTCAAGCCAAGCGAGAGAGCATCGGGGATATACCTAACCGTGAGTAAAATTCTCGAAACACGTACCGAGCTTTCTCTCGCGGAGTACTGAAGCGCCCTCGAGGCCGATTTCAATTAAAATTTCCCGCGAATCCCCTCGACAATGGCTGCGCTGCACTGTATACACGCACACAAACGCAGCGCGCGGCGCGTCACGCACGCGTCGAATAAAGACGAGTCCCTCTCTCTCACAAGCGAGCGAAAGATGTGCAGCGGCAGCGCGCAATCAAGCGAAACCCCCCGGATTTTGCGCTGAATTCAACTCACTCGCACATACACACACATGCCCATTGTCGCGGTCGACGCGAAATCGAAGAATAATGGGGGAATTGTGTGTGGAGCCCTGGATTTCTATTCAGTCAGCCGTAGGAGGAGCGTTTCGCTCTCTCTCTCTCTCTCTCTCTCTCTCTCTCTCTCTCTCTCTCTCTCTGCCTCTCAGCTGCTGCTGCTGCTGCTTCTCGCGACCGCGGAGAGTAATTCCATGAAAATTCTCGAGAAATTTTACGCCGTTTTGCGAGCGTACGAGCGAAAGAGAGAATTGAGCGAGCTCCGAGTGTGGATGACTTTATGGTCTGCTCTCTGCGGTATTCATTTTCTCGACGACCATGATACGTGCCCGAAATTCCGAGAAATTACACCGAGGTTCTTATAAAAAGTTATTCCGAGTGAAAAAACATCAAAGCTCGACTCTCGAAACCGCGGGCAACCCCAAACAAAAAGCACAGTACCTCTTCTCTCTCTTACGGAAATGTATCTATACTTTCCATTTCCTTATTTATCTTCCCACGCGGCATCCACGCAACTGCCTCTGCAGCCCCGTCTTGTTTGCTCTGCCGATGCTCCGATCGCTTTCACCCTCGGCCTTTTTCATTTCCTCCGCAGATACGCACCGGCTTCGCGGATATATTATTTGAACAAGTGTACACAGCGACGCGAGAAAAAAATGCTCAAGACGAGCGTAAGAAAGAGTCGGAAGTCGCTCGAGATTTTTCGCTAGACATTCGAAAGACGTATTGGCTCTATACACTGAGTTCGTTGACTTTTCACCGGTTAATATGACTCGCGGTGAAAGATTCAAAACGCGATCAATTAGCGAGTTTTTAATTTGCCCGCTGCACGTGTGCGTACTTCTTTTAATTAAAAAATTTTCCAAGATCTCTCCTTTCAGGCATCAGCGACTTTTTAGCCAACTTTTTCAAGAACGCGTTGCTTTTCACTCGAATTCACGATTCAAAAGACTGGCGCTACTGCTGCGAACTAATGAAAGGGAACATTTTCTTCCTTGTGTATTAACGACGTCTCCGACGCTCGACTGGCGTTACGATAATTATATTCCTCGCAGTTTAACGCATACGTTTCGAAATTGAAACCACAGCGAAGCTTCAATTTTTCAAACCGCACGTCACGGCCATATAACGTTTTTTGTAACGGTTCTCTCCACCACTGCAGCGCACCTTTCAACGTTCATCACTGAAAATATCTACTCTCGGAAGCTGCTGCACTTTACCGAATGAAAAAACAACAGTAGCCGCGACCAAACGAGATTTAAATCGGGTTCGCGTAAGAAAAGATACGCGGAATAATAATACGTCCTCTGCAAACAGGGCTAAGCTCGGTCTATGTAATCGTCGGCGAATTAACCAGTCCAAATTAGCTCCGCGCAGCCGGAGCGCAAAAAACACTACTCCCCCGCAGCCTCCTTACGTCACTCAGAGGTCGTTTCTAGCTCTGCTTTGTCTCTCTCCCTCCAGCTTCCTCTCGAGCGCGACAAAACCTCTCGAGCCGAAGATCGCGGTCTGCAAATGCCAGCACCGAGAGCGCCGAGTATTTGCTAGACAAACGAACCGACGAGAGAGAAGAGCTCGATGCTGCTGCAGCCGCTTCTTTGTACAGGAAAAGAAGGGGTTGAGCCTGTACATTGTTTATCTTAATACTCAGGGTATTACTTCGAATGCCTTATTAATAACGTCGTTTTTTTTCTTTCTTCATCGCCCGCGAGTCGAGCTCTTTTTTTCACGTGTCTGCGAATGCCGGCTATGCGCGAAGAGAGAAGTTTCTCCGGCTTTTACGCGCGAGATTAAATTTGGGGAGTATATAGCTCTTTCGAGGACTCTTCTGCGCTTATATTTTTGCGAGTTCGAGATGCACGCATAGAAGTTGCGAAATTTAAATTGAAGCTTGCGCAACGTTTAAATAAATCAAAAGCTCCGCATTGCGTACAGCTAACAATACACAGCAGAGACGCTTTGTAATTCAGCTCCTCGAGTAATCCACTATACTGCCGGGCCTAAATCACAGGCCTAAATAAACAAACGCTTCCGCTACTCGCGGTTCCCCATCTCACAATACCTGCTCACCTTCATTGTGCTCGCGATAACTATACACGCACATTATACACCCGCGAAGACGACGACGAAGCTTCTCTCTCTCGTGTAATCTTTTCTCCTGACTTAATCCGGTCGCGCGCAAAATTTGCATCGCCCCGAAGAAAGCCTCGAGCGGTTCTTATACCTCCGGGCTGTTTGCGACTTCCTACACAGGGTGAACAGGCTTTTATGCTATGGTTTATTGTATATTCGGTTTATATCATTCGTTGCAGAGTGAAAATCGTGTGGGTGACGTAACAGCGCGAGGAAGTTGGTTTATATATTTAAAATGGCATCATAGCCCTCGCTGAATTTAGTAGCGGGACGAGGAAATGCATTATTTATACCGTGTGCATAATTGATATGGTTAACTTTGCGGTGTGGGACGTCAACTTTTTGAACGGGGCTAACGATGATCGAGCGTCGTATGCGCGCAACTTTACTGGAATATATCCGTATTAAAATATTTTTCCAACTTTTTCTTTCGCTATATCGATAACGAATATCCGATCCACGCGATTACTCGAAAACGAGTTTGCGAGGAGAGTATATTTATTCCTTTGCATCAGCCAAAAGTCGGCCAAATTTGGGTGATTCTGGTTCGAAAAATGCGATTCATCACAAATTGAAACCTGTATCTAAGAATTTCTCTTCCGCATATAGATCCCCTGCACTCGAGGGCGACTCGACGAGAAGAAATTGCGACGCAGCTTGGCCGGTAAGCCGCTTACCGCCTAAAAAAAGGCTGCGTTTCATCGAGGATCAATCGCCCGCTTTAATTATGCATCAGCTCTCTCTCTCTCTCTCTCTCTCTCTCTCTCTCTCTCTCTCTCTCTCTCTCTCTCTCTCTCTCTCTCTCTCTCTCTCTCTCTCTCTGCGAAGCAGAGAACACAATGGGCTCCTCATTAAAATGAATACGTCAGCCTGCGCGATCGCGAGAGGCTAAATCGGACAGAAATAACGATTTCAGCCCTTTATTCTATCTTTCTCTCTATTTCTTTTTTTATTTCAGGATAGGAGCAGCAGCAGCTTCTTTTGCATGCGACAGTCCGATAAAACGAGAGATCGACCGTTGCTTGTCTGTCTGCCGACTTGACTTTTTTTCTGGAGAGGAAAAATGTCCTTGGCTCTACTGCGCGACGAGGAGAATATAAGGTTTTGTCAGAAGATCGCAGAGTATCAGAAATTGACGGCTCATTGTCGTGGGCTTACGGAAAGTTAAAAGGATATTCGAATCTTCTGATCTAGCGTCAACCCTATTATTAACAATAATACGAATCGAATTCGCAGGAATAAATTGCGTTACATAAATAGCCTGAATGCCTTGTAAACCAATATTTGAGCGCGCGATTCCAGCATTTACCTCTGTGTTTCCCGGTGTATAAATTTACTCAGCATTAGGCCCCTTTTCCCTCCCGTACACGCAATAAATATCTTTCCGACATCAAAGCGGCCGCCTCGTCGTGAAAAACTGTCGTCGCATTCGACAACAACGCGTAAACAGCATACCGCGGCCGCGCCCACGTACATCACGAAAGACGCGACGTAGAGTCAAAGAAATAAACGCGTGGCGGCTTTTTGGATTTAATGCAATGTAAACATCTGCGGCTGCGGAGCTTTTTTCCCTGGCTAATTGGACGAGAGAAAGCGGGAGGAGGAACGAGGGCTAAGCAAACAGGAAGAGAGAGAGAGAGAGAGAGAGAGAGAGAGAGAGAGAGAGAGAGAGAAGGGTGTGAGGAGAGATATGCAGCGAAAGGGGTTGCTAACTACCGACGCGCCGGCTGTTCATTAAAATCCACGAGATCCGATGTCTTTCCAAGCCGCGCGCGCGTGGGCCTACGTATATCGGCTTTCCCGTACTTTTCTCCTATATCTTTTTTTTCACCGTATGCAGTCTGCGGTTTACGCGGTATTTTTCGGGGCCGGAAGATCCATCATACGAGTGCGTGCGCGGTTCTTAATTTTCCGAGGGAGATTTTAATGCCCCCGCCGGATTATTTTTAATGGCTTCATTAGTTGCCTAGCCGAGAGGCTCGTCTGTTTTGTTCCCGCTTTAGGTATTATTATCACCGCCTTAAGTTTATTATAATCACCGAATTCGAGCTCGCGAATAACGCACGAGCACGTATATTTTGGGCAATTCACCGGTTCAGCGAGAAATTTCCAAAAACTCATATCTCCTTCCGAGAATCGCATTCAGCCGCGGTATACAGAGGTGAAATAAAACGACAAAACGGAGCTGGAGTAGAAACGGAGCAACAAAGAGGGAGAGAGAGAGAGAGAGAGAGAGAGAGAGAGAGAGAGAGAAGAGCTGCTCGTTATTCACGCTCGTTAGCGCCGCTGTCGTTCCTCCACTCGTCTTTTGAGCGTAGACTCGCTTGAGCTGCTGCGAGGAATGACGAGTGCACCATCGAACGATATCTGTTTACCCGTGTCGCGCAGATGACGCGGAAAAAAGGATCCGACGATAAACGACGAGTTTACTCACTGGCTCTCACGCTTCCCTAATATGCGGCGAGCTAGCTAAGTAGATTTTCTCTTGTTTTCTCTCTTTAGATTTTACAGATCGTACGGAATCGAGAGAAAATCAAATAAACATCGATTACCGAAATACTTGAGCAACTCCTCAACTTTCCTCGCGCGCCAATAAATAAAAGGTATTCGCGCGGCTGCGACTGCGCTCCGCGCGTTTTATTGAAATTAACTCTCGCGCACTCGTTCCTCAAGGGTGCATTTACAACTTGCCACAGCCGCACCGCCACGGCATTTCCGTATTATCTCATTTCCGGCCGCTGCAACGCACCGCGCGCACTTTCCACCTGCGGAACAAATAACTTCATTAAAAAGTTCAGCCCGCGTTTTCTACTCTCGCACGCAAACTCGACGACGACGACGTCGACGAAATACACAAAGTTAATAAGCCAGAAATAAATTTCTTGCGGCGGCAAGCGCCCATTGTTAACGAGTCGTGTTATATTATACACATGGATACAAGCTTGCGGGACAAGTTTCTCCGAGCGCGCGAATTTGGACTTTGATATTCGTTAACTTGCGTGGCCGGGGAATTAGCGCGAATAACTCAGCTAAATAACTGGGATATTTAATGGCTCGCATAATGAAATTGGAGCGCGAGCGCTCGAATCGTACCGTATTATCTTTCGCGACCGAGCGGCCTTCTCGGTGTAGCTGTGTGGGCACGCGTTGCCGATAGGAGCGAAGTTCGGAGCGGCTATATTTTCGAATTCGATTGCACACGACTGCCTACGCGGAATTACTTAAAGTTTTTCGCTCGGAGCTGGAAATTTAGTCGGGCTTTTACGTCAATGTTTGAGGTTCAGTGGGTGGATCATGGTAAATTTTACTGCGGAGCAGGTGGAGTTTCCAAAGGGTATCGGACGAATGAGCTCGTGATTGAAAATGCAGAGGGTGTTTTGTATATATTTACCGGAAGATACTCTACGCGTATCGAACCTATTCACCGTCCTATCATAAATCACGAACAAGAGTATCATAAACGGAAAACAAAACCCTCGAAACGAACCGAATCCCGCCGCACGCGAAAAGCCAGAAAGAGAGGTAAAAAAAGAACCGCGATTCAAAGCAAAGCACTCGACGCGTTTAATCACCCGGGCGCTGCAGTGCAAAACCTCCAAAATTACAACCCCCCAGCCGAAAATCGCCAGTCACAAAAAAAAAAAAAATCCCACCCCCTCCGCGTCGGCTCAGCGAAGTCATTGTATACACGAGCTTTCGGTCTCTTTAACCCCGTTATATACACGCGACGCCGAGAGAAAAGTCATCGGCTTTTCGTCGACCAGCCGCCGCCGCCGCCGAGGCTTTTGTTTTCCTCGGAAACAAAAGAGCCGACCGTCGCAAGTTCGAGTTACGCGTATATAGAGTGGGAGGACGGGGATTTCCTCGTCTACGCGACGCGACGCATTGTCCGGAGTAGGTAGGTACACCCTCCCCCGGATTCGGCGGAGGGTTTCCTTCTTTTTTCGGCGGGGAGCATTGTTTTGGCGAGGCTTTTTTCGCTGAAAGGGCCGGCAGTCTATTAGTGTATTATGGGTACCGCGGTAAATCGTTGATTCTATAGCGCTGAATATTCGGATATAAATTTTTAGCAAATAAACGTTTTATATGCGGAAAACAACCTTTAACGAACAAGCAATCCTTTCGATGAAAATAAGTGCAGCGTATGCAGGAGTGCAAAACATCAGTGAGAAAAGCATAGCGCTGAGAAACGCGCAATAATTAACAAAAAGAAAGTCCGCGCTACACGCGCTCTTACGCTTAATTAACTCTCATCTCGAATTCCGATGCAATCAGGCATCCTTCGATCTTGGCTGGAAAAACATGCGAATAACTTCGCCGAGCTCTCCTCTCGAACCAGCCCGACTCTTTATTTTGAATAGCTCGACGCGTGCATTTCTCGCGTTCGTTCATTCGAATCAATTCGATAGCGGGAGAGAGAGAGCGTACGTCGGAAATCGCGCTTAATTAAGTGGAGGCGAGAGGGCGAGAGAGAGAAAAACGTGCACTCGCGCGCAGCTCGTTTAAAGAGAAGACTTTTCCGGGAAAATTGGAATTACGTCGCGTCGTAACTCATTCAAAATCGCATTCGAGCGCGCGCGCTCGTGTATTCAAATTCGCGAAATCGATAACAGCTTTTAAACAAACTTCGGCTCGCATAGACCCACTCGTACTTTATTGCTCGCTCTCGACACGTGTTGTGCCGGCCGTCTACTCGTAAATCATCCTTTATATCCGCGAGTTATTAAAATTTAACGCACTCCCGCAGCTAGCGCAAACATTTGCGTTCTCGTCGCGCGAAAATTAACAAAATTTCCCGAGCTGCAAATAATCCAGACGTTGCACAAAAAACCAGAAGCGTTTAGCGATCGCGAGTCCGGAGGGAGAAACTCTCGAAATTCTAATTGTGCAGAAAGCGTCGAACGAGATCGACCGCAGCGCGCTTAACGACGTTTCTCCTCAAAGAGCCTCGGATATACATCATACACGTCTGCCTGTCGACACTTTTCCCCCAGGTCCGGAAGTTGGGAGCGACGATTCGCGAATTCGTCCTAATTACTCGAGCAGAGACTAGCTGTACAGATTTGCGGCTTTCGAGCGCCTCTCTCTCTCTCTCTCTCTGTCTCTCTCTCCATCTTCCTCTATGAGACTCCGACTGACTGTGGTGGTAATTGGCCGCCTTTGAGGTGCTCGCTCGCTCGTTGAGGATTTTTCGGTGATTATGCAGCGCGCTTGAAGATTAAAAATCCGCTGAATGTTCTCGGCTCATTATTTCGCGGAAAGGCTGTGCCGTCTGACTGGGCTTGGATTGTACTACTGCTGCCTCTGCTGCCGAGTTTCTTGTTGCCAGCTTAATTTTAACAAGGTTCGCCCTCGTTAATCCATCCTGATGAAACTAATTACTCAGGTTGTAACCTCGATGCGGAGACTACTGCGGCTATTCCGAAATTGAAAACTCCTCTTTTCAAAAGCAGCCGCTTCTTCCCTATAGCAATGCGCTCCTCGAGGAAATTTTTCGATCGCAATCCGATCGGTTTTAATTAATCTACAATATCAAAAATAATTATCCGCAGTATCATGCCTCCATTACAGCGTGAATATCTGACGCTCGCCGAATCAATATGCGCCCCGACTATAGCGACCGTGGCTTTTCTTTCTGCAGCGATGCTTTTTATATCTCCTTTTTTATATCAATTATCGTTCTTTTGTCGCATTAGCCTAGCGAACCGTAAGAAAAAGCTTATCATTACCTTGCCGAGCGCAGAAGTCCGATCGCCTGCTCGTAGTCCTTGCAGCGCAGCAGCTTCTGGATCCTCTTCATCGCGTCGCCCCTTTGTGCGGCGCAGCGTAGAACAGAGAGATGAAAAAAAGAAAACAAGAGAAGATTAATGAGCTTCGGTCTCGGTGTATAGTGCCGTCTAATTAAAAATAAATGGATTAAACAGAGAGTGTTTGATAATATTTGAGCTTGGCTTTGGAGGGGATTTTCAAGATTAATTTGTTGTTAGTTTTATTTTTTGTTGTTGTGGCTGCTCTAGGAGCCCACTGATGGAGAGGAAGTTTAATTATGGGACGCTCGAAGCAAAGCTGGATAATAAGCTCTCATTGTCACGATAGATTAAAAATAGCGCGAACTAATTCTATGTACTCGTACAAACTAAAGTCAGCAAGACATCTCGGAAATTTCGAATCCCTTAGACAAACGATCAATACAAGACCGCGTCTATAAATAACGACGTTACTCCGTACAGGTGGAAACAACTTGGCTCGTTACACCTGCATACGTACTTGCGTTCATAACTCATACGAAACCCTCTTCCTCTCCCCGATGAGAAGCGAGTTAAGGGCCCTCTGGCAACCGCAGAATTCCCGGATCGAAAGTAAGTCCGACGTACGACGGCGGTAAAGGTCGAACAATTATCGAGAGTAAACAGGTGTAACTCGGCGCTCCGATAATTTCAGAGCCAGTGCGGAAAACTCTTTCGCTCGAGGCCATCGCGCCCGCGAGGATCGTCGAGAAAATTCAAGAAAGCGGAGGCGGGTCTGTATCGGGCAGATTTGGCGCTATGTGTTTTCAGGAAAATGCTCTTTTGATCGGGAGGTTGTTTTTGTTTGAGGAGGATGAGCTGAGAAAAGGAGAGAGTTTGAGTGTATCTTTTTGTTGCGGACTTGTAAGGAGTGCGAGGCAAAAAATAAAACTTGGTTTTCATCACCGATAGCAAAGTTACTATGAAAAATAAGTTAAATTCTTTTGGCTTATTGTAAATTATATCTATCTATGCGGATAAAAAAAAAGGAAAAAGAGTCTTCAACATAGGCAGGTGTGACGCCAGTGATATCGGCGTGAAAACAAAGGCTCGAAGAATGAAAAATAAAACAAAAGCTCTCGGGATGAGAAAATTGAAAGAGGCGGAACCCCGCGACTCACTTCTGATCGTCTATGGGAACCTCGCTTGCACCGTCGAAAGGTGCCACTACCGGTATCTCATTTTGCTGCATAACGGCCGATACTTCCGGCCCCACGTCGTCCCACCTCTCTTCCAGGCTTGGCAGTGGTGCCGCAGGCTGTGTTGCTGCTTTGTTCGCCGACTTCGATTCTGCGTAAAGAGAATTTCGTGTTGTTAGCTCGTGCATGAAAAATTGATGCAACTTATCGATGTACGGGCCGCGTGTAATTATGTTTATTGAAACTTTTGCAACTATTAATTGAAATACGCAGTCCCGGAGCCGCGCGAAATGCGAAAAGGCAATTAATCGGGAATCCGTGTTTTCGTTACGCCATGAAAGCAACGTAGAATAACAATAATAATTTATGAATTCGAAGGATGAAATCGTTTTTTATGTTTTGCAAACAGCGATAATTTACGTATGCATCGGGTTTGATTCCGCATCGGAAAAGTGCGCACCGAGTTTTCAATTACCGAAGGACGAAGTTTACCTGCGCGCACTTTTGAAATATAATTGTTCCGTTAATTATTGAGCTCGAATTCGTGATACGTAAAATTGTTGTAAATTCAATGAATGCTCGTGTATGTGGGTCAGCGAAATTTTGCATAACTATTATCGTAACAAATATTCACGTCCGGCAATACGGAAAACGTGTGAGCGTTTAATATGGAAATTGCATTTTGGGAAGTACAGAATATTCAAGTACGGCCATGAAAATAAACATTGCTACTATTGAAAGCACTAACTTTTCTTCGGCTTCTTTCGTTTCACTTTCTGTACGACAACGTTGCGCTCCTTCTCGCAAAAGTTCTTCAACATCTTCAAGAAGATGTGTACGGTAGTTACGAGATCCACCAAGTAATCCCTGAAAATCCACAAAACAAAGTTTTAAACATCAAGAATCTTCGCTGTACGAACAATATACTCTACGCGCGCAGATCCATCATAGGCAAATCTATTTATTTATTAGCCTCACTCGGACGAGCAGAGCAAAAACAGACTACCAAAAAACAGTGAGAGCAGCCAGACACGGAAAAACGAGTAAGACGCTGTCTGCGAGAGAAGTCGACGAAACTTCGCTCGCATTTTCGTTCTCGTGTTTTCCAATGTCGGCCGGAAGCTCGACATAGGAGTTGTTTATTCCGTCTGGCGGCGGCGGGCAAAAAGCGTCGAAACGAAGGAGAAAGCGAGAGAAAAAAGATGCGAACGCGCGAGCGCTTCCGTTGTACATGGAGGACGAGCGATTGAGCTCCGGAGTTGCTGGGCTCTTGAATGTGTTTGCGGTAGATAAAACTTGGAGCAAACAGTTGCGCGTTCGAGGCTCTTGTTCTTCCGACGGATTGTGCCGTGCCGTCGATCAAGAATCGCGCTTTCATATAAACGCTTCTATTTTCATCTACAAGTTTATTCTTTGTGTTGAAAGAGTTACCTTGACATTGTTAACTCGTTGTAGTTCAGTAGCTGGGAGAGTATCGTGTCACGGTACTCTGGCACGTAGAAGATATTTCCCATTATGGCGCGGCTGGATCGTTTCACTCCGTCATCTTTGCTCTTGTCCATTTCGATCAAAGTAAGCAGCAACTCCTGGAGTATAAAGATATGGATTCATCAGCTGAATGCAATAAATTAGTTCGTAAAGGTTCGGAATAAATATTGACCTGATAGGCGTTGATACCCAAGTGCATCCTCGTTGACCAGAAAGCCGCTTTCTTTTTATCACTCAAGATCATCTCATAATTGTGTTCAATTTGCCTTTGCACGAGATAGAACACTTCCGTGGATATCGTTTCGCTGAAAGAGAAGAAAACTTATCGTCAGCACTCGATGAACCAATCCCTTGCTTTTATTCGTCCCGTTCGATTGCGAAATTGATACGCAAATTTTTCCAACACTTGATCCAGTATCACTCACTAGCTCGCCGATAAAACTTCCGACCGCACCTAATAAACGGTAATTCAATACTCGAACTCGCAAAAAGCCGAATCCAAAAAAAAACAGCAGTAGCTGCACTCTAGCAAACAAAATAGCCAGTCGCAAAAGAAGGCTATTTATTCAGCACCGCACAATAAAGGCTCGAGCCAATAAAAGCCGTATAGCCAGGCCATTCCACACGGCGGCAGTGCGACGCGACGATGCGTAAAACGAGTTTGGAAACTCTAAATCGCGGGCGTGACTTTTCTCCGGCCGGCCATAGTACTATCCCTTGCAGCTCTCACCTCACGTATTTCACGCGAAAGTTGTAATGGCGGTTGAAGTTCATGAAGAAGCGCAGGGCCCAGAGGTAGTGACTAGCGTCGGAGGCGACGGCGCCGGTGCCGTTGATGCAAGACCGGACGTAGCGCATCACAGGGTTGTAGGCGCCGTTCAAGAATTCCACGCAGAACTCCTTGAGAAAGAGCCGGACCGAGAGGGCTGAGATGCGCTCCTCGCCGAGGCTCATCAGCTCGTTCTTGTTCTTCCGCTTCTTCGTTTTTTGCTGCAACAACAGCGAATGTATTGAGTCATCCGCGGTAATGGCTCGGTGATGTGTATTTTTCAATGGATTAAATCTTACGAGCTATTCTCGGAAAGACGGATAAATTCATAAATGTTCGAAGTCCCACTAAAATATTCGTGAATTATTTATTTGCGATAGAAACATTTGCGTTCGTTTTACACATATTGCGCGATCGCAAACACCAAACACGACGAATATGTGATATATTTTAAAGCATGTTTGTGAAACATATACATCGCTCGAAAATCATAACTTTCCACCTGATACGAAACTCGGAGTATCGCGCATAACTTGAGCCACACACACCAGCCATCAAAACTTTCCTTATCAGTATACACCCCTAAAAAAGGAGTGAGTATTCAACAAATCCGCTCCTCAAAACAAAGAACTCTTCCACTTTTATCTCGCGCACCTCTACCCTTTCCACAACTTCCAGCAAAACATCTTAAAAACTCCTAGCCAAGAAACTCCGATCTGATTTCAATCTCGCCTCAAATTTACGACTATCCTAATGAAACGCGGATCTTCTCTACGCGAGTACGCGAGGATAAAAAAAAAAACGTCGAGCCACAGCGAACAAAACGTTATATAAACTGGATATATCCAGTAACTCCGTCGCGGGAGAGGAAAAACGCGCGAAGGTGCTTGACCCAGTTTTCGGCGAGTACAGGAGTCGGTGGGCTATATATAGCGCTCGCGCTAATTACGCCGAGATAGCCCTAATTAACAGCCGTATATTCGTTGCGGGATTCGCGTGCTTCTGGCTAATTGAATTTTTCCTTCGAGCCGCGAGCACCGATGACGAGCTTTTAAGCAGTTTCGAAGGAGGAAGCGAGAGCTTGATTTCTTGTGCTATTCTGTGAGCATTTCGACTTCTTTCACAATTTCCTGAAATTCAAAAGCGTATTATACTTTTTCTTCGAGTTTTACGCGTTGACAATGTGTACGCTCGCGATAAGCTGCGCGAGAAAATAATTACGACTCGACGTGCAAAAGTTTTTACGCCGCAGATTAAAGCCACAGCGGGACGTTAAAAACTCGAAGCATCAAGGCACATAACTCTCACCTTTGTAACGCTAAAGTTCAGGTCCTCAATTTTCTGATAAGGTTTGTGGCAGATCATCTCGTTGTCCCCGATCGCCTTCATGTTCTGCACGACGTAGGTACCTCCGAACCTCGAGTGTCTGAAAAATATGAATACGTAAGTGTGTTGAAAATGATATTTTCGAGTCCATTAAACACTCTTTTAGTCCAAAAAACTACGTAAATAATGAAGAGCGAAAAAGAATGAAGCGGAAACACCGTCGCAATAAAATCACGCCGCGATTAAATTTCGACAGAGCGGAGCGTGGCAATAAAACGACGAGTGAGACATTAGAGTTTTTGAAACAATGAATGCGTTTTTTCGGGAGGAACTGAAAATAAAGTCAAAATTGTAGTACTGCCATTAACGATTGTATGTAGGTGATAAAGGATGCGATAGAAAATCTAAAAATGTATATATTTTAGGTAGCTGTATTTTTGTAGATTAAACATTAATTTAGATTTAAACGAAACGAGACTTACAGAACAAATATCTCTCACAACGAACACTGTTATTAAAAAAGCTTTTTCACAAACAATGAAAAGGCAGGTGTAAAAAAGATCATATAACTTGTCGACTTTAAAGTGTCTACCGTTAGAGGGGTTGGCAAGCCTCGGCAACATAAAGAAGACAATAAGCCCGACATAACAGCATTATTAAAACAAAAGAGACCTCTTCTAATACAACTACAAAGCGAAAGGCAAAAAAGCTTGACAAAAAATTTCTGCAACCCGTTAACTCTTTCAGCTTCATTCAGTCGTAAAGCTTTTTCATATATTTAATATTAACAATAAAGCCGCGCCAGAGACATTCCAACTAAACACGGCAATCTTGAGACGCATATAGAAAACTTGTAGCAGTATACATTTAGCGCTCATTAGACGCTAACGCTACGGCGAAAATGCTCGAGCATTAAAATTCGCGCGCGCACCACAATAGCCATAACGCGCTCGCGTTTCCTCGAAATAGGAAGAAAAAAGAAGACGAAGAAGAAGAGTAGGAAGCACCCGAGAAAACTCGGCGACCGACTTCCTCCACACTAGTGGATGAAAGCCACGAGCGGCTCCATTGAGAGCGAAGAAGAACGAGCCGAGTGGCACGGCGTTTTTCACGCGCAAAAACTGGGTCATATTCATTAGACTTCCGCGCCGCCGGCGCGGGAAAGCCTCTTGTCCGGGATGTTTACAAGCCGCGGCTAGGTGTGACGAGGCGAGAATTGCCGCTGCTGTTGCTGTCCTCCTCATGAGAAAAAGCTGCGGCAGTCGAATTACAAATTGTCCAGTGTTTTTCTGCCTGAAGAGTAGCGTTGCTGGCTGGTTTAGTTGTGCGATGCTGCGGGACTTTGCGGGAGCTTTTACGAGCGGATCGTGGAATTTTTAATGACGTTGTTTGCGCTTTACCTTCGTATTCGTACGTTTGTTTTGGAGGTTCGCGGTTAAAGTTGTTTGTTTCTGTGCTGAGGATTTGGTATTTACACGATTGTTAATGCTGGAAATTTGAAAGCGTTCGCGAACGTTGTTTCGGAGTTCGAGTTGAATAAATTAATTTGAAAACTACAGATTTATTCGCGATAAAGTATTGGAATTTATAAAGATGTAATTATACCTCGATCCAGCATATTTCTTCATTTTGGCCAGCTTTTCAGCTTGCTCTTTTTGTCGCATGAGCACAAGTCTTGCTTCTTCAGCTTCTTTCTCATGATTACTGCGCTGCAGTCCAACTCTGGCAAGCCTCGCAGGATTCTGACCTTGCAGCATGAATGCAATTATCTGAAAGCAATATGTAAATGAACAACGTTTCAGAGCAACAGTTTAATTATAAACAAGGTTTGACAATAAAAAATTACTTCTAATATTTGCATATGGTATTGCTGCTCTTTACTAGAGCTGGCAATGTACACAAGTAGTTCAGTTACACCAGTTGTGTTGAGAGCAAATAATACCTGAAACAAGGATAATCATGAAATTGCATCGTAAATTGATCAATACTGTGTTATAGAAACACAAATGTATAGTAGCTTCACCTCATCGTGAATGGATGTATCATTATCTGTTCTGTTTTCAGAGTCACTTGCAGGTACTCGTAATACATTCCGTATCAGAGTGAGTATCCTTTCCATTATCATCTCATTCTCTTCTCCTCGCTCTTCACTTTCCTGTAAATCAAAGAGTATTGGTTCATACTTGTTGCAAAGATATTTAGAATTTACCTATGCAACTGACTTACGATGGTTAAAATATTCTTCATCTTTTCGTGTATAATACCCCAAACTGCATCATTTGCCATAGCACTCTTGTACTCTTGTAGATGCGACAGTATCTGGAGATAATAACTCCGAGTAATTTTTTCTGATGGAAGTTCCTCATTGTATACCATCAATGCAGGACTGGTCAAGTTGATCAATAATCTCAAAAGTACATTCCACAACTCTGTTTTGTTGACATGCTCTACAAATATTTTCAGTAAATCTCTTTGTAGTAATTTTGAATGTCCAAGATAACGTCGAACAGAATGAATATCGTCATCCCTTTTCAGATATCTGATCAAGTCTTTGAGGACCTCTGTAAAAAACAGTTTATTTACAATTAATGTGAAAATTTGGGGAGAAACTTTTTTGTCAATGGCCGTGTATCAGTTTTAAAATGTCAATTTACCTATAGCATTTTTGTCCAAGAGAAACTTATTTCCATCGTTGTAACCAAGAGCATCACAGGTTGCTGTTAACTCAGCGTAAATCACATCTGATATCTGAAGTGCTGCAGCTGTCATTTTGACTGATTATCGCTACAAAATAAGCATCATCAAAATATAGTTGGAATTATCAAAGTAATTCAGATTAGATTGTAGGAAAAACCATGAAACCATGAGTAATGAAGAGAGAGACTAATTTCTAATAACAAACGAATGGAAATACTTCTCTAACTGTTGAAAAAAATACTTTTTGCCGTGAAAAACCAACCCAATATCGGCAAATGCTTAACAAAAACTTGGTAAGCAAGCTGTCAACAAAAATCTCGCCATACTATCAACGAAAAGGAACAAAATATAAACACGACATTCCTATACAAGTGTCAAAATCCAATGTCGGAGGTTAAATTTCCGAGAACTACTCACGGACTTCTCTCGGCTCGACACCAACAACAACTGCACCGACAGATAAACTTTGTTCACTCGATAAACGTCAAAATCATGCACGTATCACAACAAAAACACTGCATAGCGGCGACTGACCTGACACGCGAGTACAACATCAACCGCATGCTGCCATCGAGCCGCTGCTCCGCGCGAAAACGCGGGAAAGCAGTCGATTGGTCGGCGGCCATATTGCCCGGCAAATTCAAACGCGTCTCTTCTAACTTCCAATTAAACTACAAGAAACGTTCTCAACACTCGACTATTATCATACGTAAATCGAAAAGTTACGCTCGATAAAGCAATAATAGCCCTCCCGCAAGCAAGTAAATCGCGCAAAAGACAAACGGAAAGAGTGCGAGCCTGTAGCTCCTCGAAACTTTGCTTATCTCGCAGACAACCAAGTCGCAACTCGCTCCCTAATTAATTAGCGGCTTTGTCCCCGTCATAAAGCTGTCATCCGGGACGTTCTTTTGAAGACTCTCGGCCCCTTATCGGGACTCGCCGTCGCCGCGCGCTGAGGGACAGCTTAAAACGCGGGACGATAACGTCGCCGCCGCGACTGTCTGAGTGCGCGTCTGCGAGGGTGCGGAATGAATGCGCGCGAGCGGTATAAAGAGTTGAGAGTTGCGAGGAGGGAAGAAGGTTGATGTTTGGATAGAGGGGATGTCAGGGCTAATCCTGGGAATTATGCCGGGAGAGTGACTTTTTGTCGGAGGGTATATATAAGGGATGAAAGTCTTTGTCAATTATGGGCTGCCTTCCCTGCGAGTGTGTCTGGAGGATTGTTGCGGGAGAGATATAATTGAATTGATTAGGTACGGATGATGGGTATGCGCTGCGTTTGTTTTTCGGTACCAAGCGGATTTTTGCATGCAGAGTCGTCGAAAAGTACGGTATTGTCTCTGGAGGAATGACTAGAGTTACAATCAACTTAGTTTATTTGTTTGCCAAGTCAAGCATTTAAGTTTATTTGAAAAACGAATATCTTAAAACTTAAAACTTTTTCTAGTTTTCTTTTTCTTTTTTTTTTTTTTTCAATTTATGTCATTTGCCGTTTGTGTGTGATTTTTATTATTTGCGGTCTTGTGCTAGTTGAAGTTTAGTGTAGTTTGTTTTGTTTTCAGAATCTCGTGTTCTTTGAGAATCCACACAGGTTAAACATGTCCAGTACGATGGAAAGGCAGCCTCAGCATCACCAGAGTACGACAAGGAATTATTATGCTCCGAAACAGTGGGTCCCCAGGACGGAGAGATCGGCAGGTCAGTTTCAAGACCGAGGAAATCGAGCTCATCAAGGTATTTATATTTTCATTTGCGAATTTTTAAAAAAATTTCTATAATCTAATATTGTATTATTCGTTTTTCAGCGCACGGACAGGCGCCAGATGCCGCGTCTACGGTCAGAAGCTCAAGGAGAATGCCGATGTCCAACCCATTATCGTAATGTTGTCCAAAGTACGAAATAAAATATACAGCAAAGGAGCATTGACTAAATCAAATTTTTTTAAAAAGCGAGAACCTGCCGTCAACACGGATCGATTCTCAGATAGAAGCAATATCCATCGAAAAGTTGAAATTCCCTCATCGACTCGGCAAGCTCGCGCTGAGCGGGAGAAAAGTTTCGAGCGATCGACGATTCGCCAGCTCGCAGCTGCGAATAATGCCCTCTGCGTGTATTATATACGCGCTCGCGGGAGGGTCGCGCAGGGCGCTTGAATTTGCATAAAATTAGTTTTGCACGCCTGTGCAAGCCACCTCGAAATTGACCCCGATCCGTCCTTAATCATCGGCCCCAGCATCTGTTACACTAATGAATGTCGTACTTGCATCCGCGCGCGTAATTGCCTCGGATTTATTCGAACGTCGAGAGAGAGCTGTGTACAGCGAGCCGCTGCTGCTCGTTGTTATATTATAACACGAGTATAGTCCCGAGAATCGCAACGAGGACGTGATTATTCATTCGCGAGGCTTGCGGACATGCGTTATCGTCGAGGGCCTCGAGCTTGACAATATATACGCGATGTCTTTGTATTATAATGCGATGATACGTTATTGTTACGTGTGTAGCGATGGACATTTTAGCTTTACGGCGCTCGTTAAAATTTTTTTCATTTCGCTCTGGTTGCTCCGGAAATATTCATAAAATACAAACGCGCATGCGTATTTATAGCGGACCGTTTGGTTATTATCCGAAATCCATCAAAATTTCATCGCGCAAGTATTCCATGTTTGCCAAACGAGCGAGATTCATGTCGCCTTCATAATCGACGAAATGAAATACACACCGCGCGCGTTTCATTCGACACGGAGGGATAAAAGTGTAAACATCGGGTAATATATAAATACGGGATAGTTCACGATTCCCTCGTCACTTAAGCGTTAAACAAACTCCCTTCCGTCGCTTTAAGCCTCTCTCTCTCTCTCTCTCTCTCTCTCTCTCTCTCTCTCTCTCTCTCTCTCTCTCTCTCGCGTCCGAACTTTTAGCCCCCCAAGTTCGGCGAAACTTTCCTGTTAGTCTAATCCGTCGCTTTAATGCAACAATGCATTAAAGCGCCGAGTGCAACCGCGTCGGGAGTAGCAGTACACGCGTGTGCATTATGACGTGTAGCGAGGGAAATTAGCATAAACAGAAGTTGTGGCGTGAAGCTTGAGTGATGATATCTAAAATTATTGAAATCGAAGCTCACCGAAAGCTCGCTCTATCCGTATCCAAACAAACACGCTCGCGAAGTCAAAGCTCGCAATATCCCGGAACCATTTTCGAATCCATTCGTTATTATAAAGCTCCGGCCGAAACCTAACCCAGCCAGAGTCGTCGGCCGATGCACATTCAAAATACGCGTTAACATTCAGCTGCGAGTCGTGCCCCGTAAAATGCGCGAAAACATTTCGCCTCGCACACACACACACACACACATACTCTCGGCCTTTTTTCCTCTCAATACTGGGCCGCCGCGTATAACGAGGACAAAACGAACGGTGGGAAAAAAACGAAAACTACTCGCTGCAGCGCTGCATCACTTTGGCTAAAAGCAAAAACAGAACACAACGGCCCCGGTGTATGTGTGTGTGTGTGTGTGTGTGTGCCATCAATTTTGTTTCGAGCTCATCTGCGAGCTTGTTGTACGTATAAAGTGTGCGCAATTAAAGAGAGCGAGGCATTAAAATGAGTGGAATACACTCGCGTATGTGTAACTTTCGGATTAAGCGGAAGCCGCGATTTTTATTCTAGCGCTGTACACGAGAGGAGGAGGTTCGAGTGTATGATGGTGCTGATGAAAAGTGTAGGGCGTGTAGAGGATTCGTGGAAATGAAGCGTTTCTTGTGCATTAAAGAGTATTTATTCGGGATGTATATTGCGATCGTTTATTTGCTGACCTGCAGAGGATGTGTGTATGAGTGTGTGTGTGTGCGTGTGCCCGTGTGTGTGTGTGTTTTTTTTCATCTGCAAATGTTCCTTTTCAAGGGATTTCATATATTTTTTGATATTTCAATGCGTAGAGGGATATTCGATATTTGTGCGGAGATCGAGTGAGGGTGTATATGTATAGCTGGACTCCTGTACGGTGAAATTTTTACGCATAACTTGGAGAGCTTCAATAGTGGACGTGTGCTCATTGTTCGTATTCAAGTTTTTCTCAGCTGATGTCTCTTCTGCTCGACGGAATACCCTCGAGCGCGAGTGTGCGAGGTATATGTTCTTTCAGAGAATTTAAGCTCAAGACGTGTCGCGCAAAGGCTATAGAACTGCTTCGCAGTAAAATTCATTTCCGGGAAAAATAGTTGGCAGCTATTTCGATATTTATAACTTTATTACTTCAATCGCTTCCCAACACATCATCGGGTCGGTGATCGGTGCCCAAGGGATGAATAAAGTGCACCTCGCTGAGCACGTTGATGAGCATGAAAGCCGCGTAAACGCTGTAGAGCAGGTAGCCGTAGGACTTCCTAGCGACGAAGCCCGTCGTGCAGAGATAGATCATCGAGCTGACCAGGGAGATGAGGAGAAAAGCCAGACATCCGGGAGCCATGTCGCTTGTACGGATGCGTATCTTCAGCTCGGAGCTTCGAGCCGCCGATATGCCGAAAGTCAGACCAAGTCCCAACAGAGTGTTGAACATCGGACCTCCGAAGCAGGCGGAGAAACCCATGCGAGGGTAGCCCTTTCGGGCGATCGTTACGTTGGATATCAGGTCTGCAAATAAAACAGAAAAATTACGGCCGCATCGGTCAAATAAATTTCGAACGATACCTGCAACCCATCCGCAAACGAGCAGTAGTAATCATCGCACCCCCAAAATCCAGCAGCTGACTAGCCCTCTCCCTATGCATACAACATCGTCATAAAGTGTCTTGGTGCCCTGCACCCCATCAGCTCGGCTCGCCGCGGCTCGCGCGTAATTAGTCCGTCCGCGCGTCCCCGCACACACATCGCGTGGAAGCGAAAAGTATTTACCGCCAACGCTGTTGCCCCAGGCGAGTAGGGTGATGCCGAGCATAGCATCGGAGATGCCACTGGCGAAGCCGACGCACTCCAGCACGGCCATCACTTCCTGGGCGACCGCGTAAACGACCAGCATCGCCGTCAGGAATCCCACAAACGCCAGAGCCTGCGATTGATGGACATGTATCACGATGGACTGCCCGATATGTTCGATATTGCACGGTAGGTACGGCCTCGCGACCCTTTGTTCGGCCGATGGGGTGGAATTTTTTTTTTCTGGGTTTTATTTTCAAAGGATTGAGTGTGCGTCTGGTTTTTAGGGCGATTTTTTCTGCGGAGCTTACGTTGTGGTACTTGGGGATCCGATCCACGGCAGTCGTGCAGAAGATGAGCAGCGCGATCGCAGTGGTGCAGCAGAAGAAGGCGAGCATCAGAGGAACGGGTCCCAGCCGCGCGTCCCACACTGTCAATCGAGCGATAATTAACTTCCCAGGTTCTCCATCAACCTCAGCTGAAAGTCACACGACTCACACTCGAGCACGCAAAGGGCGACGAGGGGCGTCAGCCAAATCTGCGCGCAGTTGAGCAGTTTCGACCAGCCGCGTTTCTCGGCCGTCTCGTTGACGACCGGCACGCAGAGTTGAAGGACCAGCATGAAGGGCGCCCGCAGCACCAGCAGCAGCTTCACCGTCGGCTTAGAGCGACGCCACTCGTCCAGGTTTATGGGGCTGGCGTCGTAGAAGAATTCGCGGACGAGTCCGCGAGGCCTCGACGTGGACGGGGGTGGAGGGAGGACGGAACCGGTTGCTGCAGCGCCTTCCCGCTCGACCTCGCGAGTGATGGCGACGTCTGAGGTGCGGGATGTTGGTTTTGTTACGATATAACGCTGTGTCTGTGTGATTGGCTGAGAGTAAAAATAATGAAATAGTTTTCATTTCTTCTATATCTAGGCTCCATAAGCGCGAAGAAGAACCCTGGTATACTCGAAGCTATATCCCAGAAACTCGATCGTCGGCGAGTAAACCAAGAGCCAATCGCGCGCGCAGCCTTGCAAGAATCATCAGTGGGTATATACCTATAGGCGTTCGTAAAGCCTCTCCCTCGCGTGTAACACAATATCGAGTGTAACTCCCAAGCAAATTTATACACTATATACAGCATCATCAGCGGGTAAAACTCGGTCAAAGTAAACGGAAACTCCTCGGCTCACCGAGTTTCGCCTGGACGTCGAAGGCTCGCGAGCGCAGCGGCCTCGGCAGCGGTGCTCCCGAGTCCGAGCGACGATTCTCCACGAAGGCCCGCAGTACCTCCGGGTCCTGCAGCCTTGGCATACGCTCTACGGCGTGTATAACCATCAGAGTAGTCCTCCCCCAGCCATAGTCCGCTTCATTTATTTATTTATTTTGATACTTGCTGTTGCGACGGTCGCGACGGTTCTCCGCTTTTTGCATCGACACCACCACCACGATGAACAGGACGTAGATGAGGATGCAGCCTTTTTTGGAAAGTCAAGTTGGTTCCGCGATCGAGTAATCGTTTTTCAAGAGAGAATCAACGCACTGAGAGCCTCCCACAGGTGCACCACGTCGTCGCCCACGACGTAGCTGATCCAGCAGGCGGCCAGGATGTAGAAGCAGGCGTCCCGGACAAAGTACCTGGGCTGCAGTCGAAAGGGCGAGCAGACGACGACGGAGCCGGCGATAATGGCCGTGACGAAGACGCCGGCGCCGATGAGCTCGGTGAACATGATCAGCCGCTCGTCCTCGCTCGTCACCAGCGACGTGAAGATGTCCGGCGAGCCGTTGCCGAAGGCCAGGATCGTCACGCCCGCGATGTTCTCCGACAGCCTCAGCACCGAGGCGATGATCGAGAGCGACGGGCAGAAGCTGCGACGGAAGCTGTGTCTTGTATGAATAAAACAATGAAACGAAGATAGTATAGTGTCATACAAGGTGTCGGCGGTGGTGCCCAGAACGAGGAACAGATAGAGCAGCCAGAGGACCAGCAGCGCGAGTCCGAGGGCAAACACGGCCGAGCTCTCGGTGCCGAAGCTGCAGAAGAGCAGAGTCGGGTAGGGCACAAAGGAGTCGACGCGGCAGTCATCGGTCTTGCGGACCCAGTCGCAGCGCTCGCTCACCGGAATTTGCCAAACGTACGAGCAGTCGTCCTCGAAGCCGAGCAAACAACCGATTAAACTTCCATCGCTAGCATATAAGTACCCAACTTGCGGGATCTCACCTCGCGGACCTGCAGACCGCCGTGGAGGGGCTTCGGCTCGCCTGGCCACCTCATTCTTCTCGTCTGTTACTTATAAGCTTCTTTCGAGACGGAACTTGGTGAAAAATTCCCGAGCGAAAAACTGGGTTTGCTTGTTGTTTACGCGAGGGCGTCAGTTGTTTCGGGGTTAGCGTGCGTTTTACACTTTTTTTTTATTTTATTTTATTTTTTTTTTTTTTTTCAAGACGCGGGAAAAAGCAACCGACCGGTATATCCCTCCACTGCCTCGCGGATAAGCAGCAGCCTCATCTCCATCCAGTAGCTCATTGTTTTAAGAAGTAACACTCTCGCGCGCGCCGCTCTCACTGCCGCGCGCAATTTGCATTGCAAAAACAGGCGAGTCGAAAATCCGTAACAAACACAGGCCCCGGGCTCTCTCTCTCTCTCTCTCTCTCTCTCTCTTGACTATGAGGTTTACTCGGTGCTGCTGAAAAAATACGCGAGACGTGAACATGCATAGAAACGGAGCGTGAGAAGGGATAGAGGCCATATAATGGGCAGCCGAGAGTGGCTCATTAGAGTCGCTCTCGCTCGCGCGCACGCGGAGAAAGAGGATATACGAAGAATCGAGGCGACGAGGAGTGCGGACTTTTTCGAAAGAAAACAGCCGACCGAGAGGAGAGCGGTTTTTTTTAAATTAATTTTTCGCTCTATCAATTTTTGAATATCGCCCGGGAGCGCTAGTTTGCATACGCGCGCGTTCGCTTATGTTTTATATAGAATAAACGAAATTTACAATTCGCCAGAGAGTCGGCTGCCGCCGGGGGTGTATTAATTTCTGTTTGCACACGCGCGTTTCGTTTTCCATCAGCGGCGAAATAAATGTTATTTATGTATACACTTACTTTTCGAGACGATCATGGTATAGCGGCTGGTAAACACGTCTGGTTTTATACGATGCAGTGCGCGGATAGATGCGGCTGTACGGCTCTCATCAGTCGAGGATTTTCATTGACCTGTAAATATTTAATAAACGCCGTGGAACGCAGCCGTGCGGGTAGGCTAGGGGGCGATATTGAAATTTCCACTTTACTATCTCTGGAATTTCTTCGAGGCGCAACGACGAGTAATTTCGAATTATGAAAATAGACTCGGTTAAAAAAAAGGGATTTGCAGCTTGAATTTTGCAACAATTTATCGATCCGTATAGAACGCGTAAGCTCAAAGTATAAGCTTGGAGAATCATAGGAGGAAAATAATCGGAGCAGTTGCTTTCTTTTAACTTCACATGTTAATCATTTATTAACTTATGTATTCACATACAATAGTATTATGCGACGATCAAACATTGTATAAACAAAATTTACAAAATAAAGTATAAGTCTTTACAGCTAAAAGCTACTAGTTTTAATAGATCACATAGCTTCATACTTTTCCTCGGCTGACAATCCTCCTTTTAAAATCATCTCTCGACATCTCATGCCCAACTATACTGCTTGCACACGCTCCCCCTCGCTTTCGTCACCTCTCCTTAGCCGCAAGTGTGTATTTTTTTTATTTTTATCTTCTTTTTTTTGACTACTTTCTCCTTCCGCGCGCGCGCTCTTCCACCTTTGCTTATATTTTACGCTCTATCATTTATCTCTTTAATGATCCGTATGTATATATATACTTTTTATATATAAATATTATGCCAAATATTAAATAATGTATGTATATATGTATAGCTTTGCTAATTTGTCATCTAATCGTGAGGAGCGGGGAGGTGGGGTCTGTGTCTTCTATTTACTTCATTTTTTTTCTCATCAACATCCTTGTTTCTAATTCAACGCTCTCAAAACAGATACACACGTATAATCTCTCTCGCTCGCACGCACAAAGTACATTGTTCTCGCTATATGTTATATCATACACCGCGCGTTTATCGTTTAATTATTCTGCTTTGTTTAAATTTATCCTTGTCGGTACTTAGTCTGTAAATAGAAAAATTATCATCTCTTACTATAATTAACCACCGATGCCTCGTCTACTTTTCCCCCCTTTCTGCTCGTCGCTTTGATTCGCGCATGTATAATGCGCACGTGTGCACAAACAATTCCCTCGCGTAAAAAATTTACCGGAAAATCGCGAAATTTTATTTTTTTTTGTTCCTTAAAACCATTCGTAAAACTTTTCAAGAATCTGAAATATCTAAAAAGATTTTTCATTACATAGTTTTTTTTTGTTTCGATGTCTCTCTACACCCGTCGCTAAATTTAGTTTAACAATAAGTCGCCTACAATACGAGTACCTGAAGGTCTTTTGATAATCATTTTCTCATTCACTTTTATTTTATATTTTTACTTTTAGGAACGAAACGAGAACTCGTTGATACCACATTTTCATCTGCCTGCCCTTTCTCTACATTTTGCGACGCATTATTTTTTACTTTGTTTTGTTTTCTTTTTGTTCCCAATCCCAGGAAAATTGTTCTTCGATCAGCAAACGCACGCTTTTGTTTCTGTTAGTTTGATACTGGGGTGTATGTGTAGGTATGTGTTAAGAGTTGCTCGCAAAGCGTTATTTATTCACATATGATTCCGACTAAGTTCTCTACTCACTACTTATGTCCCTCTCACGCAATTTTCCGCTCACGCATAAAAAAACATTCGTTTAATATTTACCGTTTAGTACGATTAATGGATGGTATGATGCATTCTTTTAGGAATAAAGACATTATGAATCTATTTACACTGCGCGTTCTCTCATTTATATATTCCGTGAACATTGAAAAGTCCATCGTAGCCTCGCGGCATTCATTGTTACTTTATTATTATTATTTTTTTTTTTGTCAAGTATAATATAATATTTCATGTACTTTTTTAACTTTATATACCTTTTTAATCTCTATTGTTTCTGTGTTTATTAAACGCTATTGTAGGATCCTCAAGTAAATCTTTTGACCATCGCGCCATTGTCAGGCTAATATGATGCGCCTTCGCTATATTTTCTTTCGTGTACTTCACGGGAAAGCTACACCTCGAATGACTCAATGCTTTTAAAAAAGTGTTTGGTTTTTGTTCAAGAATTTCGTTAGCGCGAAAACGCATCGATGAAAGCCCTCGTTTTGTGTATTTTATTTATTTTTTGTTTGTTTATACTCACTTTTGAAAAGCGTGTTCCCATTTAGAAATGCTTACATTTTTAAGAAGTACGACGACAGAACCGAATTCGCAAAGTCACGCCATTGCCATCTAAAACCATCCGCGTTGTCGTTTAAAAACTCTTTTTGATTAATGTTACGGTCTTTCATCTGCTTTGTATATTCTATAAAATCGCTGTCATGGAAATACGTACTCTGCAAAATATCTCGTCTAACATCGTAGAGCCACTTTATTATGTCTTCAATATTTGTAAAATTAATGTCAGAAGTACAAACGCGGTTCTGTTCGTCTACGACGTTGGGGAAAAATATACGTAGACACTTGATTTTTCTTTACTTAATTCCCTTCTACTTTATTCTTCGCTAAAGTATACACACGTACGAAAAAATGGTTTACCGCTAGTGTGTTTTACGCAGAAAAGTTTACAAAGTTTGATTCAGTCCCTCTGATTTCGTCGTGTTTTTCTTTTCTTGTCCGCGTGAGATTCGAATAAGGAAATAAAAATACACGACTATTATTTACTTTGCGGTTCATTTAAAAAGTTGATCATCGTTTAAAATCGATACTTTGATTCTTTTTCCTTAAAAATGTTGTGTTTATTAAAAATTGAGATTTTTCCAGTCGACCTACACCGCCACTGATATGTAAACAATCCGCGACTCAACGAAAATAATAAGATTCTTTACATAAAATAAATATACACAATTTCGATATTGAAAAAAGAACGTTTATACAATAAAATAATGTACTTTCGCACTTTCTTGTCGCGTCTTAAAAAAATAAACGTTAAAAAACACAATTTACATATACTTCTACTTTACAGGGGTGATAAATTCTTTA
The DNA here is from genome assembly GCF_009193385.2 of Nasonia vitripennis. Taxonomy (NCBI): domain Eukaryota; kingdom Metazoa; phylum Arthropoda; class Insecta; order Hymenoptera; family Pteromalidae; genus Nasonia; species Nasonia vitripennis. The sequence goes on along the minus strand of NC_045759.1, from coordinate 20,558,759 downwards.
TAATACAACTAATCCAACAAAGAACTTCTTATTTAAAAAAAGGAAATCCATCGACAACGAAAGAGAAAAAAACCTGCTCGCTGTGGTCATTCGATTCAAAATTTACTGGGTATGTTTGCTTTTGATTTACTTTGATAAGAGTTTACATTCTACCATTAATAATTGTAATAATAATGATCATAATAATTGTAATAATAATAACATCGCTCGCGGTCTAAGATCTACGACTTATTTACAACTGTTTATTATTTTTATTCTCGTTTAAGACATAATACTAAGACATCTTCAGAACCCGTTTATCGTTAAGTTGCATCATTATTTCTTTTATTTTATTTTTTTCATTTTATACGTAAATAGCATTGACGAGCGAGCCGTCGATAGACTGCTTAAAAGCCTGCGGAGTCTTGGAAGAAAAATCCCTTTACTCATTTATATGCTTCATCTGTCTACACACATACATATTATTATATCGTATTAAGCTTTTTCATTTTGATACTCGTTTCTCGATTTTTTTATTGTCTATTGTACGTTGATTATGTCAAGCAAAGTATTAACGTATCACTTTCAAGCGTGGAACAAAAAGCTCATGGCGGAAAAAGTAAGTATATCACTGGTTTCTTTTCTTTCATTAGGTCGTTTTCATTTGGTCAACGAAGCTGCACTGGTTTTCATAATTTTTAAACTCTTCCTTTTTGCAAACTAACGCGATAAGGTTTACTTATCGTAGATTTCGAGGATAGTAACTTTAACTAGAAATTTCGTTTCTTAGTCGCGACTCTTTTCAGCCGATCCGATAAAATATTCTAAATTTTTTCTATACAACATTTCTTTACACAGTTTTTCTTTTCCGACTCCCGAGTAAGGAGCGATTAAGCACCAAAGGATTGATTTCCTAATTCTTATTGCGACGAGCGACCGAAATTATATCATCATTATAACATCAAATAGCATAATTTTAATATTTTTCTTACGTTTCAATTTTTAGTTTCACTGGGACGTTGCTCTTAATTTCGATGGCGGAAGCGTCTACAATTTTTAAATTTGATTGATTTCATATATAGGTATTCCTTTAAAAATGACTTTTTTGATTGAATTCTTTGATGCGTTATTACAGTCTTAATTTGATTTTATATGTAGCACACGTAATATGTCAACAATTCAGTCATCGAAATTTAAGCTTATACGGATGCACTAAGAAAAGAATTATTGTTTAAATTCATATGTTCGCTTTCCACGGATGTACATCAATGTTCTGTCGCGTTAGTATTGATTAAATTTACAATAATTTAAATACATATAATACACATTTATTAAACCTAAAAACTCTTTTAGTAAAACGAATATAAAATAGTACGAAAAATCGAGATTCGTTTATAACACATTATTACAAAAATAATTAATTTAAAACTCTTACTGCTTCAACATTTCAAGACGTCTACACAAAATATATAATGCAAAGTAAAATTATGAAAATTGTACTCCAATATACAATATGGTTAAAATTACTAAAATAGCATAGCCACTAAGTCACTGACTTAAAAACTACTAAAAAACGATTCAAACCATCTAAATCTACGTTCTTTCCAAGAACGCATAATTTTACACAAGAACACTGCGTACGGAAGAATCCACGATATTTTATCCAATAATTGTATTCTCAGCGCAACAACGATGTACCAAAAAAAAATCGAATAGCAAGTAAGCGCTTTATTCGTTTGAATCGTCGTACCATCATTCGTCTTTCTCTCTCCTCTTTTTTTTTTTTCTTTAACCTAGACAATTTCGATTCTCTGTACAATTTGGATTCTCGTAGCCCCCAAACCCTCCCTTTTTTTCTCATCTACGCAATACGCAATACGCGTACATCAAAGGAATAAAGTGACCGCCATTCGCTTTCCTCTGCCATATTACTCACTAACACTTGCGCAATTAGGCCTAATTATGTACAATTCATATTTTGCTCATCCGTCTAGTCGAATAGACGACGCATCCTACTACTGAACGTAGACGAGTAAAAGTTTTACATCGTTATATAAAAAGATTCTCAGAGCTTCTCGTGTCTTCGTGCCTTTCGCTCGTTACTATATTAATTATTTCCAAATCATCGCAACTCCTCGATGATCGTCGAGCAAACGAGCAAAAAGCACGCAGGCACGATCGCTTCAGTCCTCGACGTAATACCCGAAAGAATCAGACAATCGTCTCTAGCTCTCCTGTTTGCGCGGAGCAACAGCGACGGCCAGGGCCACCTGGGGCACCTTCCTGCCGGGCGTCTTCCTAAGGCCGATTGTCCGCTGCTGCTGCTGTTGCTGAGGAGCAGGAACGACGAGCGTCGCCGGAGCTATGAGCTTCTCCCGAGGTTTGGGCTTGTTGATACTGTTGTCCGGCTGGGACTGGAGCTTTGGCTTGTTGTCCAGCTCGGCCATTGCCTCCTGGATCGCGTTCTCCAGTTGCGTATTCAATTTACGACTTCTAGAAGGACAGGATAAGAGATGGCTTTAGGCTTTTTGTTCTGGAACTCATTGGGCAAGGTGCATCAGGGGGTTTAGTTTGTGGTGTTTATTATATACTAAAGGTGCGGAGGACGACAATTTTTTTTTTAAATTGTGTGAGTTTCTATGGTATGTTAGTCGGATGCAAAGTTTAGTTTTCGGATATACTCTATATTTACAGCTAGGTTTACTTCATAGCGAGCAGCAAAAAGAAAAATATGTTTTGGTAAATAATATTCCGTTTTGCTTTTTCGAAACCGTAAATAACAGAAATGTACGCGCGAAATAAAAATATACTCCGTTTAGCAATTTGATTTGAAAAATATTCGAGTAAAATTTCGTAGTATTTTGACCAGATGTGCAGAAATAGAAATAGCAGAGATGCCTTTGCTTCAACCAGAAGAAAAGATCGTTTTCAGGTAAAAAGTATGCAGTGTGTAAAAAGACTTCAACCCGATACCACAAACGACAGTACCACAGTCAAGAAAATGCATAACACGTAACAAGAGACTCTACAATACTATTAACATGCAGACACTGAGAAAGTTGATAGCCTTTGTTTGTATAAGGAAAGAATTTTTTCAGAGATATTACAAAAGTCGAACGGCGAAGTGTTTTCAGCTGTAATTGGCTGTTGGTTTGCTAATTTTGTCTTAACGAACTTCGAATCTTACAAATAAATTGAGCAAAAGTCAAAGACTATTAAATCTAAAAATATACATGAAAACACAAAAAAATACATAAAAAAATAATGAATTTTCCAAACCTCTCCTGACAAAGGCAGTGGGCATACGCGATTGAATTAAAGAAAAAGAAAAAAAATAATAATCGACCTAAGCGGGTACATCGTCACTCAACCAAACGGTATAAGAATTTTTACAGAGCAGAGGGGTTCAACAGGTCTGGGTGCACATCAGCGTATTAATATATACAATATAGCGTTGGCTCGGATCAACAACATTCTCACCACGTCATATTAGTGCTCTCATTCTCTCACGCAGTCGTTCTCACAGCCATCGATGCAAAATCTAAGCGTATCGCACTCACTTCCTGAACTTCTTTCGTGCGCGATGGTGCGCTTCGAGGCCCTCTGACAGGGACTTAAGGCTCTTGACTGCGACTTGGCTGAGGCCTGTCTCGCGTTGTGAGCCGTACCACCTGATCCAGACGGTTGGTCCTGCTGTTGCTGCTGCTGCTGCGTTGGTGCCTCCAGGACTGCTGGAGAGGCTGGTTGGGAGCGCGCCGATCGCCTCGACCTTGCCGGGCCAGGCGGCACTACCTCGGGCGCAGCCCCACACGACTTCGCCCACCGCGAACATCCGCGTCGCTTTCGCGCTGGCCGGATCATCCTGAGGCTCTGCACGGACGTGCCCTAGTTTGCGATGAGGCTCTCATTCGTTTGTTTGCTCTTTCGTAGGATTATTTTGTTGTTGTTGGTTTTTTACAGGGGGTATACATTATTGGGTTAGAGAGAGAGAGAGAGAGAGAGAGAGCTTTGCTCTCGTGGTGGTCTAGTGGTGGTGAGTCTGGCTGAATTATTATTGCGGCTGGGCTGCGAGCTTATTTGGAAAATCGATCGACTGCGACTCTCGTCGAATCGAACTCACTTATGATTCGGTTCGATCGATTTTCCAAATTTTCTATAATTAGTGCTTTTAATTGGCGCGCTTGATTCTATGCTACGTAAGAACTAAAAAATGAGTACTTCGAGTAGTAGAAGAGCGACAAAAAGTTATATGAATACGACTCATGTTTAGTTGCTTACGAGGAAAACTGTCTCTGCTGGTAAAACAGCAGCGCTCTGAACCGAGTTAGGCGACCCTTTCCAAAGCTATCACGCAGTGAGTTTTAGTACGCTTTAACCACGCAACACTCCATGGATGAACGCTGGATGATCCATGTTATTGTTCGATGATAATTCACAACGTCCGACCCACAAATGATAAAATAATGATATCGAAGATAACCACACATTCATGAACAAGTATTAATCGAGTTAGCTTTTATTAGCTGGCGTAACGCGCCAGTCGTGATCGGGTATGATATTTTTTAATTCGACAACACAGATGAGTGCGATTCCATATATTTCCAGGTGAATAAGGGGCTCATTCAGTCATGAAATTAGACGGCTTTCATGATGTTAAGGAACAATGTGCTGCATTGTGAATACGGTGATGGAGTTTATTAACAAACCTGACAGCCAATTAGTTTTATTTTACAAAGGCACTTAATGAAAGCCAATGGTACCTACCTTCTAGAATTTACAAATATGTGCATTGTCTTTTACTTGGTGCACGTGATAATTTGCATGATCATGATTAATCTCGTGTTAATCGATTATGAATCTGTTTAAGTTTGTTGCCACTTGTGACAACAGCTAATTAACGTACACACATAGACATCACGTAGTAATTCATTAGTAATAAAAAAGAAAAACGAAAATCAGGTTTGTTATTTGTGAAAGTGTACATGCATATGACTAGCTAGCGTCGTAAAGCTAACAATTAGTATGAAAAGTAGATAAATATCAGATGCGAGTAGTGTGAGATCCGAAGATTGAGACTAAGTAGTATAAGCAAGCGACGAAAGAGCGTTAAGATGTACCGAAGCTTGGAAGCAGAGGTGCAAGAATGGTAGCAAGAGCGAACTTTTTTTCTCCAAAATCAACGAGTGCTACGTCTTGACGTCTCCGATAAGGACACAAATGCATCGACGAGCACTGCGAATCGATTTTGAAGCAAAAATAATTTGACCAATGGAGCTCTTATTCTTGTAATGTACGATACGATACTGACCATCCTGGTCTTCATGCAGAGTGGAATGCATTGCGTGGATGGAGTCCAGCTTTCGCTTGATTCCCCTGCCCTCGCACCGCACTGTGCTCACGGCACCATCGGCCTGCTTCGCAAAGATCTGTCAAATACGAACTCGATCAAACTCAAACAAGCCGCTAGGCACAAGCTAAGACACACTCTTTCATGCTTAATCAATTTTGTAATTAATTTCATAGATATTGTATTTCGAAAAATCTCGTCAGTCTAAGTTTCACTCAAGGAGACTAAACTTTTTTTTGTCTGTTTGATTTAGAAGATACACGTTTCTCAAACTCGTCCTTTTACTTAGAATTTAGCATGCAAGTAAAAAACAGTTTACGATAGGACAGATTCAGACTGCAAAAACAGAATGAAAATTTTCAAAGCATGCTCGGTAGCAAGGAATCTAATAGAGATCACAAGTTTGAGAGAATTTTGAAATAGTCAAGAAGATTGAAATTTTATTATCTGATCGATTAGTTTTATTGTTTTTTTTTCTTATATAACTGGCGAATTCGAGACACGCTTTCGAATTTAATCATTACATATACAAATTACATTATTGCCAATTGTATGCCAATAATATTGGTTACGTTTGAGTGTATTATGATTTAAACAATAGTAATACTAATACGGTTATATCGCAATACCTTTGTGAGATTAGTAATCATTATAAATACAAGCTAATTACAAAATTAATCACTGTAGTAGAGACTTCAGTGAGTTTCTAATATCTAAAAGTCATCTCGAGAGAGTACCGAATGTACTTTAAAATTACTTCTTAAAATGCCACTTTGTATATAAGTCTATACAATAAAGAGTTGCAAACAAATTTACAATTTACGAGATGGCTCTAAAGAGCAGTTATTTTGTTAAAAATATTCACTTACACACTAAGATAAATAATCAAATAACAGCTAAAATAGCTAAGCGTTCTAAAAATCACTGGAATTACTTTAACTCTCTGAAGTCTCTTAAGCGCAGAGCTCTGAAGAGTAAAGAGAGCGAGTGTACCCTGGTCAAAATTCAATTGAAAACTTTATAGGAGAATTATAACTTGACTGCGATTGGCGTTTTTTAAAAGAAAATAAATTACGATTCCATAAAATTCAATTCTCACATGGCTGACATATACTCATATGACGTATGTGAAAAATTGATTTCATTTTTTGAGCATGTAATTTATTTAATTTCATATAAATTTTTCAAACCAATGCTCCCGTCATTACAACATGAATATTAAACCATTTAACAATCAACAAATATTAATTAACCAATCGCGTCAACTTTTAACAAAATTCGAATTGAATTAAATATTCCAACGTACTTTTAATGCTTACAAAAATAAGCAGTATTAAAAATAAAACTCTAAAATTAAATATAGTAGGTACATGATAAGAAAATCACATTTAAAATATCTGTTCAGCGTTGAACTATTTTATACTTTAATACAAAAAGTATCCACAACTTGTGTGCTCTTTAACCAACCGCGAGGAATTGTCTTCAACACAATTTATACACCAGGTTTCATAACTCTTCGTCTTCCTCGTCCGAGGAGTCAGCGCTCTCCTCCTCGAGCTCTGCTGCGCCTTCGACATAAGTTGTCAAGCCGCCTTCGTTAAAAACATACGGATTAAAGTAAGCCTGCTGCTGAATCTGCAGTTTCTCTGTAGACTGATAGTTCACGACAGCAAGCGGCTGCTGCGACTGCTGCTCACCCTGTTCTGCCGTAAAGTTATACAGATGTGGATACAGATTCGGAGCGATACCCACACTGTAGAACTTTTGCGTTTCTTGCTGAACGAGAGCAGTAGCAGCGGCTTGCTGCTGTGGTTCCTGCTCAGGCTGATAAATGTTAGACACGCAATTATCATCGCTAGTGTTATCGACAAGCATGGGTTCTTGTTGCTCATGATTAATATGATAGGATGATTCGGTGGTTATCTGTAGCTGCTGCTCCGTCTGCAGCTCCCTAACTAAATCTTTGTTAATAAGGTAATCGTCGCCGCTCGTCAGCTCCTCGCTAATATGCTCCGCAATAACGATCGTGTCTGAATGAATTGAATGATTGGGTGATGAGGTGATGGTCGTGATCGTGGTGGTGGTGGTGTCCATGGGCTCGTGAGTGTTTTCGAGGTGTGTCGTATCGGCCAACTCGTGATGAAATTGATGTTGTTGGGTGTCTGTAAGGGTTAGTCCAAGGGTGCCACCAGCAGCCGCCTGCTCTACCAAGTTACCAACCTGGATGCCACTCGAGACGGTCGAAGACTCGACGTACGTCGGCTTCGTCTGCGTCTGCGGCTGCCCCGGCTGCTGTTGTTGCTGTTGCTGCGCTGACGCCGCTTGCGGCTGTTGTTGGTTTTGCTGACCGTTTATTGTTTGATTGAGAGGAGCCTCTTTGACACTGCCAGGGTTGCTGACGGGTTGCGCGTTCCCTCGCCATTCATCAGAGGTAAGCTGAATGTCTCCAGAGTCTGGTTCGCTGCTCGACACACAATGGACCATCGGCTGAGGGACAAAGAAATAAATTAATACAAAATTCTAACATCATTAACGCGAACATTCTACAAGTCGGATAAGTAAAGCTGTGAAATATGAACAATTTGTATTATTTATTTTATCCTTAACAAATTAATAGAATGCCTACCGTCGAAGACGACTGTTGCCTCGTGTTCGCCGGTGGAGGAGGGGAAGCTGATCCATGCGTTGTCGTGTCTACCGCTGGACTGTTCGACCTCTGGCTATTACCAGGGCTGTGAGTCGTCGTATCCGGTGGCGATCCTTGCCGCATCAGGGCAGATTGAGCTGCATTTTGTTGGTTAGCTGCCGTTTGTGTCGATACCGAGTGCCTCGCCATAAGTGCAGCTGCTGCCGCCGCAGCCGCGTTCGCGTTTGTCGCCGTAGATTGTTGAGTCTTCTCGACTATCGTAGTAGTCCCACTAGTGAGAATAAACTGTTGCTGCTGGTTTTGTTGTGGCTGCTGCTGTACTTGTTGTGGTTGCTGCTGCACTTGTTGAACTTGCTGAACCTGTTGGACTTGTTGAACCTGTTGAACTTGCTGCGTCTGTGGCTGCTGTTGTTGCTGCAGTTGTTGTTGTTGTTGTTGTTGTTGTTCAGTCGTTTGTTCAGAAGCCGGCGAGTTAATGTTACTCTTTGGTGAATCAGTTCCTTTTCCCTGCTAAGAAGAATATGTGATATAAGTATATGTCATGACAACACAATACAAGCATAGCTGTACAGAGCTTGTATGAAACGCGATTTGAGCAACATTATTACCGTAATCATTCCAGCACTCAGTATGTAAGACTGGTTGTTTTCGACATTCATCGTTGGATGCTCGATGCTCGGGGTGGCGTTAGTATTTGCAGTTTGAAATCCCGGGATCTGGTTGTTTGAGACCATCGTCGTCTGCTGCTGGACTATCGTCGTATTTTGCTGGACGAAGGTCGTGTTCTGCTGGTTTTGAGACGAGGAAACCGTTGCTATGTTCTGAGCCGTGGCGCACGGCACCATCAGCGTCTGGCCATTCATTTGGATGAACTCTTGCTGGCCTTGGATGTTCTGCGGTCGAACCTGTAAGTACAGCGCTGTTTAGCAATTGGAAATACTCATTATATTTCAAAGTCAAGTATTTGTTCACATCGATAACTATAGTTATTTATAGAAATAAATATAGTTTCTTATAGAGTTTTAAAATTTTACCTGCGTCGTGTTAAAGGTCACTTGCTGATTTGGACTGACGTTCGCAACAATCGGGTTCAACTGATTGCCGAAGGACGTCGTTCCATTAACGAGGAACTGGCCACTGTTATTGGATATAAACTGTGCACCAGGGCTGTGCTGGGCCTGAATGATCTTGCCGCCTGTCGCTTGCGGTGCTCTGATTACCATACCAGCTGGCCCGGCCGCCAAAATGCTCTGACCCGTACCAAAGATCCCGCCGTGATTTTGGACGGGTGTGAGAACATTCTGACCGTTGACATTTTGAAGCTGCAGCTGCATACCCATATTGCCTGAAAGAAAAGTATTCATTATTAACAGTTCTTACGCAAAGGCAGTGTAAAGTACCCGCTTTCTTATAAGAAATATTACCTGTATCCTGGAGAAGCGTTGCCGTGCCATCCGCAGACATGACCATGCTTCCCAGTCCCGGCACAATGAATTGCTGGATGGTCGGGAAGTTCTGTACCATACCCGTGGTACCATTGAGCAAATTGACTGGCTGTAACAGATTAATTTGCTGGGCAGGCTGGGCGTTGGCGATAATTTGATGATGCTGCGTATTGAAATGCGTCGACGTCGCCTGGGGTTGTCCGTTCATGACAAGCTGAGCTGGTGCACCACCCTTGCCCGGTACGATAGTCAGGGCTTGGAGCATCGTTGGACCGCCAATGCTCTGTGTCTGGAAGTTCTGATGCGCGAAGTTCGACTGATGCGATTGCATGAGCATTCCCGTATTCTGCTGCGATGAGGCGGCAGCGATATGGAGCATCGATGCTACGGTCTGAGTGTTGTTCTTGCGCTTTTTGTAAACCTTTTTCTTTGCGACCGTGGGCTCTGGTGGAAGGCCAGCCTGCTGTCTCTGATTTACCTGAAATACGAAATAAATTGTTAAAATTAAATGTTTTTTAAAACTGCAGCACTTACTATTAAACTGCATTTTTTTTTCAAAAATACTTACAAGATTCTGATTAGCAACAGCTGCAGCAACGTTTCTCGCTACTTCCTGCTGATGGTGCTGATGGTTCGATGCGTCGATAATACTCTGAGCGTTCTGCAAAACATTGCCAGCGACCGTTAGGTGCGGTATCTGCACGTTTTGACCAATACTGTCCATAGTCATCATTCCTCCAGGTTGAATAATTACAGGCGTCTGGATCGTGTTGACCAGTACTGTAGGTTGACCGATGACCTGCTGGGCAACACCGACAGCAGGAATGACTTGACTAACAGCACCGGTAACGTTCGTAACCATTGGCGAAACCGATAAGGGTGGCATCGAATTTATCTTCGGTGGTGGTGGTGCCATAACGCCGCCCGTGCTCGCCATTATCAGCTGTCCGTTGCTGGAGACGAGTATATGACCTGGTGGCAAAGCTTGACCGGGCACTGCCTGTTTGAGAATTCCGCTCGACGTCAGAACATTGTGCACCTGAATTATAAAAAAATAAAAATTAATTTTAGCGACTTAACTTTCCACTAGTTGTACCGAACAATAGAAATAGAATCATTGATAATGAAACCTACCTGGACGTTGGCCTGTTGTTGTTGTTGGTGATGGTGCTGAGCCTGCTGGTGATGATGATGATTGTTCGTGGCATTACTAACCTGTGGCACTTGTATACTGCTCACGACGCTCTGCACCATCTCCAGTGGCGATTTGGAAACGTTGACGCTAGTCAACGTCTGCTGCTGTTGCTGCTGCTGCTGCTGTTGCAGATGTTGCGCAGCAAGGGCGAAGGCATTCTGCTGCTGCTGCACAGTCGAATTCGCGACTATGGGTATCGCCGCCGTGGAAGCCGCCGCGGCGACCACAGAAACGGACGATGGAGGAACTTGATTGACAGCCACAGCCTGAGCCTGCTGGTTCTGTTGCTGCTGCTGTTGTTGCTTGCCGATGACGTTCGGAAGGACCTGATTGGTTATGCCCGCGGGCGCGTTAATCGACACCGTCGCCGTGTTCGCTCGACCAGCCAGCACAGACGTGATGGTGTTACTACTGACCGTGTGACCGCTGGCCATTGTCGTGATGTTCGACGACGTGGCGATACCGTTGGTGCCTCTCGCATGGGGATGCGGTTGGTAGCCCTCCATCTTCTTCTGCGTCGTTGTCGTCTGACCCTCGACAAACGTGGGATCGCTCAGCGAGCCCGACGTCGTGACCGAAGGCGTCGTCGACCGCTGCTCGTTCAGATTTGTCTGTTGGGAGGCCATGTACGGCGTCGCCGGCTGTGAGTAGGCGTGTGGCGTCGATGGTTGTGAGGATATGAGGCTCTGAGGTGTCGCGGGCTGTGAAATGTTCAGGCAGGAGGACGTGGGAGTGTCGGAATTAGCGGGACTGTTGGTGCCGATTGGCGAGCCGTGCGAGGTACTAACGGTGCCACCCTGGATGGGCCGCGAGTCAAGTTGCTGCTGAGGCTGAACTTGGCAAGACGCCTGCTGCATGCATTTTTCGCCGAAAGTGGAAGATATAGCCGGGTCTTCCGGCATGTCCGAGTGCAGTGCGTACTGATGCCTGTGTAGCTATCGTAAAAAAAACGCATTAGTATAACCAAACGAAGCAAACGTTTTAAAATGTTCTCATGCGAACAGTAATCTTACCTCAGTTCGTTGTTTATAGGAATCCTGAGTCGAGGTCGAGGAAGATAAGGACTGCGTGTCCGCGCTGGTCACGCATCTCTGGCACGACATTGGGCTGCCACCCTCCGAGTCTGTCGCGCTACCAGCCGAGTTCGGCGTCATCGAGCTGTGCACGAACACTGGCGACGTCGGATTGTTTTTGCCGCTGCCATTGCTATACAAAGACGAAGGACTAGCGAGCGAGGAAGGCTTTGGTTGCGGAAGATACGTGGCGTTATTCTGCTGCTGCAGATTGACGTTGTTGTTGAGGAGCGGCTGCTGCGAGCTTGTGACCCCTGTCTGCCGCGATATTGTACTGTTCAGCAGCGCAGTCTGCTGCGCAAGGTAGCCACTTGGATCCTCCAGGAACGATGGACCTGAGGAGAAGAATTTACATTTTATTGCAAGCGGTTTTATAAGTCGAGCGCGCCGTTCCATAAGATTTGCGCGATACGAGGCGAATTTTATAGACGTTTTAGTAGCGGCTTTATGTGGCCTTTTTTTCTTCTGTAGGTAGATTGCTTTTTAAAGTGATGGATTTAAGGGGTACAATCTCGTAAAAGTTTCACTACTGTTTTGCCAGAATGAGTCTTAAATTACGCTATAATTTTTTTATACAAAGCGTGATAGTACGAGATCTCCTAAACCCATTCAATCGAGTGTCATAAAAATCAATGGACATTAAATAAATCTTACCGGACTGCGAGTTTAATTTATCCGAGAACTCATCTCCAGACAAGCACTGGTCCAGGCTGTTATTCCGCAGCTCGATCGAATTGCCGTGCTGTCTCTGCTTCTTGTATGAACTTTTAACAGTCTTTGCCCTCTTCCTGGCTACTTCTTCCGTCCAAACGTTATCTTGAGGTATGTGTTGATGTAGAGGTGGTACACGATCGAACGCGTTGCAATTTATGTTCTGCACGTGGTTCATCCTATTATTATTCTGCTGCTGTTGTTGTTGCTGCTGTTGCTGCTGCTGCTGCTGTTGCTGCTGCTGCTGCGTCTGCCAAGGAGGCGTCCTCGTGTTGAAGTTTTGATTTTGCTGCAGTGGCTGGTTAGTTTGATATTGCTGAACGTTGTTCCTCATTTGACACGACATTTGATTTTGCGGAAACTGGTTATTTAACTGATTGTTTGCTTGCAACACGTGCCTCTGCACAGTTTGATTTTGTAGGAGCAACTGCTGCTGCTGCTGTTGCTGTTGTTGCTGCTGCAACTGTTGCTGTTTGACAGCCAATTCTTCGACAGACCTCTGCTGCTGCTGCTGCTGCATTTGCAAATCGTTCATTCCGTTCATAACGGTAAGACCATTCTGCTGCATAACGTCCATAGGCTGATTCAACATTTGCTGAGTTTGATACTGCGGTTGACCGCAATTCTGTACAAGTTGCTGCTGCTGTTGCTGTTGCTGCTGCTGCAATTGCATTTGGAACTGGTCAGCCTGCTGTTGCATGAGCTGCTGATTAACCTGTAATCATCGTTAATCAAAATTAACAAGATGTATCAACGATAAAGTACTAATACGTGCTAGAACTGAAAACAAAGACATTACCTGCTGCTGCTGTAACTGCTGCTGCTGTTGCTGCAACTGCTGCAGCTGTGACGGATGAATCTGCTGCTGGTTTTGCGCGACCTGCATCTGATTGAGGAAATTGTCCTGATGCTGCTGTTGCTGCTGCTGACCAAAACTTGCCATCAACTGCTGCTGATCAAGATCCCCGAGCAGGTTCTGTTGTTGCATGCCCTGCTTTTGCATGGGCTGTATTTGGAACTGCTGCTGATTCATCTGTTGCTGCTGCTGTTGCTGCTGCATAGGCTGCTGTTGCTGCATTATCTGCTGGTTCAATTGGTTCAGCTGGTAGTTAGGCTGCTGTTGCTGCTGCTGGACCTGCTGCATCTGGTTGGTCATCATGCGATTCTGCTGCTGTTGCTGCTGCTGGTCCTGCTGCTGCAACAGTTGCATCTGCTGGAGTTGCTGCATCTGCTGGAACATGAGCTGCTCCTGCGATTGGTCCTGCTGCATCTGCTGATTCGCCAGTTGTTGGAGTTGCTGAACCTGCTGCTGCTGCTGCTGCGGCTGTTGCTGCTGCTGGGGCTGCATGAAGTTCGGCTGCTGCTGGTTCATGATCAGCTGGTTGCCCATGATCATGCCACCCGTCGTCGTGGCCATACCCTGAGAATTGTTGAGCCTCTGGACCTGCTGACCCGTCGCCAGTTGGCTGTTGAGGTTCTGCTGGTGTGGCAGCAGTTGCTGCTGCTGGGGCTGGTTCATTGGCTGCTGGAGACCCAAGTTTCCAGCGAGATTCGGCATCGTGACCGGCCACACCTGGAAATAAGCAACGCAATCTTACTATACATGTCGAAATCGCTCGTAACTAATCGATAAGCTTCTCGGAGTCAAAGTAACCGTCTAATTCGACTCCATCCCGATCGAATTGCCGTCGCGTGTGTGTGTATATATATATATACCCGCTCGGTCAATAAAATTTCCATTACGCAAATTCGCGCAGCGCGACGATCCTCTTTTTCCGTAATTAAGACTTGGTAACTTAACGATTCCTCGAAGCTGAACAGCGGCGGCGGCAGTCGTCGATTCTGCTCCCGGCGACAAAGTACATCATATTTTCATCCATCAAATATTGAATCAACTTTCCAATAAAAACCAGTCACACTGAAACCTGCTTTTAATTCCACTCGGGGGCTCTCCGAGCAGCGGCAGCGAATGTAAAACTTTGCCTTTTCCCAGGCGAATCGAACACGAGAGAAAGAGACTCTAAAGGGGCGACTCTGTCGGACAAAAAGGAAGCAGAGGAATAAAGCCCGTCGCTCTCGGCGTACTCCCGCGAATTCAATTTGACGTACGTCTTTAAAGATGCATTGATTGCACAGTCGGAGTGAATCGAGACTCTCTGATCGGAATACCATATACCCGTTAAATTTATTTATCCTAGCGACGTTTGAGCTTTTTTCGAATAATATGTATACTGGTAGTATTTATTTCCAAACGATGATGTAACTGGCATTTCGTGCACCGGCAACAATGAACAGAGCGCTTTGATCAGAGCCGACTACATTACACGGAATGCCTAATTAAATCTCTCTCCACTTAAAAGCCCATAAACTCGGCACTAAAGCATCGCCCCTCATGCGGCTGTGCGTGTGTACAGCCCGTGAGCGAAACTCGAAAGAGGAAATCTCCGCAGCGCAGCGCACTTGCGCGCGTAGTCGCTCAATTATTCACCTGCGATCCATTAGAGAGCGAGGAGGTAGATCCGGGCATCGTTGCGTTCTGGCCCTGTGCTTGGGGATTGGAGTTGTTGGCGTTGGCGTTGGCCACCGCCGCAGCTATCGCGCGCTCGCGCTGTGCCAAAAGCTGCGACACCGACACTCCCGAGTACAGGCCGCCCACGTTGCTCTGCTTTCGCTTCTTCTTTCGGCCGTCTGCAATGAGAAAGCAAAACATTATTAGGTGAAATTACGATGAATAAATCAAGCGCGTGTAATCTTATCTCGTTATACAGGCTAAGGTACGAGAGATAATGTACCTGCTAGCTGTAAAATCAAAATAATTGAATAATCTTAAGCGAGTCGAGTGTAATCGCCGTATCTCAACCAATAAACCCATCTCACCGAGCGAGCGAGCAGCGGCAGCAGCAGCTCGTCGAGGGTTAAAAGCCACTCGAATTAGCATGATGCTCCCCGTAAAACTAATGAAACTCGTAAAGCCGAACGCGCGCGATAAAGGCATTTTTCCGGAATTAAATCCGCGAAACGCGGCCCGTAAAAGCCCTGCACACCCCTCAGACAAATTGAGCTCTACTCCGCGGGTGGCGCACTTGATATAACCTCGTATATAATATCCCAATTGAATCTCGCTTTTGTGTGTCGTCGTGTATAAGATAAACGCGCGTATTTATTCGAGTGTGTATTTGAAGCTCGAGGTAAATACGCGCGGGTGTCTATCTTCGGAATAACGACGACGGCCAACGATTTAATCGCAGGAAGAAGCTGCGAGGGATTAACGAGAGACAGAGAGAGAGAGAGAGAGAGAGAGAGAGAGAGAGAGAGAGAGAGAGCGAGAGAGAGAGAGAGAGAGATAGAGGAGATCCCCCCGAGGCGTCGGAAAGTCAGACGGATCCTGTGAGCTCGCGTATACACGGCGTGCGGGGGTGCAGTCGTAGGCCGACGAGGAGACAGATGAATGAATATTATTTATCACCGGCGCTCTCGCTACTACTCGCTCAGGATTATACGGGGAATAATTGTAACGGTTGTTAGCGTTGATTAAAAGCCCGCGCAGTTAGCTCGCGCCTTGTTTAGGGCGAGAGAAGTCGCTCGCTCGATTATAAAGGGCCAACGAATTATTCTCCGAGGCTCGCTCGTATAATTGAAATCATTGTCATGCTAATGTTTTAAGGCCGAACGATCTAATTCGAGTGTACAACAACGCCGCGTACAAAGAAGTATAAATTTGACTCTTTGATAAGGAGCGCGCGCGAGATGAGGGTCGCGAAGATCTCTCCTGCGGGGGGGATTACGCGGGGGGTGTCGTGCGGCGCGTGTGAGAATGCGTTTCTGGATTAGACTTCGAAGCGAGAGAGATAGGCCGCACAATGGCAGAGCGATTAACGCGACCCTTCATTTCGCGTTAAAAGGCCGCTGCACCGTTTACTCGCTTTATTTATTTAAAATCCTCGACGAAGACGCGACTGTGAAAGCTGAGTACAGAGGGTTAAAAGCGCGCTAAAACGAGGCAAACTGAGATTCGCGGCTGGCCGCCGCGGCGGACAAAAGCAGCGGAGCAGCTCGACAAAACGGAAAAGGAAGCGAGAGAACAGATTCGCGGAGACAAGTAGACGGCCAGAAACAAAGGCCGGAGTGAGAGAGAGAGAAAGAGCTGGGAACGAGGCGAGAGAACTGATACACTAGCTGTAGAGAACGAGAGAGACGACGACGAGGAGGTGGAGGGTAAAAGGCGGAGGGCGCTTTTTAATAGGGGGTCTTTTATCTGTAATCCTACAGCAGATAATTACTCGCCGACGCGCGCCACTGGCGGACGAGAGGAGATAACTCAAGGACGGTAATGAATCTCCCACTCTCTCTCTCTCTCTCTCTCTCTCTCTCTCTCTCTCTCTCTCTCTCTCTCCCTCTTTCTCGCTCGCTTTCAGAGCTCTTTTCCCTTTTTCGTCGCCGCCGCCGCCGCCTCTGCAAAGTGCAAAAACCCCGAGACGAGTGCGACCCTCGTTGAGGAAGAGCGGAAAGATCCGCCGCCGTGTGTAAAAATAGAGATAGAGAGAGGCAGAGGGAATTGCGTGACGACGAAGAATGGACAGTCGCCGAGGAGTTTTAACGCCTGGATTCCCCTTTCGCTTTGCTCTCCCAGTGTATATCTCTCTTCTTCTTTTTTATTTTTTAAGCGACGGCTAGGCGACGACGATGTGATTAAGGATTGTTGATTCAGCCACTGTCGTGGGATATTCGATAGTCAGATATATTCACGAGTTTTTCGACGAGTATAATATCCAGTCGCAATCCATCTCAGGCGAACAGCCGCAGAATCAAGCAATTATTTCTCGCGGATAGATTCAGCAAAACCTTCGACCCTCTCGCTACGTAGCAACCCTCTGGGCAGAGGAGATCGCCCGGAATAAAAAAGTAGCCGAGCTGCTTGGGTTACGGTCGGACAGACAGCGGCGCAGCCAGCAGCACCTCGAGAAAAAGCTCCTGTAAAATAATCGAGCGGAGGGCGATTTGTGGCTTTCTCGGGGAATTTATACCGCCGAAGGCAGCTCGTGGTCGTAGCCTCGGGTCCAAGGCAAAGTGTGCGTATAAACATGGTCTCCGCTTTCTCTCCCCCGGAGAGGACGATATGCTACTTTAAGGATGAGGAAAAGGGATCATAATTCTCTACTATACCCGGGGCTTTGTTAGGGACAGCTCGAAAGGGTAATTCGGGACTTTGCCTCTCCACATCGTTCGAAACTGCTTTTTAAATCCATTACACGAGGTATTTAAAGTCAAGCCGCTGCGCAATAGTTTATCGAATGGAAAACTCTCCCAATAATCCCCTCGAGAAAATCCCCCGAATAAGCTAATTTTCCGGTCTCCCTCTCTCTCTCTCTCTCTCTCTCTCTCTTTCTCTCTCGCAAAAAGCGACACATCCCTCGCGCAAAGCCCCTCGGCTCGAGATATCAGCTCCACTTACAGCGCCATCAACGCACACTCGATTCCCTTTCT
This sequence comes from Nasonia vitripennis, assembly GCF_009193385.2. Classification (NCBI taxonomy): domain Eukaryota; kingdom Metazoa; phylum Arthropoda; class Insecta; order Hymenoptera; family Pteromalidae; genus Nasonia; species Nasonia vitripennis. The sequence goes on along the minus strand of NC_045759.1, from coordinate 20,540,878 downwards.
CTCTCTCTCTTTCTCCCCCGCAACCGTGCGCGCGCGCGAACACGATCAGACAAAGTTCGCCCACGCACACGCGGTGGCGGCGGCGGCGGCGGCGGCGGAGGTTTACACGACGTGATTTAGCGGAGAGGATATTCTCTCGCGCTCGAGAGAGAGAGAGAGAGAGAGAGAGGGAGAGGAAACAAAGTCAAGAGAGAGAAACAGATGCGCGCCCGGGGAATATATCGCGCGCTGCAGCGACCCTTTTTATTGAATTTATATGCGCTGATACGCCGCTGTGGCTCTGAGTTATGCCGTTTGATGTTGGCCCGGGATAATATTTATTAGCGGGGCTCGAGGTTGCCGCGATTGGATTTTTTTTCGCGCCTCCGACGCAGGATTGATCGAGTAAGTTCCCGAGGCTAATTCATCTCAAAACCTTCTCCTGTTCGCTACGAATCACGTATGCTCGGGGCGTCTGCAGTTTTAAGTAGTATCGGTCGGGTCGGGTCGGCCGGTGTGTTCGAATAAAATCTCAATTCGCGCCCGATAAAACTCTCCGCTTAGAGAGAGAGAGAGAGAGAGAGAGAGAGAGAGAGAGAGAGAGAGAGAGAGAGAGAGAGACACAAACAAGGCATCAAAATTTCACGCACGCTCGGCTTTATCCGGCCGAACGCAGTCGAACACGAGTAACTCGCTGAATTAACCAAAAAAAGAGAAGTGTGTAGAAGAAGGAAAAGCGAGGGACGACCCCGCAGATAACATTTTCACGTTGGCGCGTCAACTCCCCCGAGTCGAGAAAAGGACGAAATAAAAACATTTCTCTCGACGCGCGCGTCGGTGAGAGAAAAAAAAACCAAAGAATATATCCTTTCCACACACACACACACACACATACACGCCTGTATATACGCAAAAGAGCGCCTCCGGTAATCGAATCTCCGTGTCTGCGCGCGAGGAAACGCCATATCGTCTGCGTCAATCGTCAGTCGACGTCGTCTCTCTGTGTATAGTATATGGAAAAAGAAATCCGTCGACCCTTTCTCGAGTCAGTCGTCTCTCGCTCCTCTTATTCGTTTTCTTATACCCATTTCTCCCGGTGTCGCTCCTTTAGAGCCAAGCTGTCGCTTCCCTTCTGCGCTTGTATCCGAGGTGCGCGCTTTTTTCGTATTATCCATTGCCGGGGGGGTAAGGTACTAGCGTCGACGAGGGAGGGACCTGTGAAATAAGTCGACGGATTTTCGCGGGAGATTACGCTACAGCTAATTTCACCGACAGGAATTAAAAACGATATATAGCATGAAAATCATAATTCACCGGATCCCTCTCAAAGTACACCGATAGAAAAGCCGTCGAGGGCAACATCACGAGATATATCAGTGGCATTCTCCTCGCGGCGGCGGATGATCCCTTCTCCCGTGGTATTATTTCCCCTGAGGCTCGCGCGTGCGCGCCGGACAATCGGCTACCGCTACTACCCCTTTTACTCCCCACCAAGAGGTCGTTTCGATCCTGCGCGGTGTTATGCTCTCTCGCACCTTTTGTCGACTCTCGCCCTCTCTCTCTCTCTCTCTCTCTCTCTCTCTCTCTCTCTCGCGTTATATGAGTATGTGTGTAGGTACACACAACTATCTCTTTCTCGCTCTATCGGGGGTGGGGGTGTATCCGCTCCGCTCTGGTCGCGTCAATCGTATTCGGGCTTTGTTCTCTGCTGCTCTCTGCGCTGTGATGCGGCGTGAATTTTTCAACAGCCTCGTGTACAAAGACGAGAGAGGAGCAGAGCAGCAGCTACTTTGAGAGCTTAAGGCCGAAGGGGCCGAGAGAGAGAGCTGAATAATGGACGCTTTGGCAAACCGCTGATCGCGGCCATTTCCGATGCCGTAACACCAGCTTATGCCCTCTCGCGGAATTAGGCAAACTTTGCGCCAGCGGCTCATTATTAATAAGCGAGCGCGTAAAAATATCACTCCGTCAAAGAGAGACTGCTGTGGCAAACGTAATTTTCATTCCCCAGTTAACCCGCCGCGGTCGTTCCACCTCTGCTTCGCCCCCCACCATTGCGAGAGAGGATAAAAATCCCGTGTATAGCTAGACACACTCGCTGTTTCCGCTGGCAGAGCAGCTTCTCTCTCTCTCATCCCTCTCCAGTGTAATTTTCAGGTTCGGCTCTGTCGCCTCTATATTCCCCAGCAGCGGCCCCTACCCCGAGCTGCTTGTTTCCCTCCGAGCTGCTCGTATGAAATTAACCCTTATCAAGCGGCGGCGGTGGCGCGCGCGCGAACTCTCACCCCTGCGCAGCCACTTCCAGGCAGTGGCTTTGCCGCTTCTCCTCGCTCCTACTACTCTCAGCGCTCGGCTCCTCGCGCGGAGAGAGAGAGGAGGATTCTTTTCTCCTCCCGGGACTTATTGATCGCGAGCCGCGATAAGAAGACGTTGTGTGCGCCGCCGGCGGCTTGTGTGTACTGCACCTATATACACGAGACTCTCTTCTTTTTCTTCCGAGCGCGCGAGCGAGGGTAGAGGAGGAAGTGCTTGATCCCGGGAGCGTTTTTGTTGCGGGGTTTGAGGCCGCTCGTTCTCGATGCTTGCCACCGCTGCTCTGCTGGTTGGGATTACGCGCGGTAAATTGAATCGTTGTTTTTATGAATAATAACTGCGCGAGGGGCTTTTTGATTAGAGTTTATACGCTCCGCCTGATTGCCGCCGAGTGATTTTTCCTTTTTACTGTACCTGCGTACGTATACACATTCTTTGAGAGAAAATCTGCGATGACTCGTCGACAGACGCGCGAAATTTCAAAGCTCTCTCTCTCTCTCTCTCTCACGCGACGCGCTCGAGCGAGTGCTTTTAATACTCGCGAGCGTTTAGAGCTCGAATGGCGCGCCCCTCGATCGAGTGCTCTGCGCAAGTTTAAGTAGAAACGCGTGCAGTGCGCAAATTATCGTTCGATTTTATCGAAGGGTGCGCGCCGTGCCGTCGACGGCGCTTTAATAACTCGTGTTTTTTCGCGAGAGCGAGTGCTTTTTAATGACCGCGAGGATATTACGGCCGAGAGAGAGATTGATACCCTCCGCCCCCGCGATCAGCGAGGAGAGAAACGCGATCCCTCCTAATTGATACGCTCTGTATGTATCCTGGTAATTCGAGCACACAAAGCCGTACCACACAGCCGGCGGGGGCGAACAAAAGTGAAAAAGTCACTCTTATCAATATTTCTCTTTATTAAAAGGCATCGCGCTCGCTTAAACCTCGCTGCTTCGGCCTGGCCTTTTATTACACAGAGAGCGAGCGGATGAAAAAAGCCTCCGCGTGTACAAAGAGGGGGTGCGCACTCGAGAGTCCACCGCACCGAGAGAGAGAGAGAGAGAGGAAAAACAGCGAAAAGAGGTGTGTATGGGTTTGGGGCGACTGGAGAGAGTAAGTTTTTTCGAGGCTTTGTGAGAGACTTCGACGGCGCGCTCGACAAAGGAGTGGAGAAGTCAAAGAGACGAGGTTGCTGCTGCTTTTTTAGGGGAGCTCGTTAATCGCGGGCTAATGCTTTGTGCTCTTTTTTCTCTCCTCTCGCAGCTCGGACCAGCTTTCAATGGAGTTGCACGCGAAAATAATGCCTTTATAGAATATACAGGGTATATCGACGCGTTATATATTGTACACACAGCGTAAAAGCCAAAAATCAGCAAAACGTAATACGCATCGCACGCAGTTGAGCCCTCGAGGCCGTATAAAAATAACCCCTCGATTCATAGCTGCGTAATAACGCGCGGGAGCTCACTCGCCCGGGGGTACTGTATTTTTCAATTCTCCGCAGCGAGAAAGAGGGAGAGAGGGCTGAGCGAGGATTGAAATCGTATAGGTGCGAGTAGAGTCGTAGAAGAAGACAAATCGAGCGGCTGGATTAAAATTCGCAGTCGAGCGATCGCGGAAACGGCGTCGTTAGAGCTCCATTCAGAGTTGAAACATCATCGACGAGGACTCTAATTAGCTGGCATATCTCTAAACACGGCCATCAACGCGTACGCCTGGAAGAAAGCCCGGAGCGCACAATCGATCCCCCCTCCCTCGCTGCACATACACAATTACCGGCTCATTCGTGACAGTAGCGGTGGTGGCAGCGGCCAACACCCCAACGAACAAAGAAGCGGCAGCGGTAGCTCGACAAAAGGTGCAAACACACCCAAGAAAGCCGCGGGAGGAGAAGTCCTTGGCTGCACACATGCGCAGTTGCAACTGCAGCAGCTTTAAACGGTCTTGCGCACTGAGTGTTTCTGCAAGCTCGTTCTCCTCTCGCGCCCTAAGTGATTGATCGCAGCAGCCACCGCATGCAGTTTCCACCCCGTCTCTGCTCTCTCTCTCTCTCTCTCTCTTTCTCTCCCACTACTGCCATATAATGCCCCGGACAGCGCACGCGATTCCTCGCCCGGTGTTTTGCGGGGAGAACTGCTGCCGCCGAGAGTCAAGGAGAGAGTGCAGAGCTTGTCTGCTGCCTCGGGGTGGGGCAATTGCGACTTTTTCGACGTTTATGCACAATTTTTCAGCTAGTCTGTGTGCCTGTGACGCGAGCTGTCGCTCGATAAAACTGCAGCGCGAGCGCGAGAGAAAGTTTGAGAGATCACATTTTGATGCTACGTACGTTGAAAAGGGCTGAGTGAGCGAATTATTAATGGATTTATTTTCAGTTTCCGCTGCGGCAGCTAGTAGTGGAGCATGAAAAATAAACGAACGCGCGCTGGCGCACGAAGCTAAAGGAGCCATTAGCATAAGTACTCGCTCCTCGAAAAATTCAGTAGACTCTTGCGCGCGCGAATGTACGGCTGCATAAAACATCGTTCTCCGGACCGTAAATAGGCTATTTACTTCGGAAAACTACACTCGGATAGCTGATGCTTCTCCATCTCTCTCTCTCTCTCTCTCTCTCTCTCTCTCTCTCTCTCTCTCTCTCTCTCTCTCAGAGGCCTCGAGCGTGATGTATTTCGGCGTATAAAAAACCGCAATTTCATTCTCGTAAAAAATATCCGCCGCCCTCGCAGAAATAAAAAAGAATTTGTTTACCCCGCGAGAGATCTCTGATTTATTATTATGCGCTTTTATCTCCCTTCTCTCAGCTCTGGCAAACATTATTTTCGGGAGGGCGCGAGTGAGAGAGAGAGAGAGAGAGACTTTTATATGCGTATACGCGCCCATGGGGAGGAAGGCAGAGAGAGAGAGAGAGACTCGAGCGAACCGGAGATTGTTACTTTACGACGAAGCGAAGAGGAAGAAGTTCTTTCGAGGGATTCTCGAGATCACTTTCAAATTGTTAGATTTAATTCGCGTGTTCGTCACGCCGGCTTTATTTCCCTCCTAAACTCGCTCCGCGCACGATTTACATTTTTTTCCTCAGTTTCTCCGTCTCTCTCCTGAGAGCTGTCGACGAGGGAAATTGCTTTTCGTTCGAGGGAGAAATTTCGAGTGAGCACCGAAAACGCATATCGAGAGCGGCAAACAACGACTCACTCGAGCGACGAGCCGACGAGCGTGATCTATTCTTAATCCCGGCAATTTGTCAAGAGAAAACTCCCCGATAATCCTCTCGAAGAAAAACACGAGCTAAACATCGCGTGACCTCAGCGAAACGTAACAGCAAAAATTAGGAAAAGCCACTCAAAGGAAAATCGTGTTTGCCGCAGTTTCACGCCTCTCCCTTTCTCCATCCGCACAAAAGCCGCCGCAGCAGCAGCGATGAAAGGGCGGCAAGGCAGTTCCGGGAATTCCTCGGAGCTGAACTTGCAGCAAAGAAACTCTGATAAAAGTGTCTTTCTCTCTCTCAGCCGCACTTGCCCTCGCCTCTCTCGCGTAATAACGTTATGAAGCGATGAAAGTTTAATACTGCTCTCGCGGAAATTTAATATCCTTCGCGCCCTCTCTTCCTCGTTATACTCTGCGGTGGAGGCGCTCGCGCGAGCAGTTAGAATTATACGGATATGATGAATAGGTTTTATGCCCCGGAGTAGTGGCGGCAAAGAAGAGAAGTAAAAAGGAAAAAGGTCACGCGGCGACGGGAGTGAAAAAAAAATAAGAAGAACCAAGCGAACTAGGGTGAATCTCAAATCAAGGGGAAGATAAAGAAATTTCGAGAGAGAGAGAGAGAGAGAGCTGCGAGCGACACTGTCGCAAGCGCGTGAAAAATAAGCGGTATAGTCGCCTGCAGATGCGGAATATTGCGGCTCTGTATAAGTGCCGTGCGGGGGGATGAATAGAGATCAGAGAGCGAGTGACGAATGCGCGGACCGGCTGCCGCTCTTTGGGGGGAAAATTACACGTCCGATCGAAATTAGATGCTCCGATTTTTATGATATATACTATATACACTGCACTCGTGCCCCTGCCCGTTTTATGAAAAAGAAAGAGCTTGTGTGCGTACGTGAGAGAGAAGTAGTGAAAACGAAAACTCGATCGCGGCAATAAAAGGAAAAGCTGCTGGCGGAGTACAGTCTCGAGACAGATAAAATTCCTTCCCGGAATCTTTTCCATATAAAGAAGCAGCAGCAGCGAAGAATCTGACAAAAGAGCGAGTCGAGTCTCGGGCGAGCGAGCCGAACTTAAAATTCCGCGCGAATCTGAAAGTCTAAAGGGCACGACTCGCAACTCGGGGAAAATACGTTATACCGCCCGGTAATGGGGGAATTTCTCTCTTCTCATGCGCGCGCGCGCGAATTGATTGTTTCTGCGTGTCGCGATTATATTTTTATCCACTACTATACTATCGATCCGATATCGATGCGATACGCAGCCATTTCGAATTCATTATATCGAGTAGAGGCAGTATAATAAATGTTATCAACGATATACATATATACGTCGAGCGTCGATAATTAACAGGCCGTCAGAGTATACGACCCCCTCCTTTTATGTCTCTCCGCTCTCTCGACGCACAAATCCATGGGACGGCCATTAGCAAGGCACACAAAAACTAATCCAATCATCCCGAAACCCGTATACTTCCCTGCCGCTGCCGGCGTCGACAGCAAGAATCAATTATCGCGTGACGCGAAATATCGCGCAAGCCCGGAAAATAATCATCCCTGGCCGGAGCAGCTCCTCTCTCTCACCCCCGAGAAAGAGAGACGAAACCTCGCAACAACTCCCCCATGTATGTTGTATACGCGTACGGAGCAAAAAGCATCGGAGAGATCAGAGCTTTTGGAAATATCGGTCGATAATCCGCGTTATAACCCAGGCCGATTGTTATAATACGTTAGAGCGTCTTAATGGAGCGACTCTCGTCGTGCCGTGTGGCAAAAACAGCGATAGACACTGGCAGCGGTGCGGGAGAAGGACGTCGCCGCTAATACCGCAATTTCGTCGTTTTTCTTCGCCGTCGAGTTTTTCCTAATGATTACTGCCGCCCTCGAGGAAGAAGAGAACTTTTGGTCCTCCTCCAGCAGCAAAGTTGGCACACGCTATAGCTTCTCTGTCTTTCTCTCCGATGTTGAATAAATGTCTGGACCATTATAACTATCATTTCTCTGTCTCCCTCTCTAGCCGCTTCTCCGGTTTATATCCCACTCCTTCCTCTCTATCCAAGTGTGCAGTACGTTCGATCCGCCGGTCTTTTTCGTGTACGTGTACCTAAGGCACGTCACTCCCGACGCTGCGCGCGCGGCAAACTTTTGTAATACGACGACGACGACGACGACGAACCAATCTAAAAGTTTTCACGTGGCGGATGGATCTACTGCCTTGAGAGAGAGAGAGAGAGAGAGAGAGAGAGAGAGAGAGAGAGAGAGAGAGAGAGAGAGAGAAGAAGCGGATCGACTGTAATGTAACGCTTTGCGAAGAGTCGAACGTCGGAGAGAGTTGAAAGTTCGCGGGCGGACAGATGAGAGGGAGTAGGGGGAGGACGAAGAGAGAGTTTCGCATCAGAAGGACATCAAACGATGGGCAACTGCACACGGGCAAATATTTGCGAGTTATGAACCTATGGTAATTTCTGCTACTCGATTTTTTTCCGAGACTTTGTTTTCTCTTCGCGCGCGATAAGAGGGTGTATATTTATGCACAAAATATACAGTCGCACGGATTAACGCTCGTTACGCGGTGATTAACGATGTTTGCGCTCGACTCGGGCGAGTGAGAAGTTTCGATTTGATTTATATACGCAAGCGCCGGCTGGCCGCTTATACGCGTCGTATACAAGTAATTTGAATAATTACCTATAGAGCGACGGAAATTCAGAAACGCGCAGCCACTCGAAAAGCCGCCAGTCACCGAAACTCTTAGCCCCGAATAAATGTAGGCGTAATACGCGCTAGTCGGCCGAACGTGCCAATTGGCCCGATCCCTCTACTGCATCTGTCCCTCGCTGATGTAGTCGCCTGCGACTGAGAGATCCGCAGGTGTGTATAGACTCACACGTATACCCGGGTCAGCACTTCCCGTCGTCGCGCGCTCGCATCAAGATTCTTCCCTCGGCTTCTGAACCTGCCGCCGACGTGTATAGTCGAGTGGCGTTTCAGCTGATGTGTGCGCGGGGGCTAATTTCGAGGCACTTTTTGATGTTTTATCGGGTCTTGATCGGTGTTGAAGCACTGTGTTTATCGCTTCCTTTGTGTTATGTGGCGCGGCGCTTTGTGTGAAAAAGCTCTGTTGTTTTTTTTGATGATTCATTTAATATTATTGGCCGGGGCCTCTCTGAGTGCTCGGGATCGTAAGAGCCGGCAATCATGTACACAATGCAATACATCAGCGCCATGTGTTATAATTTGAATACGTGTGAATAAATCGGCGCAAACATCGATCTTCTGGAGATAGGACGGCGGCACCGGGAAAACGGACAAACCCGGAGGAAAAACTGTCGGAGAGCACAAACGCACCAGCACTAGCGGCAAGTGATGCCCGTAAGAGGCTTACAGAGAGCGCAGTGCGGCTACCTGACCCTTTTCCTCGGAGATTAGAGTTTCGTGCGAACGGCTGTCTTGCGCGCGCAGGTGTTAATCCGCTGTCCGCACTGCGTAATCGACGGATCGATCTAGTTTTGCCGCTGGTACTTACACGCGCAGTATCCGATGGGAATTTCTCCGGGGAGAGAATCCTTCCGACTCGTCGGACGGCACACGCGGCACTGGAATTCTTCCGAGAGCAACTATTAAAAGCCGGAAGCTGCGCGTTTGCACGAGGCCTTTCTTCCCTCTCTTTTTGCCGCCGAGGAGGTGTGGGGTTACATCAAAGGACGACCAGGGAGACAAATCTGTTGTGTCGCGAAGAGGTCAGGTGTTGTTCGCTGAATTGCCCTATGCTTTGGGGGGATGCTTATTTATCGACGAGATCTAAAGTGGCTGCGAAGATGCGCGGAACGTGAAACTCTCGCTCAATCGGTCTATTTTTCCGGCTGTTACTATCGAGTTATTATTTGTGCGCGAGCGCTTTGGAATACGGCTTTTCTGGCTGTGGGAAGACGAGTCGCGGAGCTGTCTCTCTATGGTTACTTGAACGATTTTTCGTTTTGAATTTTGAAAGAAAACACCGACGTTTTTGACGGGCTAAGTGTTTTCTTTGTCGCGCTAAACGAATGCCGATGCTCTATTGAGCGCGAGGGGGCTCGGCTTTGTTGGCCACTTTGTTGGCTACTTTGTCGCAAATAACGAGATTCGTGAATGAAAATTAGGCGGGGACGCTTGAAAGTTGAGCCGGTTTGCGCTAATTATCATACACGAACTCGCATATACGGGCGAAATTAACTAAACGACACTTTTGGAGGTTACGTTTGTTCAACGATCCAAGAAACAATAAATATTCGTACAGTGGGACGTTTGTTTAACGATTCGCTACGTTTGTTCAACGATACGCGACTCAATAAATATTCGAAGTCACCGAGCAATCAGCGAGCAACTACGTTTTCTCCGTCACGATCTCCGGTGAACAAGCACAAAAAAGCCGATTCTTCACTGAAAACCCCGCGATCGCGAGAGACAAATCGGTAAAACGACACCACTCGATCTCGCACTAAGCACTAAACGAAGAAAAAGTAAAAAAAAAGCAAATATATCGTGCACGTACCTTTGGATTTTTCGCTGAGCTGTGGCGATCCGGCGCTGAGCGGTATCGAAGTGATCGTCGCCTGGTTCGCAGCAACGATCTGTTGTTGGTTCGAGCCGAGCGCCGCCTGCACCGCCGTCTGCTGCACCGTCGTCTGCTGTGGCTGCGGCTGTATTGGCTGGATTTTTCTCTTGTGGTTGCAGAGCTTTGTCATTTCCCGCGCCTTGCCTTGATTTGGGCTCCAAGGCCGCGTCGCCACCTGCAGCACAAACCGAGAATCGCTCGTCATTATACCGAACCACCTCTCTTCTCTCACCTCGATCTGCCTATATAGCTATACACATCAGATCCCTGCAGGTATACACGCATTGTGTTCGTGTTCGTGTGGGTGTGTGAAGGGTATTGTCGAACTTTGACGGGTCGTTTTCGTTACTGCCTGGGCATATAACTCGGCGCTCGTTAATTGATTACGCGCGGCTACTAATTGGTAAAATAGTCGGCTTCGAGTAATACCGCGTTGCACGTGCGCGTGCGAAAGCATTTTGTAAACAAGAAAGCGCCATCTGCGCGCACACGCGAGAGCGAAAGTCGCGCGAGGCCACGTGCTCCCCTCTACGGTACGTGTACAGCTCTTTCCTAAACTATCAAAAAAATAAATCGTCGATAACACCCGAAAAATTCCCAGAACCCAAGAACGCAAACAGCCCGTAGCGATCAATCAGGAGAAAAAGAGAAGCGCAGAAACCAACCACGGTTAATCCAGTCACTTGGTTCTGGCCGAACCGGCTCCAGTCGATCGAAAAGTACAGGCTCATCGTCCTCCTCTTCTTCTTCTTCTTCCTCGGCTGGACAATAACGCCGACACCCCATAGAAATCAATCCGCGATATATGCAGCGCACACAGAGAGAGAGAGAGAGCACACGATTAATAGCCGCTCGCAGCTATCCTCGCACCATTCACAAAACACACTTACACATATACACACTCGCGTTGTAAACACACACGCACACGTGTATATCCTCCTCTCTCTCTCACAGCAAAGTCCCGGGAGGAGCCGCGAGAGGTATAGCCTCCCGGGAGATCGCGCACTTCCGATGCCGCACCGCACCGAGTGATTTATGACGGCGAGTGCAACGCGAGAAAAAAGCGTCGACGAGTCGTGTCGGTGGCGCAATCGATTATACGCGTGTTTTCGCGCGCGCGCTCGTTCGCCTACTAACTGCCGGTGGTCCTTTTTTCTCGCTGTGATGCCGGCGAAGAGCTTGCGGCGTTGGCGGCGTTGGCGGCAACATCATCCCCCTATTGCTTATCCCTCTCCCCCCCCCCCTCTCTCACCCTTCGAAACAGGAGAGCCGGCAATCGAATTCTCGTACGCGTACACGCGTATATGTATGAGAGTATATTTGATTTCGAGGCGAGTGTACAGCGCGTGTTTTTCAGAAGCCGGTGGTTGTGTGCGCACGACTCGAAGGTGGATACTGTATTAAAGCGAGCGCGCGCGGCACTTCTCGCTTTGTCATTCGACTCGACGAATTTACTGGGTGCGTGGGCTCAAAGGGAGAGCAGAATGCGTGCGCGAGAGAGGGAGGATGCCGACACGATGTAGCGCGGGAGTGGGGGCTTTTTCTACTCTCTCTTTTCTCTCTCTCTCTCTCTCTCTCTCCTTCTGCACTACTGCCGCGACTCTCGACTCTCGGCTCTCTCTCCGTTGTGTTTTGGTGGGCTTTTTTGTCTCGCGTTTATAAGAAGTGGCTCTCTCTCTCTCTCTCTCTCTCTCTCGCTCGTGTGTGAGCGAATTTCAATGGACCGCCGGCCGGGGCTGCTTTGCACAGAGAGCAGCGCATTAGGTGCAGAGAATGAGGGAGTCTGCTCGTGGCGTGTCTCGAGAGCCCGCGCGCGCAGTTTTGTTTCTCATTGATCAATTGATACCTTTTCTCTGTATTCTTCTGGGGGCACGGGAGAGAGAGATTCTTTACTTTGTTTTCCTCTCTCGCTCCTTTTTCATATCGGCGCGTCGCGCGTGTTATATAAAGGTCGGACTGTGTTTTGTGCATTATAACTGGCGAGGGGGTTGCTCGTCGCTCGTCGATGATAAAGTTCCGAACAGGGGGGACGAGAGAGTCGTCTGTGCATTATGCGCGCGTATAGGCTTTTATTTAACTCATTTTTTAATTCCTCGCGCCCGGCTCTGACGTTGATAAATGTCGCCGAACGCACACAGCTATAATAGCTGATGTATCGATCCGAGAGAGGAATCGCTGTATTCCTTCGAAAAACGTCTTTAACTTCGTTATTCCGGCGGCTATCTCCCGGACAAAGCTCCGGACAATTAGCGAACTCGCTGGCTCGAAGCTCGCCCATGTAGATATTTCCCGTGAAAGGACACCACGGCCGCGTATTGTGCGCCAGCTAGCTCCCAACAAAGACGCGTATTGTAACAAATTGCTCCCTAAACATCGTGCAATTACTTTCGCCACGAGATATAGAGAGAGAGAAAGCTCTCCTATAGCCGAGCAGCGCGTGCCTGTGTATATAAATATATCCCTTTCTGTATACATCGGCCCTTTTCCACGCTGTAACTCTATTCATATAACGCATCCGCTAACCGCGTTGCTTTTCTCCCTCTGTCTGTTCTCTCTCTATCGCGCCCTTTTCTTTGCCTCGTCGTCGTCGTCTTTCCCCAGAGGCGGAGGAGGCGGCTGTGTACGTCGTGAATCGCATGATCGATGCGCAATGACCCTTGGCTAAAGGCGGCCGACGCGGAGTGAGTGAGAGAGAGAGAATCCGACCCCCCTCACTTGCTGCTCTCTCTCTCTCTCTCTCTCTCTCTCTCTCTCTCTCTCTGCTTTCTCTTTATGTCGCCATGTATAGCGGAGAGAGAGAGAGAGAGAGTCGCAAATTTGATTATATGCGCGATGAAAGAAATTCTTGCCGAAAGAGAGTCTCTCCCTTTGTATACTTGTTTCTCTTTTCGCGAGGGATCATGTAGCTCCACATACGCGCGTGCGGAATATAACGTAAAATCGCACACGAGTTTCCTGCGCGCATCACGTATATTATAGCGAAGAATAATAATCGGATAATCGACGATATACAACTCACCTACTTATGTCCCCGAGCGCGGTCTTGTAATAATTCCACGAACAGAGAAGAGAGAGAACTAGCGTTTCCCCCAGCGGTGCAATAACATCGCAGACCTCTTACGGTCAGTCCTGTGTGTGTGTGCTCGACGATAAAAAATTTTCCTCCTCCGCTCGTCGATGCGCATACGTGCGTGCGTAGCGCCGTAAAATCGCCGGAAGGGATGTTCCGAGAGAGAGCAGTGTCGCAGGCGATCCGCACATACGTACACACACACACAGAAAGAGAGAAGGAGCGGATTTATGGGCCGGTAAACACCCGCGGCCCATTATACCTCTCGTACAGCGTTTAAGTAAGATAACAACCGCGCGCGGGGGGATAATTCTCCTGCGCGGCGACTGCGAGGGAGACGCTCTCTGAGCATTCTTCTCTCGAGGGTAGGAATTTCGAAAAATCTTTCGGCCAGTTTGCGTAATCCACGGTCATCGATTGTACAAGTATTGTATATTCGCAGCGACGTTATGAAATTCGCGGATTCGTTAATAACAGAGGCAGAGAACCGGACTAATTACACGAAGTTTGCGCACAGGAAAGAGATTAAAGCCGAGAGTGAATGCGGTTAGTCTCTCTCTCGAATTCCGCTTGAAAGTATAGGTATTAGCCAAAGCTGGCTTAAATCCGCCGTTTGAATACCGCACGCGCTCTCTCTCTCTCTCTCTCTCTCTCTCTCTCTCTCTCCGCGTCCCCGAAAGCACAGCAATTAATTCCCCATGTACAAATTAATGGCTCGGCAAAGTGACTCGCCGCGGAATAATATTTGGAAAAGCTGCGAGCGACGCGGAGGTTTCGCCAATGGACGAGAGTACGCGTGGAGATGGTAGATAAAAGCGATTAAAACATCGAGTTCGATTCGCGACTAATATCCCGAAACGAGTGGGTGTATCATGTACGCGTTCGTTATACATATAGCCTGTAACGACATATTTTATTCAGAGCTTCGGAACTGATTAATCGAGTCGGTCGAGGGAGTTAATTGGCCGGGCGAAGAAGCCCGCATAAAGTGCGCAGCTCGTTGGATCGATATATATTATATGCAGAAAAATGTCTTGGTGCGTGCGCGACTCGATCCCGCGCGGACAAAAGGGCTTTATATGTAGCATCGACGTGTGTCGAATGAGTTATGGCGCTTCGTTAGGTATTAATGTATTCGGGCTGCAGCCATTCGCTTGTATATTTCGTCCGAAAAGCCGACTCTGTTTCGCGCTTCTAACGATCCTTATCGATCAACTTTTGCGCTATTATACGGTCCCACGAGCGCGCTGCACAAAAACAAGAGATGAAAAAACACACAGACACAATACACGCCGTCGCGCAGAAATCTCGGCCGAGAGCGTCTGCTGCACGTGGCCGCTAATTTCCGCCAATTAAATCCTCTTCGCGGCGCTGCTCGCTCGCTCGCGTCAAGAGTCGCTCGCGCGCAATTGCGTCACGTGGCTGCAGCAGCGTTGCGCAACAATAAACGTCTTTGTCCTTCGAGTGCATGCGGCTTGTCGTGATTCCGTCGCAGTATAGTGCTGTACGCACACGTCGAGCGATTTCGAGTGATCGACGTACTGCAGCGAGCTTTATTCGTCGACGAGCGAATATACGTATAGGTGCAGAAACGGTCCATTGTCTTGGAGCGGGAGGGTAAAAAGCGGCGTGTAAATTCCCGACTCATCTCGTTGCGCGTTCGATGAAATTATCTCTTCCCCTCTCGAATACACTGGCGGCTCGAAAAAAGAAGAGGAGGCAGAGAAGAAGGAGGCGAAGAAGCATATAGAGAGAGAGAGAGAGAGCCGGTCGGGGCTGCACATACGCATTCCCACGCGCGCGGCGAAACAATCGGCGAGTTCTCGCTCCCCCCCGTAGACGAGTGCGAGCACAGCAATCAAGCCGAAAATCCTCTCGATAATCTAAGCCGCAAGCCTACTGGCTGCAGACGCACGAGCTGCGATTCATTAAAGCCAAGAGCCCAGTTAGCACGAGGCTCGATCGCCGGAGCTCTGACTCGGGTTATCCGGCTGCTCGATCTTCTTTATCCGTGTTTTTGCGCATTGACGCGTTTCTGGGATGAAAAATTTACGTGGCTCAAATCGGATCGCTCATTTAGATTGCCTGCACAGGTCGTGCGCTGACTGGATTGCTCTTACACACACGGATACAACAGACGATTGCAATTACATAAATGAAACGAGTCTCGAGCGCAAAAAGCCAAGGCTGCGCATTAACGTTCGCGAGATCGCGCGGGAATCCGCAGGCGGCCGATTAAAAATGGCTGCGCGCGGCGGCCCCCCCGAGTTTATTGTTGCCACGACGGCTGCAGTGTATAGCTCTGGGTTATATACACGCGCTTCGCCTTCTCTCGCTTCTCTCTCTCTCTCTCTCTCTCTCTCTCTCTCTCTCTCTCTCTCTCCGCTATTTTCGCATTCCTTCGACGCCAACGCTCTTGCACGACTGCAGTTCCATGTGCCTCTTCCTCCTCTTCTGCTTCTTCTTCTTCGTGATTCTCCTTTTTGCGGGATATCTCGCTTGCTTTTGTATTCAGCTGCGCGGCTCGAAATTTTGCCTTGTTTCGCTCGATCCCTCTCCTACATATACATATATAGCGCCGATGATCTCGCGCGGCATCGTGATTCTCGCTGATTTCTCGCGCGGTAATATACACTCGCAGATGGATTAAATTACCCGGTAAAAATTTCTACGCAGTCTCGTAAACTTCGCTCCGCATCTCTCTCTCTCTCTCTCTCTCTCTCTCTCTCTCTCTCTCTCTCTCTCGTGCAGTGTGTGTAGGCGACCGTACGTTTACCTCGTCTCTCTCTCTCTCTCTCTCTCTCTCTCTCTCTCTCTCTCTCAGCGGCGCATGTATATATATGCACACAGTAACAAGGCGCAGCAGCAGCGGCATAACTCCGATCGCCGCTTCCTCCTCTTCTCCTCTTTCTCTCTCTCTCTCTCTCTCTCTCTCTCGCCATAACTACCCCATATCGTTGCTCGCGCGCACCGCGAAGAATCTCAGTCTCTCTCTCTCGTTCGTTCACGCCAGCGGCGCTCAATCGAGCGCGACTTTTTACCGATTCTTTATTCGTATTTTTCTATAACTAATACGAGTGTCCGAAAATTATCACCTCGCTCCGCGTATTATAAACGTGTGAGAACGATCTCACGCAGAGCGAGTCGTTTGCGGGCAGCGCGCAAAGCGTCATTGTAGTAGTACTATACTCTTAAAAAATAGCCGCGCGCCTCCATAATTCAAAAATTCCGGCGGCGGCGGCGGCGTATGAAAATCTCTTTCTCGCAAAACTGCGGCCATAAATATTTCGCGCGACGCGCCACGCTGAATCCGAGTTATGCGCGGACGTGTTAATAACGAAGCCGATTCTCTCGCCGCGCGCTGCTCTATCGCGTATGCTTTTTCTGTCTCTCGCGAGCCCTTTCTCGCTCTAACTCTCTGCAGCAGCGCGGCTCTCTTTTTTCGGTCGCGGGATTTTTCGGGTTATAATAGAGAGCGAAATTCCGAAAGGGACGACGGCAGATTCTCTCTCTTGACTTCTTTTTTTCCCAGCTGCCGCCGCCGAGCGGGATGACAATGGGCGAGAGAGAGAGAGAGAGAGAGAGAGAGAGAGAGAGAGAGAGAGAGTCGGGTTGGGGACGACGATGCCTTTTTGCTCTTACGATATGAGAGAGAGAGAGAGAGAGAGAGAGAGAGAGAGAGAGAACTGCGGCGGTCCCTGTGTGTGTGTTTCGTTTGCGGCAAAGCTGAATTTTGATCGGAGGCTTTATTAATGGGGACTAGCCCCGGGAGTATTTTTCTTCCTTTTCGCCACAAACGACGACGAGACACGCGCGCGCGGGGCGCAGCTGGAATATTTATCGCGCTTCATTGTTACACAACTTGGTTTATATGCGATGCGTTTTAGCGTATCGAGCGAGAGATGAATTGAAAAAAAAAAACAAGAAAAATTATAATTGGATGTATACGCCAAGCCCGCGTAAACCGGAGCTGCTGCCGGCCGGGTGTAATGAATTGTGTGCGGCGAGTGAGGTATTTCGTAATGAGACAACGAACGTGTAACGCACATTCTACGGCATTTCAGCTAGCTATACTAATAATTAACAGTAAATTCCGACTATGGCCATTATTAATCATCATTTGCTGCTAATTTACGATGATGGAAGCTGTTTAGCAATTTAGAAATTCAGCCGCGCGAGCCTAGCTGTGTGTGAAATAAGAGCCTACTACGAGCTCTCGCTAGCATTTAATAACGAAATTCCTTCGCGGAATTTGACGATATTTATAATAATTACACATCGCTCAAACTCGCATATATAGGAAAAAGAAATCTCTCGAACGCGTATCTAAATTTCTAATGGCAAAGCAGCTGCTGTCTTCTATTTCTATTGCGAGAACAATAAAATCCTTTTAATTCCAGCCCCGCACGCGCATATGAATATTCAAGACTCTCTCTCTCTCTCTCTCTCTCTCTCTCTCTCTCTCTCTCTCTCTCTCTCTGCGGCTGCGACGACGACACGATCTGACTAAACTCCGCGACGACTACAGCCTAATCCACTTCTAACCAGAGCTGTTGCTCCGCGCTAATCTAAATAAAACCCGAACGAGCGAGCGAGACAACGCGGCCCCCACGAAATAACGCGCCAATTAACTTTAATTATAACGAGAAACTCTCCTGCGTCGAGAAGTAGAAGAAGAAGAAAAAAAATGAAAAACCAGAGCATCGAGCTCGAGATATTGCAATACACCGCAGCGACGAGCTAACAATCCATTAAGTCTGAACTCGCAAATGAAGACTATAAATTAGCGCAACCGCCCACGTGGACGCGACGACGCTCCAGGCTACTGCGCAGACGCCGCGCATTGTTAACGATTGTTAACGCGCAAGAGCGAGAGCGAGCAGCGCACTGCATAAAGATGTCTCATTAAAGCCGAGAGTCGAGATTCTTATTCGTAGATTCGTATGATATACTGTGAACGGATCTGAGAGAAGCTCGCAATTTGTTCGCGCAGCGCGCGCGCGCGCGCGAGAGAGAGAGAGAGAGAGAGAGAGAGAGAGAGAGAGAGAGAGAGAGAAAGAGAGAACGATGAGGCAGTGGATTTTTCGAATCGTGTCACGGATAATAACTGTGAAATCGTTCGCTGCTGCTGTTGCTCCTAGTTCAACGCGATCATCTGCAAGATCATCGTGACGCTGTACGCCAGCAGCAGTAGTGGAATGAATTCGAGCGTTTAATTAATTAATCTTCATCTCGGCACGCTGCAGTGCACGGCTCGCGTCGTGAGGATTGCGAAATAAAAGATTTTAATCGACTTAATTATACGCACAAGCGACGCCTCGAGCTTTTCTTTTCTTCGACCTGTTAATTGGCGAGTTTTGGTTGCTCTGCAGGCTCGCTCGAATCGAGAGGAAATAAGTTGATTGGACGTTGTTAAATTCAATTTTCCTTTGACGTAGTCTCGCGCTCTCGATTTTTTAATTAATCTAAATTAGGAGGATTCGCAGCGTGCGCTTATGATACGCGCAAGCAATGTCGGCCTGAATTGCCCGCCAAGGGCGGCTTATTAAAACATCATTATTCAATAAACCTCCGCAGCTATATATACTCCGACACTTGAAAAGCATTGCTCGTGCGGAGAGCAAAAGGACTTTGACCGATATTCTCTCCCTCGTTGAAAAGCACTTTTTTGAAAAAAAGCGAGCGATTCCAAATCGACAAACACACACACACACACAGAGAGAGAGAGAGAGAGAGAGAGAGAGAGAGAGAGAGAGAGAGAGAGAGAGGAACAATAGAAACGATAAAAGCTTATAATTTAGTCTTTAGAACAAGTCTATCGCGACGCGTGCAGTAAACCCGCACAAAAGCTCGCGCGCGCACAATACACAGCCGCGAAATATAATAACGGATAATGCGCGCGCGGGAAATTCGAGCGCATACGAATCGGCAGAGAAATGCGGATGTATTCTCGAGTTTCAAACGCGGCCCGCGCACAAACCGAGGCTAATTGTGCAGCGGCGAGAGGTCAGGGTATATGGAGACCTGTGTATTATAGCCGTTTCCTCCCTCCCTCCCACTCTCTTTGTTTGCTGTTTGCAGAGGTGCGCGAGTGACGATGACGAAGATTCTCTCTCCAAGCAGAGAAAGAGAGAGAGAGAGAGAGGGAGAGAGAGAGAGTTATATCGACGACTATTAGGAGAGTTGGCGCGTCGCGGCGTATCGTATAATTACGTTAGCTGCTTTTGAAGCCCGATATCCCTCCCGGAGGAAGATCAAAGTGTGAGTCTAACGCCGAGACTGAAGAAAAAAAGATCCATTTCGGCATAAAGACGACAAGACGCGATCGCTCCCGCCCATTCGGCCAGTCACGCGAGACCCCTTTGATCATAATAAATCCGACGCACTGTCACTCCTGAAATTTTTCAACGCAGACGTATACAGCGCGAGTATTAGTAGTAGTAGTAGTCGCACACGACGCGCATAAGACGGACGGCAGCTGGAGAGAAAGAGCGAGCGACAGGAATCAAAGTCACGCTCGGCGCTAATTAAGCGCTTCTGCGAAATCGCGAGATCCGCAGCGTCCGGGTAATTACGCCGCTGAATAACTCTCGCACTGCAGTGCAGCCCATAGCATAACACACCGCGACTCTCTCTCTCTCTCTCTCTCTCTCTCTCTCTCTCTCTCTCTCTCTCTCTATACGTATCGATGACTCTCGACAGAGGGCGACACTTCTCGGGACACGCCTGTGTGCGGCTTGTTAAGATTTAATTGGCCGCGCGCGATGTTTTCATCCTCGATTTATCGATATTTCAATTCCGCGCGCGTTATTTGCTCGCGCTTTTATATACGTTTCTCGGCATTTATACGACCGCGCGCGCGCGGAGAGCGTCTTTTTCGGCCGCGCGCGGTCTTTTTACGGCGCGACCGTAAACGCAA
The DNA here is from genome assembly GCF_009193385.2 of Nasonia vitripennis. Taxonomy (NCBI): domain Eukaryota; kingdom Metazoa; phylum Arthropoda; class Insecta; order Hymenoptera; family Pteromalidae; genus Nasonia; species Nasonia vitripennis. The sequence goes on along the minus strand of NC_045759.1, from coordinate 20,520,815 downwards.
GAGTACATATGTCATTGTCGGGTGTAAATGCGCGAAAGGGGGGCGCAATTTTATACGCGAATTTATCGTCGCGAGAGCGGCGTTAATGCTTCTTCTCTCGCGCGCAGCTCTCGCAAGGTCGTATTAATATTTAACTGTTCGCCGCCGCGGGAAAAACTTGTTTGCGGAGAGCGAGGAGCGAGAGGAAATTAAAAGGGAATTAAAATTTCCTTTTTCCCTTATTTTTTTCCTTATCCCTCACACACACACACACACACACACACACACACACACTCGAGAGGAAGATGAAGCTTGTTTTACGACGGGAACGAATATACAGTCGTTCTTCTTTTCTTCCTCTTGCGGGCTGCACCTCGAGCGCATATCGAGGGAGACAAAAACGTCGGAGGAGGAGGAGAAGCGCCTCTCGAATAAAATTTTTTCCGGCTCCGCAGCAAGCCGAGCAAAAGGAATTAACGAGCAAAAATCCCGTCTCTCTCTCTCTCTCTCTCTCTCTCTCTCTCTCTCTCTCTCTCTCTCTCTCTCTCTCTCTCTCTCTGGAGAGCGAATCCAAAACAAGGATTTTACGATCGCCGCGCTTTCGCACCTCCGTGTTGGCTTTTGACGAGTTCTGGGAGGTGTATTTTTAACGCCGATTTGTAATTATCATAAATAAACGAGCCTACGCGCGGCGCACTTGAGAATTCAGCGAAGATCGAAAGACGCGAGAGAGGAAAAAAGCAGAGCGCGGAATATATCACGACCTTGAGTCACGCACATAGCACGTCGCAGAAGATGAAGAAGACACGATACGAGAGTCAGCGGCTTTACGCGCATTTAACTGCGCTCAAAGACGACGACTCGCGCCTTTATAACTCAATTCTCGCTGCTGTACTACACGACGCGTAAACCTAGTTTTCGAAGACGACTGCGCTCGCGCGAATTTCGCGTGTCTGATCTTTTTTTTCGCGATTGCGTCAGAGAGACAGGTTTATTCTTGGTGTAAACGCTGCACGCGAACTTTGCGCGTGTCGAAAAGAGAAGAATCTATATTTAGTATTAATTTCAGCCTCTGATTAATTCATCGCGAAGCGGCCTAACGCGAAAGAATTCGATGAATCGCGTGATAAATATACTTATATCTCTCGTACATACCGCACAGCTAAATCGTTTTCAATAAACTCTCGACCCGAATACGCGTAAGTGTGTATACCGAGAATCTCGCATTAGCATAAATATTTCCACAAGGCACTTTAACACAAGCGCCGAGGCGAATCGAAAACGAAGGAGAAAAAAGACACTCGTTATTGTTTGATTTGCGCTCGAGCTATATGCTTAATCGATTATAAACGTCGCGCGGTCTGAAATTCCGCGCATGTGTGCGCTCATCATCAAGGTTCTCGACTCATCCTCGTTTTTTCGCACCTATACACGGAGACTCGCTCGCGCGCGAGTTAACATTGCGTAAGACACACGTACAGTCGTATAAACGCGAAAGATTTATTTACGAGATCGTAAAGTCTCTCTTTCTCGAAGGTGTAATTCGTACACATTAATGCCGGGGGACCGCGCGTGGGTAATGAATTTTTTTTCCTCTCAGCTCTCTACAGCCTTTTTTCTAACGCGCGCTTAGTCACGGCACTGAAATTAATTGGGCGATTCGCACTTTATTACACGCTCGCGCAGTATTTGTTATGAAGTTGTCGCGTATTGTATACGCTATTATATAGTCGACCGCAAAAACGTCGCAATTTTCCTGAAGAGCCGATCGGCGCGAGAAGGATAAGCCATAACGCTCTCTCTCTCTCTCTCTCTCTCTCTCTCTCTCTCTCTCTCTCTTTCTTTCTCTCTCGTCCGCACTAAATTTTATTACTACAAGTCCCTCAAAGTACCCCTTAAACAAGCACCAAACAAGCGGGTATAAAGCACAACGACTCCATCCTCCGAAAACAGCGCAAAACAACTCGGCCCCTACTCGTGCGTACATGCGGTCGTTTATTAATATACACACAGACACGCACAGACATACACAGACACACGTGCGGGGTGGCAACAGTGGGGTAAAAGAGAAAAAAATCGCCCCTGCGCACTAAAACCTCGCGTATGCATTTTATGCAAATTAAACGGCGTTTTGCGCGCAGCAACGAAGAAGAATGGCGAGGACGACTTTTCTCGCGCAAAATGAAGAAGACACACTGTATATATATACACGCGGACGAGTAGGGGAGCGAAACTCGTCCAGAAATCGAAAGCGGTCAGACGGGAATCTCAGCCCGCTCCGTGTCGACGTTGCGAATCATCGCCGGCTACTTTCCAGATATCCACGCGCGTTCTCGCATCCTCTTCTTTTTTCGTTCTCCAGGGTGTCTACCTGCAGCTTTCCATTAAATTATATACAGATATACACTCGTCGACAAAGACTTATACTGCAAAAAATTCCAAATTGATTTTCTCTCGTCGGCCGCGTGCGGTTTTGTTTCTCGACTCGCCGCACCAGGCATGTATTTATAGAAACTCGCTGAACCGAAACACACACGGCAGGATTTTTCAGAGCTGACGACGTCGATATCTATCGGCGGAACGTGTGTAATTACAAATTATCTGCGCTAAACGCGAGATACGCGGAATTACGGTTCGCTCCATCGATATATCGCGTAATTGCGCCGACTCTCAATACTGCTGCAGCGAGCATAAAGAGAAAAATACGCTTCTATAATATCCCGGCCCGCTATTATATCAACGACCACTTCTCTCGCTCTACTTATCGCGGCAACCTCCGATGGAAAAAGTAAAAGTCCCGGCGCTTACGCGTAGAAAAATTAATAAACCGCATTTACGTTGATTACTGCACGACACGCGCTTACATAATTCGCGAATAACTTCATCCGAAATATTTTCAAACACAGCGGCTCCGTTAGAAATCTGCGCATTCGAATGAGAAAAGTCGGCGATAAGCACCGAGACAGAGTCGGCAGTCTTATCGTTCCGGATCTTTTAATCCCGGCGATCTCACGATGCAGCATTTGCATGCGGGACGCACGCGTGCAGCGAAATTAGAAACAGAATTAAATGCCGATCGCTCGCGGATTTATTCCCTCTCGAAAGTTTCTCAAAAAGCCGAGCTCTCTGAATTAATCTCGAATTAGTATGCGCGCTCGCGTTCTCGGTTTTAACGTCGCTCGCTCCTCCTTTTATACGAGAGCTGCGGGAAGAGCGAAGAGAAAAAAAGTATAAGAAATCGAGTTCTCCCGGCGCGGATAAATCTGTCGGATCCCGGCCGTTAAAAAAAGCGAGCGAGCGGAGAATCCGTCAAGCGCGACTACTCGTTATCGATTATTCCGCCCACGACGAGGCGGTTAAATAGATCTCATTAATGGGCTAATCAAGCCTCCTCTCGTTCTCCCTCGCGCGACTCGCGCTCCAAGTTCTCTCTCGTCACGCGGCGAGCGTAAATCATCGAATTCCCAAAAGAGCCCGAGAGAGAGAGAGAGAGAGAGAGAGAGAGAGAGAGAGAGAGAGAGAGAGAGAGAGAGAGAGAGAAGAGAAACAGACGGACGTGCGAATGTAGTTCGAGAGAGAAGGAGAGGGAATAAGAAGGAGAGCAGCGCGGCTCGCTCGAAGCTTAAAAATTAAGGAAGGTTAGCCTGGCATGACTTTCACATAAATTTGCCATTCCCCGTGATTTATCGGGCCATATATAATGAATGTTAACCGCTCTTCGTCGTCGTCGTCGCGAGAGAGAATAAGAAGGAGCTGCTACGACGTCGACGACGAAAAAGGCAAAAGAGAGAGATGCCCCTTACACGCTGTACGTATACGCGCAGGAGATTGGCGGCCGGCGAGAATTACCGACTGAAATTGCTCGTAATTACGTGAGAGTCTGGGACTCTCCGAAGGATACCCGGCGCACTTTTAATTCGGCAAGAAGACGAGGCATGACTAATTGAAAACGTCGGCGTGATGTTTGCAGAGCGCGCCTCTCTGATTAAGTGGCTGGATTTTCGCCTCAGCGGCTGGATGTGTGTAATAACGCGCATAGTCGTTTTTTACACCGCAGCACACGTCAGTGCGTATACAAGATCGGTATAACGCCTTCGAAACGCTCGGACCAATTTTAACTAATGACACCGATACTTCCATTGTATACACATAACGAAACACGCCAGTCCGTCAAACATACCTATATACATACATACGGGGTAAAGTCACAAATCATCGAAAATAATTCCCTTGGCGCGCAGCGTAAAGGGGCCGCGCCGCTGAGAGAGAAACAAGGAAGGGCAGAGCTCTCGCTTTATTTACTGCATCGAGTACTCCTTCGCTTCGCGCGCGCGCTCGCGAATATAAGCCTCTTGGATTTTCTTCCCTCGGTGTATAAGGCTCTCGTATATACGAAGAGGAGGAGGAGGAGGAGGAGAGGCGACTGCACGTGCTGTTGTGGAATGTCGTCGTAGTGGCGCTCAACTCGACTCGACTTTCTTCCGTCCATTCAAAGGCTCTGAGAGAGAGCTGAGCACGTGGGGCTTGGCTTTTCCCGCCTCTTTTTTCGGCGCGAGATAAAGCCGCGTAGTCTTTCTTTCATTCTTCGGCGAGAAGGGCGCGTTACAGCGATTGATACTCCCGACGCCGATGATTGATGCAGCCGAGAGAGGATCTCGTTTGTTGCCGATCGTATACTCACACATCGGGCTAAGCGATGATAACGATATATTTTGACGGTTGATGTATCGACGTTCAGCTCTTTTCTCTCTCTCTCTCTCTCTCTCTCTCTCTCTCTCTCTCTCTCTCTCTTTTCAAAAGCCAGACGGACTATAGAGACATCAGTTGAAAGGTCGTTCCTCCTATACACCGATACTTGTACCTTTTTGCAGCGCCAAGTCGATGAGATATGCATATTTCAGAGGGTCTCGTTTTCGAGTGCCATATTTTACAAATCGCTATCTCGAACAGTGTATTTCACGCTTGATCGATCGCGCTAATACCCGTCAGTTTTTCGAAAAATTAATTTATTGCTCCGCACAGTCCAGATATAGAGAGCGTGACTCAGAGCTCGGCTGAAAATAAACGTTCCCAACAAGATCGAAAGTGCAATCAAGCCGACTCGGCCGCGCAAAAACGCTGCATCCGATCGTTGCTCAATTATAGACTCCAGTTCCGCGTCATCGTCCACTGGCCCATAAAAAAATCCACATCCTCTCTCCGTATTCAATCAGCGGTTCCCTAGGCAAAAACCGATCGCCATCTTTCCGCGCTACTTCGCGACTAGATAGCAAATTGATTACTGCACAGTGCGCGGATGTGGCGCGCGGTAAAAAGGAGCGAGAGGAAGCGACGACCGCTGCGCAAAAAGCTCATGTGAATCGAACTAGGATCAGCCCCGCGATAAATTATTCAGAGTGAAAAAATACGTCCATTAATAGCTCATAAACAATCTTAAGCAGGCCATATCTAGCTTTTATCACGATCACACGGTGCACAGCTCGGGTGAGTAGCCCTAACAACGGCGACAGCAGCAGTACTGCAGCCCAATAAATTATTCGCCGTCGTCCTCTCTCTTCCTCGAACACAGAGCGTTGGTACCTACAAGCGCACGCGAGAGAGAGAGAGAGAGAGAGAGAGAGAGAGAGCAGCTCGAGGGAACAAAAGGAGGACGACGCGCTGAGAGACAGAACAAGGTACTCGCGCGTCGCGCGCTGGTAGCAGCTAGCGAGCGAGAGACACGCGTTCCTTCGCACGTGTCAGCCGAGCGCGTGTATGCGAACAGCGCACATCCGTGTCAGCAACCGCGCGGGGAGAGAGAAGAATCCTTGAGCCTCTGCTGCTGCTGCCTCCCCCTTGTTTCCTCTCTCGACCTTCAATTTATATACTTATGCGCTCGCGCTTACTTCTCGCGCTAGCCCTTTTAATTCCTCGCGCTTACTGTAGAGACAATGCACGCGAACTTTTATCGCGCTTTGTTCCCGGGGATGTCGTCGCCTTTTTATTTCCATTTTTCGGCTTGGCTTACTTGTTTTTGTTTTCCAAAAAATAATAACGCTGATTTATGACGAGCGAACGATTATTCGCGTACACACATATGCGGTCTTGGCATCGCAAGCTGAGGCAGCGAGAGAGTTTCTGGCCTTTTAAAGACATTGGCCGAACGCCAGATAAGAGGACATTGAATTTTCAAACACTGCAGTAGCAGACTGCTATTTTCGTAATTAATCCGAAACGCGATTTCGAGTGCTGGGCTATTTTATTTACACTCGAAAAATCTGGCGCGCAAATTGATCCTCGCCGGTGTAATCGCATTATACCGCAGTATAGCAAGGGGCAGTAGCATGCAGTGAAAATCCGAGGGAAAAAGAGTGCAGTGTGTCCTGGCAACAGCAGCGGCGGCAGCGAATCAATCAATCAGCTCGTCGAACAGCGACGCGCGCTGCACACTCTCGGCCCGTACACTCTAAAAGCGCAAAAATCCATCGACAAAATTATTTTCGCGCTGCGCCCAGCCCTAACTACTTTTTCCCTGACGCGCGCGCGAGGCTGATCGAAAAAAGAACCGCAGCGGCAGCAGCTCTTTCGGAAAAAAAGGCTACGCGCCAATAAAATTGGACAGAGCCGCGCTCGGATATATCGCTGTTTGCTGCAGGCCGATGCAAACGACGTGCGATTGATGGGCTGCTGCAGCAGCAGCACACGTATTCTCATTATTCGAGCATATACATAGCTATAGGTATGCCTGTGCTGCTGCTGCAGCGCAGGCGCGGAAAACGCAGACACGCTCCGACACGCCGGGGCTAAATCAATCGGATTGTAATTAACTGGGGCGGCGGCGGCGGCTGCGTATTCGAATGACAAGCAGTCGATTCAGACGCAATCATTGGTTTAGCCGGGGCCGCCGCGAGGATTAGCCGCTATGCTCTCTCCGCTGCGGCCTTTGCAGGGAGATCCGCAATTAAGGTGAGCCGGCTGCTTCGGCTCTGTGTGTTAAGGCCCGATGATTACCGGGGGATTTTGCGTGCGCCGAGATCCCGCGAGAGTGCACATATAAACGCGGAGGAGGAAAAGTGTTTGCCCAGACGCTGAGCTCGGAGACACACAATAACGTTGTTCAATTTCCGCACGTTATTATATACAGACAGCAATCGGCCAACGCTGCAAAACTGTCACACGTACGACGCGTAAAATAATCATCCGCGCGAGCACAACGTTACACACGCAGTCACCCTTTACACGCTTCGTCGATCTCTCACCGCAACAGCAGCAGTAGCGTAGCTTACGTCGCGACGGGGCTAATACGACGTAAATGGGATCACAACGGCGTAACACACGCGCGAGTGAGAGAGAGAGAGAGAGAGAGAGAGAGAGAGAGAGAGAGAGAGAGAGAGAGGATCGTGTCTCTCGGTCTCGATGGAGCACGCACACGGCTAATTGAGCCGCCTCCCCCGACTCGCGTAGAGAGAGAGTCGATGTATGGCTACGATAATTAAGGATCGTCGTCGCCGCTTTGACGGGGCGGGGAGAGAGAGTTTCGCAATTTTGAGAGCGCCCAGCCGACGTTAATGACGGGACACATACATCAGGAGGTTATTAGCCGCGCCGCTGAGATTTTTGCTGCCAGGATGATTGCGATCGTGCTGAGGGCTTATATCGATTATGGTATACACGCTTCGAGCTCGCAATTACGCATTTAAGTCCATTATCGATTCCGAGTGTGTATTTCGAGCCGAGAGAGAGAGAGAGAGCGAGAGGGAAATAGAGTTATTCGAGTCAATCGAAGAAAGAACCCCCGACAGCCGCGACTATAGATGCGCGCATATAGTAGGTGATCTCGTTTGCGCGCGCGCGAACCAGCCGCTAAACCAATTACGCTGTGTTAAGAATGTGTGTTGACTCGGTGTCGTCGTTGCGCTTATAGACGACCTGCTATATACTACTGCGACCTCGTTTGTAATCGACGAGCTTCTAAAGACGCTGTCGCGCTCGGTTCATGAAAAAAAAAAATCCAGCCATAAACAACATCGTTCGCGTTATCATATCAGACTCGGTGGAAAGTTCGCGCGATAGGAATCCGCAAAATGCCGACAAACTCGCTACAACGGTCCAACTCTCAAAAGAGCATCTATCACGTGAAACTCATCATCGCGCCAAAACTAATCAGCGCTGCTGGTACACGGTATGCGAGAGAAAGCCTCGACGTACACAGCCGAGTGCAGGAAGACGTCGTCATGCAACGAGAGCGTAGTGGATTAATTTCTCTCTCTGCCGGCTTCTCCTGCGCGCGCGCACGAACACGGCTCGTCGTAGTATATATAGGGTGATGCTCCCGGCGGTGCGGCTCGCGCTGTGTAGGGCGGAATTGGCGTGCGCGCGCTAACTTCTCTATTTTGATATTTGACGGCTGCGCGCCGGAATTCGCTGATGAAATTTGTTCGGCGCATTGTATATTCCGCGAAGTTTCAATGAAATTTCTTATCCCGTCCCAGCGCTTTATTAGATCACCACGACGTAGCTACGTCTTACGCTATCTAAAAGAAATTACGCTTCGCGGTCGTCAATTATACAAACACTCGTCTTTAATTATCCCCTCGGAATATAACGAGCCGCGATACGACTCTCTCGTGTTTTAATAAGCATCCCGAAGGAAAATTCAATTACCCCTTCCCCCGTGTTTTCCCTCTCTCGCGCGAGAGAAAAAAAAATAAAACGAAACTTTCGCCCGTAAAAAGTTAGCGAGTAGACCCCGGCGTGTACACACGCGACGCGGCAGCTGCGTAAACCTAATTCGCGCGACGCTGCAGAGCAGCTCGAGCGGAATGATGAGCTCGCGCGGCGGAAAACGACTTCGCCCCTTTCCCGAAAATAATTACAGCCGCGCTAATCGGCCTCTGGCCCTTATTCGCGCCGGAGAAGAGGCTGCGCGGAGTGCGTATAGAAGACGACACTTGCCTTCAGGGGAACTCGATAAGTTTTCAAGGAGGGCCACGTCGCTTTTTTGGTCGGAGAGTGTTCAACAGGTTTGGTTGATGAACTTCTGATTGATAGGGTTCGCTGATTGAATTTCGCTACTTTTTTTTCTGCGAGGAGGATACAACTCGCGTTAATCACGCGTATGTATAACGTCGCGTTTATTATCGGCAATAAAAACCGGGGACTTATCGTCGGGCGGATATACTCTCGCTTCTCTTTTCAGCGAGCGGCGACTTTGACGCGCATCGAACACAACGGACGCCGTGTTCCTTTTTTTTAAACGCCGCTGTGAATCTGGATATACAAACACCGTCGCTTTATTAGCTCAAACGCGCGGGGCGTTGGGAAGAAGCGGATATGGACGGGTCGATCAATATTGATGTAGAGCTATATCGTATAGAGGTGAGAGATAAAGCTTCCGACGCTGGAGAAAAGATAAAGCTTCGCGTGTGTGTTCAACACTTTGGGAGGGATCCGGCTTGATTTTGCGGCGATGAATCAAGCGAGAGCATTGTCTTCCGCGTGTGCGACAATTATCCGGTTACGTCTTACTCATCGGCAGATCTATGCAAGCTCTCGTCCGCGCCCTCGAAAATCCGCCGATATACCGATGTATAGCATCATTATAGAGGGACGGATACGGAGAGAAGCTACTCCGAGATACGATCTCTTTCCACGACGGAGACAAAGTGAAGCACAATGCTTTATACGGCGCAGGGATGAGAGAGCGGAAGTCGATTATAACGCGGCCCATACGACCTTTCTGCTACTCTCAGGGATCCTCGGAAGCGCGAGAGACAAAGGGCCGCGCGCAGGAAGATCCTCTCTCTCTCTCGCTCACATAATGCGCGCAATATTCCAGCGACGATGAATATTCCCCCTCTCGCACGCGTGTGTATACACACCGCAATATGCCGCCGTCGTCGCGCGGTATTACACACGTGTGCGCCATCTCGGCCAAACGGCGCGCTATTACGCCGCTCGCGCCCTAATACCGTATTCAGAGAGTTCGGTTTTGCGCGCGCACCGGTATGAATCGTGTGTGTCCTATACCTATACACGTATACAACCCCCTGAATAGAGGACGAGTATCTCTCTCTCTCTCTCTCTCTCTCTCTCTTTCTCTCTCTCTCTCTCTCTCTCTCTCTCTCTCACTTCCGTCTGTCTACTGTCGTCGAATCTTGCCACTCGCACATCCTCTGCTCCCTTTGCCGCTACGCCGCTCTTATTCGGGCTTTATGTACTACCGGCTGGCCTGCTGTAGGTAGGTATATATACAGTGAGAGAGAGAGGTGATGGCATTGAATGTAAGGCTAGGTATATAGACAAGGGTGATGCGCCTTTTTCCATGCCGATGAGGCGGAAAAAAGCAGCGGCCCCAGATATCGCTCGCTTTTGTCTACTTTCGGCTGCTGGTGCTAATGCCAAGGGGAGCGAGCGACGCGCATCTCTTTTGTCCTCGTGCTTGTTGCTCTCTCTCTCTCTCTCTCTCTCTCTCTTGTTCCGTGAGTGTAAGTATATCGGCGACGGGATATGAGAAACGAAATTTTCACGAGCCAGGTCGAGTGTCGCAGGCCTGGTTTTTCTAGCTCCTCGCGCGATCGAGTGTGTTTAGCGCGCGTCAAAATAGACTGTGAGTATACGCGCGGTTCGAGGGTTGATGCGCAGGGTATTCGAATTACCTCTCGACAAATGGGAAAATTAAAGCCAGAGAGGTGTCGCGTCTCCCCGTATCTCTGACCGCCCATCGATTTAGATATTTTTGTTGTGGTGCATAGGGCCGGATCTCGGATGATCGTAAAACGATGCTTAGCTCTCTTGATGTGCGTGTATAGGCTTGTTATAAGTGTATTCTGCGTGTTAGACTTACGTGGGAAGGCTCAGGCTTATCTGACCGCGTCGCTTGGGTACTCACCTGAAACATGGAAAAAAGGAATGATTATTATTTTGACATCATTTATAACAATACTCGAGTATGCGATACGCTTTTGCATATCTCGACAAGAGAGAGTAGGACTAACATGGGTAAACAGATAATACGTTACAGCCGCGCTCCTCCCGTCGCGCGCGACCGAATCGACTCTAAGCACATCCATTACGGCCAACTACCGTCCCAACACTGAAACCATTACCTCGCCCCAAAGCCCAACAGAGCAGACACACACACACACACGCACGAGTCGGCCAATTCAAAAGAAACGGAAAAGAGCAAGCCGGAATCCCCTCTCGCACACAACGCACACTATAACACTACACTATAATGCTTGATCCTCGGCCATATTGCCCCCGAGCGCGTTCGGCAACGATTTTATCTCAGCTATCTCTCGACTCGACTCCTTTCCGTCGTCGCGCGCAAACCTCCTCCGCGTCAATGTCCCTTCTCTCTCACACACACACACACACACACACGCACACCCACACATACAATCGAGGGAGGAATGTCGTGATATCTGCTCTCCGAGGATTATACGATGCTATCTCGCTTTCTCTCTCTTGGCGAGTTTAGTCGGAGAGCGTTAATTGTCGGACAAATTCGTCGAGATTCCACCGGGCGGTAGAGCCGCTGATTTATTGTAATTTATACGCGTCGCCGCGGGGAGATTTACGCCCGTGCGTATATGTGTATGCACGCGTTATAAGTTTGCGGCTATATGCTCGCTCTCGGTTTTTGCGGGAAACGGGATTTGTTATTTTCGGCGGCGGAGAGAGAGCAACCCTTCCGCTTATAATCGCTCCGATGAAGTTAATCGTTATACTCTCTCTGGGGGCGATTTTACACTCGAGCGGAAATGATCCCGCTTTAACTTTTCGCCGAGAGCCGAGAATTCATCGGGTTAGCTCTCGTTCTCTGCCGGTTCGAGAAGTTTGGCGTGTATCTCATAAATCTTCTCGGCTTCTCGGTTAACCGGAGCAAAAAACGCTAAAGCTGTCGAAAATATCCGAGAGAGAAACGTCGTCGTAATGCGACCTCATTATTATTTCTCACTAGCGCAGTCAGCCTACGTGTCTAAAAATAGCAATTTTGGCAAGTGCTATCGACGATCCATCGCGCAAGTCGCCCAAAATTAACTTCCACACGCGCATTCATAACTCCGCGAGCTTTTACGTAACCAGCTCGTCGCTTCTTTTTAACGCGGCAGAGGAATCCGCTCAATAAAACATGAGAACGACTGTACATCAGCCGCGATTTCGGCGCCGCGAGTTATTATTCTATTTTTCGAGAGACGGAGCGCGAGGAAAAATGACGGGCGACGCGACCGTAATTTTTCTCTCTCTCTCTCTCTCTCTCTCTCTCTCTCTCTCTCTTTCGCTACCCGCGATTATAATGCTCGTTTTTTCGTTATTATTTTTCTTCCTCGTCTCTTTTTCGCCGCGGACGACGACGACGACGGCGGCCTGACGCTGACAGGATAAATACAATGAATACGTGCGCAGAGGAGCGCGATGAGTCGTGGAATTATTCGGAATTCATGGAGATTGGTTTTCGCGCTTTGTTCTTCCGATCGCTCGTTTTTTTTTTACTTTTGCCGCTTCGACGCGATTTTCCCGAGTTTTTCGAGAAGGCGTAAATTTTTAAGCCGTAATTGCTCGCGCCTTTCAACTCGAGCATGCATTTGAAATTCAAATTACGTGTATATATTGTCGGACTCTAAGTTCTCAATTTGTAAGTGAGCGCTCGCGCGCACAGTCGAGCGGAAGCTTATTACGTAAAAGCGGTTTGACAAATTCACGCGCTGGAAAAAAACCCAAATCCGCTCAGGCGTCTCTTCTTCTCCTCGGGAGTATACATCAAGCCCGAAAAAGGAAGGAAAAGAAAAAGATGCGACACAGCCCTCGGCTCGCGCGGTGTGGAAGAATTAATCAATTCAAAGTAGCCGTAATCGTCACCCCTCGCTCAAAGGAGAAAAAGGCCAAGACCCCAAATTGAAGACGCTACGCGCGCGAGCGAGCGGGGGGAGAGAAAAGGGGCGCGAAAACTGCGTCAAATCCGGCCAACTGCTTCCAGACAGACAGACTAACCCCGGATGAAAAACAAACATTAATAGAGACGACCCTCGACGGTAAATTCGAGATTCGTCGGTATAATAACAAGATTACTCCAGACAGTGAGAGAGAGAGCCGGTTGAATAAGCCAAGTCCGCGCGTTTCCGCGTCGTTCTCGGGCTTCTGCGTGTATAACTGTATACGAGGGACGACGGATGAACGAGAGAGAGAGAGAGAGAGAGAGAGAGAGAGAGAGAGAGAGAGAGAGAGAGAGAGAGAGAGAGAGAGAGAGAGAGTAGAGCCCGTGTCGCCGGCGATTTCTGCTGCTAGCCTCAAAGCCGGGGGAATTTCAAGGTCTTGGGAATAACGCGACCCCAGAGGAGGGTGAGAGACGTCTTCGCACTTTGTACTACCTCTACACAGTGCTAGTCACGTCTGCTGTTGACTGATGCTGCGCCGCGCGAACAAAGCCGCAAGTCCACACCGCATCGGCTACTTTTTGCATCCGGATTCGACTACTGCTTTTTTCTCTCGAGTGGCTTCTTTATTGCCTGCGGACTGTAGTACAGACCAACGGTTGATGCTCAGCTCTCGGTAAGGGGCAGATATGGGTGTGAAGTTTGAATTGGTGTTTTATTGCCCCCCGGGTGTCGTGTGGCTAATGTTTAACCTCAGCGTTGATGCGGCAGCTTCTTTATAGATTCATAGGTTTAATTATATCAAACAGGCTCGCGCGCGTGCACGTGTAATCCTTTCTCTTCGACGATCGAGTATAGGTTTCCTATGTATATATTTGCTCCTTTGCGGAATACGGCGGCCGTCTACACACACAAAAGATCTTCCTCCACTTATCCGAGAATCAATTCCAAGATCCGGCGAACGCCGCTTAAATACAGATCGCGTCTACCCGCACACGCACACACGCGTCTTGCATATCACGGTATACCTATATGTGTGTATATAACGGAGAGAATAAGCCCCTAGATTCTACACAAGTTTACAGTTCCAGGCTGCGCGCGTCACCCCTTGTACCTTCGCTCCCTCTTTTCCTTGTCGGAACGCGCTCGAGCCTGACTCTCTTCCGTATCCTCCCGAGCGAGAAGAGATCACACGAGAGAGAGAGAGAGAGAGAGAGAGAGAGAGCTGCTCTTTCTCTCTCCTAGCTTGCTCTAACCCCGGCGGAGAGAATCTCGCAGGGGAATGTCGAGAGAGAAGACGACGACACCGCGAATCTGTTATTTAAAATAGATTTTCGGCATGCAAATCCGTTGCCGCCGGTTTGACTTTTTTGCCCTCGCTATCTCTCAAAGTCGAAAGGGGCTGCTGCTGCTGCTGTACACCGCCTCCGGGAGGATTCTTGTAGCCCGAGGAGGTTTACACTGGAAATTCGTCGGAGAAGAGAGAGAAAGGATGGATTGTGCGCGCCGGGGCAATTAGGAGCGTTATGCTAAGCTGATTGAAGTGTATGTGTGTATTATATAGCGCCGCGCAGGCACCTTCTGAATAATATCGCGTAATATACTCACTCGCAAGTGGGGAGGATTATTCACTTCGTTCACAAAGAAAGTGTGCGCATAAGCGATGCTCGTTTGGCGCGATCATTCCGCGGATCGCTTTAATGAACAGAATTTCGCCCGGGCGAAAGCGTGTGTTTAAAATCCGCGCGCGAGTCTCACTGCGAAAGACGCTTTGCATATTTACGTCGCGCGGACGAGTTATCAGGAAGCGGCTCCCTCGGCATTTTCTCATAATAGCGGGAGCGGCGCGGCTTCGCTAATTGTTTGGCCGCGGCTTTATTAGCTAGGATGTCGCGTAGGATCTTAATTCCTCGTCTACTCTCTCTCTCTCTCTCTCTCTCTCTCTCTCTCTCTCTCTCTCTCTCTCTCTCTCTCTCTCTCTCTCGAGCCCCCCCGGATTAGGCATAATTGATACGCCGAAATTCGTTCCACCGCCGCTATCACCCAATCTGACTCTCGTATATACTCTCTCTAGCGCGGCGTGTGTATAACGTGTTATTAATATTTGGGATACGAGGAGAAAAACAATGGAATTATCTCGAGTATAAGCGCGGTGAGCGGGAAAAAAGGAAAAGAAAATGACTCGGCGGTGCAAAGGGGAGAAACGGCGAAATTATACACGTTCGGGCCTCGAAATATAGCGATCGCCGGGGCCATTACGGACCGTAATTTCAGCGAGTCATCGTGATATGTGTGTACGCGCGTGGAGCATAAAAAGAGCTGGATGATAAAGCGGGAATTCTGGCAGATACACAGAGAACGAGGGCGAGCTGCGTGTGTGAGCGTGAAATATATTACGATTGTAAAGTGTTTTGATACCCGGGGCGTAAAAACGCTTCTACACATATCGATCCGCGTTTATTATTGCAAACGGCATAAAACGCGCCCGGCGTCTAAGAATACATTTCGACTAACGTACACTTGAAATCTCGGCGCTCGATAAACACAAACAGCGCCATTGTCTCTCTCTCTCGCGCGCGCGCCAAACACCCTTATAGCCGCTATTACGGCATAACAGCTCGCGAGCAGCGCTGCAGCACTTTATCAGGAGAGAGAGGGACGAGTATACGTATACACACACGGACACAAAGAAAATTATCGCGATGCGCTCAGGGTCGACCGGTACCTCTTGAATAAGCCGCTCGAATACCCACGGCAGCGAGAGCAATTAAATTCCTTCGCTCGCGCCTCCTCTCTCTGTGTGCACCCTTTTTTATACACAAAAACACGCGCGCGCTGCACACAAGCCCTTCTTCGCTGCTGCACGCGACGTGCGGCGTTATTAATCTCGGTGCGAGGACAATTGTTACATTGTGCGCCGCTCTGCCACCGCCGTCGGTTCAATTAATTCCGAATGCACGCGCGCGAGAGAGAGAGGGAGAGAGAGAAAGAGAGAGAGAGAGAGAGAGAGAGAGAGAGAGAGAGCCAAGAAATTCGTCGTAGAAATGCTGGCTTTTCCTATACTGTATACGAGGGTCGACTGCGAGAGAGAGAGTTCGATTGTTCGGCGTCGTCCCCCTTTGAATCGCGAGCGCTAATTCAATGTCGGCGAGAGCAGTCGAGAGGAAAGTGGATACTTTTCTTCCTTTGAAACGATCAGCGAGGGTCTTGCATCGACTTCTCGCTCTAACTTTTATATATACATCTTTGCTCTTTACCGCATCGATTTCAAGCTCGCAACTCTCTCGATTTTTAAACCAACGACGATGTATAATCAGATAAGCTCCTTGCGAGACTCGACGATAAAAAAAAGGACCGACGCGGAGCTCACAAAGAATATCGCTAACTCGATATATATATTCCACGGCCCCATTATTCACCCTTAAATCCCGCGCGTCATTTAAAAGCTGCCGCCGCTATACGCCTTCAAAACAAAGAGACAAAGCGGAAGCGAGCGAGAATCTAAAAAGCCGGAAAAAAGCAGCGCGACGACGATTTTTCACGACCTGTAAGCCCCCAAGTTTTAAAGACACGATAATGACGAGGCGCGCGCTGAAAATACGTCGAACATAATAGGCTGCACAAAGGAGTAGAGGGAACGACGCGCCGGCTGTCAAGCGGCGAGCGTATGTCTCTGTCCGTACGTCGACTGCTACCTCTCTGTGGAAAGCGAAAGAGAGACGGAGATATTTTCCCTATTCTCATGGGCGTTTTTGCGGGAGTTTTATTTTCTCTCTCTCTCTTTCTCTCTCTCTCTCTCTCTCTCTCTCTCTCTCTCTCTCTCTCTCTTCGCTCTCCCGATGTCGAAGGCCGTCTTTCGTGGCCGTCCAGGCGAGTCGAAAGTGTAGAGCGCGGGGGAGAGGACGTGTGCGAATGACACACAATGCGAAGAGAGCTCGCGGCCGGCTCGCTGAAATAGAGACACGTGCCAATTCCAGCGCGAGATTTAACTTTGTTTAGTTTGTCACAGCGACAAACACACGTATAAGCAAAGGTGAAACACATCTTTTCCTTGTATAAGGAGAAAGAGAATAGAGCAATTTATAAGGAGGAGCGAAGCAGTTCAAACATTCAAAACAGCGAGATGCAAATCTTCGCCTTAAATCTACCATTTTTCTCCTTGCCTCCACAGCGCAGCAGTAGCATCCCTTTTCCATCCCTCTTTTTGTCCCCCGCGTCGTTATTTTCCGTTTCCGCTTCTCGTCTTTTGCCATTTATTCCCGAGGACGACTCCACCGCCGCTGCTATTTACTCGTTTGCATAGGGATTTCTCGCGGCGGCGGCGGAGGAAAAAGAGACTCTGAATTTTTCATAAAAGCCGCCGCAGCCGCTGCTGCCGAGCTGATATTGCTTTTCTACTTGTCGTGCGAGCGCGCGCACGCGGATGTTTATTGTGTGCTCCCGCTTCTTCTTCTTCTTCCTCTTTTTCGGAGCTGCGAGCTACTCCGCTCTCGTCGTGCTTGTTTATCGCGCGGTGGCTTGTGTGTGCCCTTCCCGATGCAGCCGGGGAATTTTTGAATCGAGGAAATGTACCTCTTCTCGTGTGATTCGCTCTGGATTAGTTTTGGGCCGGCGCCGACAGGTGGCGCATAGGCGCTTTTCCATTTCCCTAGTCCAAATACGGACGCCGGGATCTAGATATAGCTAGCGAGTACTAGTGTGTCACATGTGCCAAAACTGCTCATATAGTTGGGCTGCTCATGCTGTAATTGCCTTTT
This sequence comes from Nasonia vitripennis, assembly GCF_009193385.2. Lineage (NCBI taxonomy): Eukaryota > Metazoa > Arthropoda > Insecta > Hymenoptera > Pteromalidae > Nasonia > Nasonia vitripennis. The sequence continues at coordinate 20,503,222 of NC_045759.1, read as the reverse complement.
TCTCTATGTGTGCGAATTGGCACGTTGAATACTCTATGGATGAAGCTATCGCATCGAAAGCCATAAAATGTGAGAGCGTCGAAATGGCCCTGCATTAACTGCGCGCCGTCCATAAATTACCTTGAAAATCGAGCGTATCCCGCAAAAACTGCCGCCGCGCATATATTCGTATATGTGGTGGCGGTGGGGGTATACACGCCGCGGAGCAGACCAGAAAACAGCTTTTTGCGCATTTCCCGACACCCTCCTATACTCTCTCTCTCTCTCTCTCTCTTTTCCTCTATCCCTCGCGAAAAACATAATAACAAGCGGTGCGATAAATCAGGCGCGGGTTATTCTCTTTTCCTCGTCCCGCGCTCCATTCAATTTGCGGTGTCCGAGCCCGTGTGTGCACCGTCGACCCTTTTATCTCGCGCGCGCGGAAAAGGTCGAAGGTCCGAGAGACGTAAGGCCGTTTGATGGAATGTAATTGATTTCCTCGATTGCCGGGGGAGATTTTTCGGGGCGGCCGCTTTGTTTTCTCTTCAACTCGCTTTGTGCTCTCTATATCTCGAGGTGCGATATACTTGTGCTTTCCAAATCGAAGACGCGATAAATTCGCTTCCCGTGTGTATATAATACACGCGTATACTCGTGTATTTGCGCTCCAAAATCAACATCAGACTCGCTCTTTTTTCCGCTCGGCGAATCTGTGATCCACTTAGAAAAAGATTTCGATCAATCAGCCGCAATAATTGCATTAAACCCCCCGGCAGTTACAAACTGTCGGCAAACACGCCCCTGTAAAAATCCTCTCGCTCTCGGTAACTCTTTTCCACCGGCGGCCCCCGTTTCGTCATACTGTCGCTCCCGCGTAAAGCAGATAGCGAGGGTCGTCGTCGTAGTCGTGCGAATTATCCAGCCGGCGAAAGAGTCGAGATAATGCGAGATTTTTTACTTTCCAGCTTTGTCGAGAGGGGATTTGTCTATACGAGAAGTGCAGGCGTGAGTTGATTGGATTTCGCTGGGAAATTTACGGGCGTTAATTGAGTGCTGTGCGCGTTGTTGCGACAGTTTCGACGATCGTATATACCAGTGACTATTGTTCCGTCGATTGACGCGTTTTATAATTTATTTATTTATCACAGCTGTTGATGAATAATAAATAAATAATCGTGACGCAACATCATCAAAGCGCATTCTGTTTTCTGGGAATCCGACTGGCTCGAGCAATGAAAACGTCTCGGAATCGAAATTTACAGCTCCTGTTAATTATCGTGCATATCGGGGGACGATTATTAAAAATATATCCGGTACACACACAAACTCATCTCTCAAAGAGCTGGCGGCCTAATAGTCGCGAGACGTTAAAGAGCCAATAAAAGTCTCTCGACGTGATTTACGAAAACGCGCGCGAGATCCATACCGGCAATTACGCCCGGAGCCAAAAGAGCTGCTCTCTCGTGCGCAACCCCGAATCATCGTCCTCGCTAATTGATTATAAAAGTCAGCCGAGCGTTTGCGCCGACGGAATGTTCGAAATCGGCGCAGCTAATTTGGATCGAAATCAATTATCCCTTCGCGAACGGTATTGTATAAACGCGAGACGTTTCCCGCGGCAGGGGCCTCGAGAGGAGAAACGGCGACTTCCGATTGCGAAAGTTGGCGCAAGCAAAAAAGCTTCCGCGGGAAATTGCGAAGTAGAGGTGTCGCGCAAGCGCGCGAGTGTGATGACTTTCAGATCTCTCTAGAGGATGTGTGTTTCGCTGTGCGGAGAACAATCAGTCATCGATTTATCAAGCTGCTTTCGAAGAAATTCGACGATTCATCGCGCGGACGATAATTGTGCTATTTTTATTCAATTTCGGAGCTCGCCGTCCCGATAATTAATTTACCGAAATGCTCATTACACCTCGTCCTCCGAGGGCGAAGAAAAGAAAGACGCGGCGCAAATACCTTTCAACCGAGAAAGCTCAGAATATAAATAAGGAAATTAGTCGGCGAAGAGTAGCGAAAGTATCGCTTGAAGAAAAATAAAAAGAAGCAGGCACAGAAAGAGAGAGAGAGAGAGAGAGAGAGAGAGAAAAGAGCTCACTCGCTACTGCTGCAACGACGAATTAATAAGACTCTCTCGCGGAAAAGAAGTTTTCATGCCCGGAAGGCGAATTATTAAAACTGCGAAGGAGGAAAACAGAGCGAAAGAGAGTGAGCTTAAATCTCTCTCTCTCTCTCTCTCTCTCTCTCTCTCTCTCTCTCTCTCTCTCTCTCTCTCTCACTGCTGCGTATAGCCAGAGCCCTTTATTTTCCTCACCGGCTTCGTTATACTCGCGAGGCATATACACGAGTCCGAAAGTGGAATGAAAGAGTAGCGCAGCAGCGGAAGGGGCTTAATATCGTGTAACGTAATTTAAAAATGTAATTGCTCTTGTCGCTGAAGTGGAGAGGGATGGAAAGAGGGAGAGAGAGGGAAAAGCTGCCGGCCAGTAGCAGCGACGTAATAAGTTTTCATGCGAGGATTATCCGACCGTGAATGTGCTGCGCACAGCCGGAATTATATTTCAGCGGAAGCTTCCTCTCGTTGCGGTCTCTCTCGCTCTTTCTCCGTTTCCGCGTCTCCTCTCCTTCCTCCTTTGGCTTTTTGCCTCTCGTTTCGATCTCCATTTATCCCTCTCTCTCTCTGCCCCGCAGAGACGCCTTTTCCACGGAGTTGCCGGATTCAATTATTTCTTTTCCAGCTCTTTCTCTCCCAGCGCTAGTAATAAGTTTGCGGAGTCAATATTTTACGCTCTTTACGGCCGCTTGATTAGCTACTTAGTCCGCGGCAGCTCTCTTTTTAATATTCATCGCCGAGTCCAGCAGCAGCAGCCGCGCTCTGTCCTGCCCCTTTCAGCCTTTCGTTCATAATTGATGTATTTTTCGACTCAGCTCTCTGAAGCAACGCTCAGCCCCAATTAAAACGTTTCCTCACCGATCCTTTGTACTTTTATAACTCTCTCCTGCCGGCGAGCAGCCTTTCTTTATTTCTTTCCTTCTTTCCTTGCTCTCGCTCGCTCTTATCTGCTTCGCGTTTTTAATTTCATAATAAAGCCAAGCTGTCCCGCATCGGAGGCTGCTTGCTCCTTATTAAATTCGCCGAGGCTGTGTATGCGCGCTAAAAACGCAATTTACCAGGGCCGAAACAATATTCTCCGCGGCGGACGCATTTGAGAACTAAACCACTCGACTGCTGCTCTCTCTCTCTCTCTCTCCGGTCGTCCCCGGAATTCGCTCGTATTTCCGTCGAGTCCTCTCTCTTCCACTCTCCGAGAAACTTGTCCTTTATTAAGATTTGCATAATTCGCCGCCGCCTGCGCGCGAGCGCTAATAAAGTCGGGGCCGGTATTATAGTTTCGCCGAATCACCGCGCGCTAGCAATTCTATATCGGGAAACGAGTGTGACAGCACTACGCGCTTACGGCCATTATTAGTACAGTTCCTGGAAACTCTTGCGCGATTGTTCGCTTGATTCATGGGAGAAAGGCTTGTTTACACGGCTCTGAGTAATTCCGTGTCAAAGTTCAGCCGGATAAGCGCTATCGTCGCCGCCGGAAGATTCACGCTTCGCCGTATCTCTCTCTTTCTCCATGTGTTTATGTGACGCTATATTTAGTGGCCCGTGAAATCTTTCCACGTTCCGCGTGCAAAAAAAAAAATACGACGATAAAATTATACATTGTCTGCAATAGTGTATAATATCTATACCTATAGTATATAGATCTGGAATTAATTGCCCCCTGCGCTGCACACAAAGCTGAAATAATTTACGAGGCCATAAAGCGCAATCACGACAGAGCGCGGCGCTGGTTCCAAAAGGAAGATCAACGACGACAATCCGATATCCCGATTCCCTTTGAAACGAACGCGGCGGCGGCGGCGGCCGCAAAACGAGAGCGAAAAATCATAGAATAACAATCAGGCCCGCGGGCTCTTCGCTCCTCCCCGCTAAACCTACACGCGCTGCAGCGAAAGCGACATTAAAAAGTAAAATCACGTAAAAAGCAGAGCGCGCCGGACGAAAAAGAGAGAACAGAGCCGAAGAGAGCGGCTAACTAAGAAGGGTAAGCTATGGAAGAGGGACGAATTAACGCGACATTTAACGGACTGTGATGTAGGAGATCGGCGAGTCTCTCTCTCTCTCGAAACAAAGAGTCGGGCTGACTTCTTTTTCTATACGTCGCAAAAGAGCGCGGGCATTTGAATAATGGCCTTTTTCAATCGTCCGGCAAAACAGAGCTCATTTGCACTTGAGCGCCAGCGCCGTCTTCTCGCGCATTAAATCGAAATCCGTTTAATCCAATAAACGTATTCTCAACTTTCCCGCCGCGCGTACACAGCGTATAATACACGCGCCTTTGTGTTATTCCCTTGCTCGGAGCATCAGCGGAATATCTCTTTGCTCCTACTGCTCCTGCTGCTGCTGCTGCGCATTTTTGCGATCGTTTTCTCGGATAAAGACGCGCGGCGTACACGGATAACACATTTAGGCGGCGGGAATAAATTAAACGCGAGAGAGCGCTCTTTTTTGCACACCACCGCCGCCGCCGCCTCATTTGCATATTCCCCTGTTAATGGCCCCGGGCGCTTTTTGACGCGTCGAGTGCGCGCTCTCGCACCCCCGCGTCGTCGTCATGTAAATGCCGGTCGTTGTTCTCTTTTTTTTCATACCCGCGCTGCTGCGTTTTATTTTGTTTCTTTTTTTCCTCTCTCTCCGGTGCAGATTGCGCGCGGCGCGTTGGGCGGTTATACGCGCGATCTTGGACGTAGCCGAGCTTCTTTTTAACCCTTCGCCGGATAGTCTCTTTTATTGCCGCGGAGGCGTGTGCGGCTTAGGTCTCTTGGGGGGATTTTCATGAATCATCTTGCACCGAGAGAGAGAGACGGAGAGAGAAGAGCTGATATAATAGTTGAGGGGGCCACGATTGAATTAGACTTACGTGGCAGCGACGTCGAGTAGGGGTCGTCGTGCTGCTGCCAGTTTCGTTACTCACCTGAAACATAAAAGAAACATCGTTATTAGTATATGCGAGGTAATGCCGACGATGTGTTATCCGTAGGTATATACAAAACATAGAAAGAGCGACTCATTGAAAGGGAGATATGCCGATGGAGATTACAGCGAGCGCGCGGTTAAATGAAGCGTGCAAAAAGAGGAGGAACTCGCTCTCTCTCGGCTCTGTGGCCGAGGTATATGGAACGCCGTCGGCTCTATTTTTAGCGGGGCCGCTATACGCGATGAAGCGATCGAGATTTTATACACACCGGAAGCTATATACATGACGCTCGCGCGAGCACATCTGAATGGCGAGATCGATATAGACGCGTGTCGGTTTGGTAATCGAGATATTTCGGCCTCGTGTTTCGTCGTTATTTTCTACGGAAATCACATTCCTACAGCACGACTAGCTACAAGAAATATGCCGCGACCCTCGTAAATTCCTTAATGCCCCGATCAAGAGGGTATCATCCCCCGCCTTTCCGAGGAAAAAAACAATCGTCGCGTTCGGCCTCTTCCAGACACAAAAGCTCTCCCAAAAATAAATCCTTCGCCGCAGCGGCCTTGACTAGCGTCATCGACGAGGAAACGGCGAAAAAAAGAGACACACACGGTGTATATGCAAAACGTTGCCAGTGTCGCCGCAGTGGCGTGGCGCGATTCGAACGATAATCGATCGACCGCTGTCTCTCGCCTACTGCTTTTTCCTCCTCGCGCAAGCGAGGGATAAAATAAAATAAAAAACAGCCGCAGCGCACAATGTATCGAGCGGAGAGAGCGACTGACATATTCAAACGAGCGGAAAAAGCTCGAATAATTCCTCGAGAGCAGCAGCAGCAGCAGCAGCGCGGGCTTTGTCGATTTTTTTTCTTCCGCCGCCGCTTTTTTCGACGCGAGAGCTCGTATGTGCGCTTCAGTTTAAGCTGCGCGCGCGAGCTTTTATTCGGGACGTTAGTGCATTAGCTTTTAAGCGAAATTGCAATTTTTAAAAGAGTAGCGCGAGAGAGAATGGAGCCTATCTCGGGCTTTATATTTCCGAGCGAACGAGAGGATGTGGAAAACAAATCGGATCCTATCCGTACGCAAAAGACACAATAAGGAGCAAACAAACAGCCGGAGGCCTCGAGTCGTCTTTCGGAGCGTGAAAATCAAAAGACTCCTGGCAATTTTCCTCGGCTCGCGGATTAGAGGAATAACAACTCGGCGCGGACGTAATCTCGTAAGATCGCGAGCGATTATTCAGGGCTGTGCGGTATGAAAGCGGGAGGCAGAGAGAGGAAAAAAGAAGGCAAGCACGCGGCATCAGCGCCCCCGGGCTTTTTCGCCCGGAAAAGAAAGAAGGAAAAGAGAGAGTATATAGCAGACGAGACGCTACTCGGGTTGAACAGCCCGACGCTCGATCTAGTAGAGAGAAGGAGACAAAGCTGCTCGAGCTAGACCAGCAGAGGAGAGGCTTTAGAGCGACTACGGTGGTAGGGGGGGGGCAGGTCGATATCAGCGCGCGTCGGCGGTGGCTGCAGTCCCGCAGAGCAAACCAGACATCTACCGACCATTCGCAAAACATTCACCTCAAGTGTCCCCGGCAATGCACAACCCCTTCCTGTACTCTCGCGGAGCGCTCTCTACCTCTCTACCTCTCTTCCTCTCTCTCTCTCTCTCTCTATCCATCCCATTTTCCACCCACTCCTCACGATATGGCCGCTGCTCTGTTGCTACTGTCGCTGCTGCCGCTGCTCCGCAATGCGCGTCGTCAGCCCCCCGTTATCTCCCTCGCGTTTGGAGTATGCTGCTGCCGAGGAAAGGAAGGCACTTCTCTCTCGCTCGCTCAGACTCGATTTTATTCTCCGCGTATTTTTGTATCCGACCAGAGAGAGAGAGAACTTTTTCCTCTCCTCATTCTTTATGTGGAGGGCCGGGGGGCGGTCGCGAGCGAAAATGGCAAAATGAGACCTGTTATTTTTCGTCGCCCGGGCACTTTAGGAATTCATTATTCAGAGTCGAGAGCTTTTTTCTTCTTCTTCTTCTTTTTTATCCAAAATATGCAACACTCGATTAGAGAGAGAGAGAGAGAGAGAGAGAGAGAGAGAGAGAGAGAGAGAGTTGGAGGACAACGAGGTCGTCCTCTCAATTCGTTTGCGGGGGTGTATAGTGCATCTCGAGAGGATGAAAATTCCATTGGATTCCGTATCGACTCTCTCGCTCGTATAACGTCTAGACTTTTATTCACTGCTTCAACTCGACGAAGCGTATTTGTATCCGTTTCTTCTCTCCAGCCCTCCTCTCGCTCGTATACAATAAAGACGCGCCGGGGAGAGAGAATAGCAGTCGATAGATATGGCGTGTGCAGATAGTCGAGAGAGAGAGAGAGAGAGAGCTTTTTCATCGATCGCAAGCCGAATCGTAATTGTTACAAAGCTGTTTGCCGAATTAATCCGGACGTCGATTACCGCCGGATCCGGCGTTGAATTATACCCGATTCGATTCCCTCTCTCACTCGAGATCTTACTCGAGCCGACGACCTCAGCTCTCTGTTTCTTCTTCTCCTCCTCCAGAGCCGCGGCGGGAGAGAGGAAGGGTACACACACAAAGAGACAGAAATAGTAAAATATGACTCCTTACGCGCGCGGATTTCATATACGGCGAGCGCATAATGCCTCGAGAATTTCTTTCCGGCATTGTTACGAGAAAACTCGTTCCCCCGTTGTGTACCGAGAATTTTCCCCGACAGCGGATAGCAGCTTTTAATAATCGATTCGCGCGTTGTACCGCCCTTTTCCGGGAAAAAATTCATCTCGCTCGCGAAAAAAACACGCTTTCCGAAAAAATATTTACCCCGGCCGAGAACGCAAATATCGAGCGGAAAAAAACAAGAGTGTATGACCTCGAGAGCTAGGGAGCAGATCAAAATCCCCTGCGCCAAGCTCGAATCGAGAGATCTTTCTCTCTTTCTCTTGCGCACACGGTCATAAGCCCCAAAGTTAATCAACGCGCTCGGCTAATTCTCTCGTCGGCCCTGCTCTCTCGAACCGCTATACACATATACGTATACATCAGAGTGAGAGAGCTGAGCGCGCGCGCACTCGCCGATAATTCTTTATATCCTCTCTTCTCTTTCCTCTCCGGCAGAGTTGCGGCGTCGGCAGCGTCGGCGGCGGCAGCGCACAGTTACAGTTATTGATCCCGGGGAAGCACGTCGGAGTTTCTCCCACCTACGATCGTTTTGCGAGAGAGCTGCATCTCTCGCAGCATCAAATCAGCCCTTGCCGGCGCATATCGCGGCCTCCTTCTCCGAGCTCTCTGCGCAGTCTCGAGCGCGGCTGCAGTGCCCGGACGCGCGCGAGCTCTCTCTCTCTCTCTCTCTCTCTCTCTCTCTCTCTCTCTCTCTCTCTCTGTTTCGCGATTTCCAGGGAAATTGATTCGAGCCTTCTCCCGTACTACTACCATACCACCTACATGAGTGGGGGGAGGAAGTGCAGCGAGAGGGAAATATGCGGGAGAGAGAGAGCTCGCTTGCAAGATACGGGATGCACAGCTAAAGAGGCTTTATAAATTCCTCGAATTGAACTTTCCTACGCCGCGAGTTGTTTCCGCTTTGCTTTATATTCCTGCAGCGTATATTCGACTGTGTAGGAATCGAAAATGCTAGAAGATCAAAGTAGACCCGCTCGTGCGAAATCGAGATTCGAAATAGGCTCCTTCTGCCAAGAAATTCAATTAAAAGCCCAGCTCAGGCGCTAAAAATAAGCGAGGAGAACAACTCGGCCTCGGTTTCAGCTCTCCTCGCGCATACTTAGTTGCAGCGAGACTAAGTTGTATTAAGCGATTAAAAAGCGTCAAGTATATCCAGGGGCAGCGCTCGTTTATCATTTACGATTCTATTTCCGAGTCGTCGAATTAGCCCGAAAAACGTACACGTGTACCCGCTGCACTCGAACATTTATCAAATTCGCGCTCCCTCAAAGAGCACAGCGAGCAGCAGAAGCGAAAAAAACAAACAGAAAAAAAGCAAGCCTTATACTCGCAAAAAACCTTTTACAAACTGAAAAGTACTCGACTGTGCAGTGTGCGCGCGAGAATTCCACGCATATATACGCACGGGGGAGCGTGAAAAAGAGTGGAAAATAAAAGCCTCGTCGGCGCGCGCATATACTCGTCGAGTATTCCGACAATTTAATTTCCAACAAAGCCATATTCCATATTACCGGCGAGAGAGCTTGACCGTGCATGTGTCTGCTGACGTTGCTGCCGCTGCTGCGTGTGCAGTTGCAATCGCGGGGGTGGAGATGCGCCCTCGGACGAGCGTTGTTTTATTTTTCTTTTTATAATCTCTCGATGGAATAAAAATATGCACGGTGGACAAGCTATATGCCGATGAAATTAAAAGTGGGCTGGTTTTTTCGACGCGGGATGCGTGTACAGGCTTTTTAATCCGCTTCGCGACTGTTTCTTCGACTCTGTGCACTGCGTTAAAGTGTGTAATTAGAAATTTTAATTAAATTTAGTAACCACGCGCGCGCTAAGCGCGGGGGAAAACGGAGATTTTTCGTGCTGACTCGAATCTCGAAAAAGAAAAGAGAGCGTAATTTTTCAGCGGAGTTTACCCGCCCGCGCACATTATTAAACTTTTCCCCTTAATTAAAGTACAGCCTCCCCGCGCGAGTGCGATCTCGATTAATTCCACCCGTCCGCGCATCTCTGCATGTATAGGTATATCTATAAAAAAATCGTACGCGTACGAAGAGCTTAAAAGCGCGTCATTATTAAAAATCTCAAATTACCGGTTGTACTTTTTCCATCCGTGCACGCTCGCAATTTAAAATTCCCCTTTCAGCCTCTCATTTTTATACACATTCGCAACAAATAATTCCATCAAGCCGCGCGCGCGCGCTAATCACATCGTCCGATACTCTCTCGCTCATCTCGCTCTCGTCGGCTTTTCCGCGCTTTGGCAATTTTTGCGAGCACAAAAAAAAATTCTGCCGTCGAGTTTACCTTTCGCGCAGAGCTGCGAGAGCCGCGTAATGAAAAAGCGCGGAATATCAATTTGACTCGCTGCAGCAGCAGCGACGGGGGAATTAATTCGCGCGCTCTCTCGCCCAAATTGCACTTAATTAGAGCGAACACTGAGGAGGGCCCGGGAAAAAAGTGGAAGACGGAGCAGCAGCAGCAGTAGCCGAAGGAGAAAAAAATTACAAAGCCGAGACGAAAAGTGGGACGAGACAGAAGCAGCAGTTTCGCCGAGTTAATTCGTTATCTCCCCATTTCATATTTCACTTGGCTCCTTTTATTCGCGCTCGAGCAAAGTCGTTTTGTTAAATGAGTAAACGAGAGCGCGAGCATAACGGAGGAGAGAAAATAGAGAGCTGAGCTGGAAGTATTTCGACGTTTCGTCGAAGGCCGAGCTAGAGAGAGAGAGAGAGAGAAAGCACAGAAAGCACATCCGATCATTCCGGGGGATAATTTGATTTCCTCCGAATTGCGGAGGCTGCTGCTTCGCGGAAATTGAATTCCTATTAATAAAAACGATATCGCTCGGCGAGCTTTCTCTCTACCGTTTCTTCTTTCTCCGGTTATTTCGCGAAGCCGGCGAGTCCCTTTTATAATCGAGAGCTTTACTTATGTCCACGGATATTTAACTTCGACCCGCGCGGCTCTACCTTTTATTTGCGCTCTATCGATCCGCCATTAGTGTTATCGATTATAACTGGGCATTATAACTGAGTTTTTTTCTCGAGAGAGAACATTTCTGGAAAACTGCACGCGCGCCGCGTTGATTTACGGGGCTCGCATCGATTAAGATCGCGAATTAATTAATAGGCCTTAAATTAAATCGGACACTGTATACTCGAGCGCGCGCGTGCGCGTATCTCGCGATTACGCGTTTATGGACTAGCTTATCGGAGTCATTTTTCAATTTATTACAGCGCCGCGACCACTTCACGTGTCCCACCAATCTCCGACACTATCCACTCGATCTCTATTCGCTCTAAATCACTACCGCACGACGCGCCGCCGCCGCCGCAATCGCTGTGTGTGTGTATCCCATTACATTAAAACTGAAGATCTACATAATGTAATAATAAATACTCTCCAGAGACTCGAGTGCGCTCATACGGGTATACACGAGGGCACAGCTCTCTCCATAAGAAGAGGAAAAAAAGCACAGCGCGCCAGGGGCAGATGCCGCGAGAGAGAGAGAAGCGTTTCCTTAACCGTTTCTCGCGCTCCCCGCAAATTTATCGCCCTCATTAGCATACACCACATACACACGAGAGAGACCTTCGCTTTTCGCGCATACACACTGTCGACTCCTCGACGAGAGAAGGCCACTCGAAGAACTCCGAATAAATGGAGCGTATGCTCCGCCGATAATTAAAATTGTTGCTCGCGCGACGATTAATTAGCTCGCGGCTGATTGACTTCTCTCACTCTTTGTCGCGCAGCTCCGATGGAGAGAAGCGAAGCGAGCGGGATGACGGATGATAATAATAAGCGACGAGAGAGATGCTTTTTCTCCCTCCGTTTCTTTCTTTTCTCGCTCGCGCGCGAGCGGCCGATTATTCGGTGAAATGGGCTTTGAATTCGACGAAGGTAAATATGCGGCCCTGTCGAGAGCGCGACGAGAGATAGGCTGGTAATTTCGGTGCGCAGTGTGCGTTGGCGGAGGGGGTGACGCGTCGCTTTTCTTCCTTTTTCGGATTGTACTTTTGTCGAGGGGGCGAGTTTTATTTCGCAGTACGCGAAAAACAGATGCGTTTGTTCGACGAGCGGATCGGTTTATTTATGCACGCGCTCTCGGCCTGCAGCGAAGTAGATAATGCTCGAGTTTGGTCGGACCAGGCATACTCGCGTAATACGAACGAGCTGAAAAAAGCGTCGGCTGAATTACGATTGTTATTGCATCGGCCGGAGAGCATATTACGCTTAATCCCCCCCCCCCCTCTCTCTCTCTCTCTCTCTCTCTCTCTCTCTCTCTCGTGTATTTTTGAACGTTGATTCGTATGATCCACCCTCGGATGCGCACGTCGTTCATTGTTCCCCCGAAAAAGCTGCATATTTCAGCAGCGAGTTCAAATTGCTTCCGGAGATTTGATTCGAGAGCCGTGTGTATACCTCGTTTTTGGCAGCGAAAAATGCTTCGACATTACGCAGTCGATCCCCCTCCGTGTCCCGACCTTCGGAACGACTTTTCCTCCGCCGCCGCCGCGCAAAGGAGCAGAGAGCAGGAGTCAAGAGAGAACAGGGGCTCTAATGCCGGAGCCGAAACAAACAAAGTTGCTCCCATGCAAATCGCTCCCCTGTGCAGCGTGTATACGACCTTTACCGGCTTATGCGTGTATCGGAACACATACGGAGGAAGTGTAGGTAAGTCGAGGTAAGTGAATTTCGATGATGATCGTCACGTCGAATATTCCGATTCCGGGTAGCCTGCGCGTGACAAATGGTGCCGGATTCCTCGGGAATAAGCGAAAACAACTCGTCGCAATCCCATCACGACAATCATACACTCAAACGGATAGAGCCATCGGCGTGTCCTCTCTCGGCCCCATCAACAGTCGAAAATCGGTTTGCCAACAAAAAAGACGAGGAGGGGAAGAAGCCCCGCCGCGGCGAGAAAGACAGAGAATGCAAACTGCTCTCGTAGCAGCAGCAGCTCCTCTCCGAGATAGAGAGAAGCTCGGCGTCGGAAGCTCGGCGGCTTGTAAATTCCCGACCCACGGATCGTCGAGAAAGTTTGCGCCGCCTCGGCTCTATCTTATACACTCCTCTCTCTCTTGCTCGCGCGCGAAACTTCAAAGACCCTCGCAAACACAAAAGGGACTAGCTGCAGACGCTGCTGCTGCTGCTGCTGCTGCTGCTCCGCCGCTAGTCAAAAAGTCTCGCTTGCTCCTTGTCCTCGTCAACGTCCCATTGTTAGCCTCCCACTGTATTTATCTTGCTCCCTCGCGCGCTCGCGCCTCTATCTCTCTCCGTCTATTTTTGCTCGACCTGTGAAAGGGTCTCTATCAGCAGCGGCTTTTGGACGGCAGAGACGCTGCTGCAAACTTCGATCTTGCCGAGGGAGAGAGAGAGAGAGAGATTATCGTGCCATTTCGACCTCCTTAAACCCATTGAACAGCTTTCGCGCCGAGTTTCCGAGCTGGCTCTGAAATTCGAGCAAACTGACGACTATATACTACACACGAGAGAAAGAGAGAGAGAGAGAGAGAGAGAGAGAGAGAGAGAGAGAGAGAGAGAGTTTTGGAAGCTTCGCCGTTTTTGCGCTCGCGAGGATACCATCAGGCGTGTTTGCCATCTCTCGACGGTGCCGAGGCGTGGAGATACAGGAGGCAAAAATCGTCCTTTGATTGTGTTTGTTTTAGCTGCTGCTGCTTTTGCTGACGTCGGGGGAAGCTCGATTTGCGCGCGTTGGCAGTTCTTCTGCTGCTGTTGAATTTCTCACGGCGTTGTGTATCTTGGAGGAAGCGACGAATGTATTTGAAATCGAGGCGGAAGCTCCTTTACGCAAATTAGATCAATCGACACTGCTCCAGATTGCGTTTGAATGGATTCAAGGGTATTTCGAATTTTCATTGAGTATTGGTGCGGCTATAGTGCAAGTGATTACATTTACACATAATATAGATGGCGATTGTTCATGTGTTTATTAATCGTCATTGAGAAATGTGATTACAGTCTAAATTTGAATTTTCAATCGTCATCAGGTTGTTTCGATTTCGATATAATTAACGTCTTTTGCTACTACCGGGATTGTTAAATTTTTAAATGAAACAGTCTTAGTATAAATATTCATTTTTGAATAAATATTTCTATATGCTTTCCATGGTTAACCTTTTACTGAGTCTATCTTTCCCCCTTTCGTCTATTTTCGCTCTCGTCATAGGAGGCTAGCTAACTATCCGGGATTTTTCAACCTTCAATCTTGCTGGGAGAAAAAAATCGTACCATTTTAACATCTTCAAAGCCTTTGGGAAGTTTTGGCCCCGAGTTTCCAAGACTGAAATTCAAGCGACTGCGAGAGAGAGAGAGAGGGAGAGAGAGAGAGAGAGAGAGAGGGAGAGAGAGAGAGAGAGAGAGAGAGAGAGAGAGAGAGAGAGAGAGAGAGAGAGAGAGAGAGTAAGTGTCGGAAGCAACGCCATTTTCGCGCTTGTGAAATCCCATCCGGTGTGTTTTCCAGCTCTCCGGCTCTGAGAAGAGGAGATACAGAGGCAAAAATGGTCCTTTGATTGTGTTTGTTTTAGCTGCTGCTGATGTTGAGGGGAAGCTCGATTTGCGTATGTTGGCATTTCTTTTGCACTGAATTTCTCGTAGAAACGCTGAATTTGTTTGGCAAATAAGAATAAGTCGCGATGAGTATCTTGGACAAGAAGAATATATTGATAATCGATGGGTGAAGTTCGAGTCTATACATGTATTACATTATCGTAGAAAGTGCGAAAATTCGTTTCTAATTCGGGTCGACGACGATCATACAGACTCTGGTTATTTACACGTTTATCGTCTTGTATTGAGACGTCATTCTGAGTTTAAAATTTAAATCTACGTTTCGGTGTTTCGATAAAAATTAACGACTTTTACTACTGTGGAGATCGTTAAATTTTCAAATCAAAGAGTTTTATGCGACATCAAAAGATTTTGAAAAAAAGCGGTATGAATACACAAAAAAAAACAACGTAGTGTATGCTTTCAGTGCAGCCAATATGATTTACACACTGCTCTGTTTCAGTTCCATCGCGGTTACTCTCATCAATGGCCAAGGTTCGTTTGTATTTTCACAAGAATAAATAATCAAATTGTTCGAAATTCTTCAAAATATTTAAGAACGTATAATTTCAGGATTCACTGGCTACTCTTACAGATCACCTAATCGTTATCGAAACAGTGAAGGTAACAACAAATGTGATATTCAATAGTAATATTCGATTTTTCACATGTGGCAATTCCAAATATTCGACAGATGAAGACGGACGTCGAATCATCATTGGTCAATGGGCTGGTCCTCGACAATTCCCATTCATGGTTGCACTTAAGTATGATGGTGACATTGAAAACTTTTACGGTGGAACCATAATCCATAAGCGTTGGATCCTTACAGCCGCCCACTGTATACATGAGTATGATTGATCTTAGCTCATATTTTAAAACTCTTAGTTCGTACTTGTGACTGACTATTTTATTAATATTTTAGAGGACTAGGCACGCTACTATTTTTAGTTGGAACCGTTTACCTATACGGTCGTGCATCACAAGCATCAGGAGGAAAACTTGTAGATGTAGAGGAGATGATTAAACATCCAAATTACGTTCTTACTACGTTCAAAAATACCGTAATCCATTTCATCTCTTACTTGTTGCTACTTCTGTGTCGTAACTCTGCGTAAAAATTCTGTGTGCAGAATCTCACTTTTATTAAAAACTTTTGCGACTCCGTGAGGAGCTGGAATGGACTCCCAAAATACGTCAGATAAAACTGGAAATAGTGCCACGTGAATACGGTCTTGTTGAAATAGGCATAATTGTTGGATGGGGTTATATAAATGTACATTGTCTTCTATATATATTTGTGTTACTTTATGCTAAATTGCTATTGAATAACTATCTTGACTGGGCACAATATAATAGGTAGAGCGAACAAAAAATACAATCCCACCGCAAAGATTGCGATGGACTCTGATACGCTTGATGGCATTTTATGCATGCAAACTTCATTATCCCTACGTTAGGGAAGAAACTCACATCTGCGGCACGACTAAGGACACCAGAAGAAGCGTTTGCAGCGTAATTTTAATTTATCCAATACAATTTTTTTTTAACAAGTACAGATATGAAAAATTGCTCTTTTGTACTTTTAGGGTGATTCTGGTGGGCCATTGATACTGAATAATTATCAAGTTGGCGTAATCTCTGGGGATGAAGACCTGTGTAGGCTCGACATAGAACCCAACTTGTTTACAAGAGTTAGTCATTATTATCCCTGGATGGATGAAACAATGCGATTTTATACCACCACACGAAGAGTTTGAGTAATACAGGCTTGTTAACCGGTGAGGTGAAACACGATTACCGAAATGGGGTTCCGTACTAAATATTATTTTGCAGTGAAATTGTTAATTTAAAAATTTTGATGTACTGTGCAGACATATTGAATTATCATAACATGTGCAAGCTTCAAGTAAAAGGTTAGTTAACTTAATTAATAAACTCCTCTTTTTGAATTACATATTTTATTACACGAGAATACCTCAACATGATTTTTGCAATGTCATCAGACTTTGCCGAAACTCATCGTCCTTGTCAAACTTTACACCCATCAAAAACGTCCCTCCCTCCGAACGTCAATAACACGTAGACGCGAAGCCGTCGGTTTTCGGGATCAGCTTCGAAAGTCAGCGACACGCTACTGCGAACATTAGTTTATGGAGTTATTTCAGTTCATTAGCGTGCCTTAGCGAGTGCTCGCCATTATCTGCAAAGCACGTGCGGCTTTTTGCAGCAGCGATCGCGTCGACAGATTTACTCGTCGCGTGTATTTGCTATCTCGCTGTTTTGCCGTAGAATCGAGGGTGTGCGCGCTTTTTTTCGTGACATCAAGCTTTACGACTTTCGTTTGCACGGCTCTTTACAACTTCGAGCGTTAATTATCCTCCGCTCTTTCAAGGAGTTATCGATTTATTTAAAGCGCGCTTTCTGCACACCCTAAGAATCCATTTCCATCGGATTATATCGCCTGAGCACAATTTGTCATAAAACATAATCGAAATCTTATCTCCGGAGTCCTCCCTCGGAAATCCTCGACTAAAAGTCACATCAGCATGAATTCCCCAGATACGACGAGCAGTTTTCTCTCTCTCTCTCTCTCTCTCTCTCTCTCTCTCTCTCTCTCTCTCTCTCTCTCTCTCCACCCGCATCTAATAAGCAAGAGCCATCGACTTTTACGATTCCGTCGCTCCCGAATTATACGTTTATTAGCTCGACCCTCGACCTTCTCGTGTACCCTTCTGACAACGTTGCAAAAAAAGGAGCAACGAAAGAACGATATCTCAGTCGCTGTATTTTTTATCGATTGGCTTTGCTACTTTTCCATTTCAATGCTTTCTCATCATTTACGTCTCCCACACAAGAACACATTTTTGCATATAATTTTCAGCAGCTGAAAGAACAGTATTGCAAGCGCCGACGTATTTCTTAGTATTGTGCATTGCGACTTATTCATTTGACTATTTAATCTCCCTTATCGCATTTTCGGTTTGATAGATCGTTAAGTTTTCCAATTAAAACACGCAACGTCGAATTATTCACTCCGCTCTTGTATAAATGCTCAAAGCTCAATCCGCATGGCTTCAGTACGGCAAAAATGAATTTCTTGCTGTGCTGCTTTTCGTGCATTGCTACTATTTTCCCCAATGATATAAATAAGTACTTTTGGTCTTTTAGAAATCTCTTTTGATTTTTTTTTATTTCATAACAATGTCGCGCGATTTTACTATGGGTCCGTAGAGTGGTACACTGCAACGATCAGCAATGTCAACAATATATTACTATCGCATCGGATAGCATGGTTTGCGGGCGAGTCATAGGCACCCAGAGTGTTTGCGCGGTAAAGATTAATTTTTTAAAATTATTTGAAAGTTTGTTACAATCACTGCGCATTCATGATAAATTCTTTTAGGGTGACTCTGGCAGACTACTCATCGCAAAAGGCATCCAGATGGGCGTTACATCGGCAAGTTACGGTCAGTGCGTTCCCGGTGGATTACCCAATCTGTTTACTAAACTTTCCAGCTACAAGCCTTGGATTCAACGGCAACTCTCCACTTATGGCGATGTGCTTTCATTTGGTTAAGAATCGTCCGCAGTAACTTTTTCACTCATTGAATTTATCTTGAAATATATGCAGGATAATAAATCTAGTATTTTCCTCACGCCCGAATCATCGCCTGGATATCTGCGCAATCTTTTGACGAACGTCGATAGGAAACAATCAGAGAAATTGTATCATAGTTTCGAAAGTGCTTTTTTATTGAACGGCCTTGCAACTTTTCTATCCTAGTATTCGATCGTCACTTTTAATTTGAGATTGTTAACTCACGATCGTTAAATTTTTTAATTGAAGCGTACGACGTTGAGGAATTTTACGTAAGGCCAATGTTTACTGTTCTCCGGTATAAATGGTTGAAGCTTGACTCGCGTGACTTCAGTACGACAGAAATGATTTTCCTGTTATGTTGCATCGGTTCCATCGCTCTTGTCAACGGACAAGGTAAGATCACTTGAAGAATACAATATGTGGTTTAAATAAAAACGAATTTTTTTTCTTCAAAATTTTAAATTTATTAGGGAAATCGCTCAGCAGAAGAATTATTGACGGGAACGTAGCACAACCGAGCCAATTTCCTTACGTTGCCCGATTGTTTTATAAGAAAATACCCGAATGCAGTGCAACGATAATTCACGAGCGCTGGGCTCTTACAGCCGGTCACTGCATTAAACAGTATTATTATTCTTTCTTTGCACAAACAGATGACATCCGCAGTATACTCATTTTGCCCTTACAATTTTAGTAACAGATCAGATCCAACAATACTCGTTGGTTCTGTTAATTATCAGTCTGACAAAAATGGAGCATATTACAACGCGGAAAGGCTAATCCAGCATGAGCAGTATGTTTACATACCAGGAAGACAAAACAACGTAAGTTCGTGTAAACCAAACTTGATTTGAACACTTCCTATCGCTATTCAATTTATTTGCTTCACTCCTGTAGGGTAAAGAGTATGTAGTGAATGACATCGGACTCGTACGCCTCAATAGGCCCGTTGCATTTACAGCAAACGTGCAAAAGATTCGAGTACCAAACTATGTAGAAAATTACGCTAATGCCATTGGTAAAATAGTAGGATTTGGCTTACGAACCGTAAGTTTAACCATTTTGTTCATCTAAATACTCGATCTTTGCTACTTTGAATATCGTAATTTGGTTTACAAAGGCGGGCGTCTTGAATAATCAACTGCATTACGGCACAGTACGCTTGATTACCAACGAGGAATGTCGCGCATTTTATCCTTACGTGATGGATAAACACCTCTGCGCAGCAATCGTTGGCAGGAACAGCCCATGCAGTGTAATGAATATTTTTCTATACTATTTTTCCAAAATAAGCTCGAATGATTGTAATGAATTTAAACTTCCAGGGTGATTCTGGTGGGCCACTGATCGTGAAAGGCAACGAGATAGGCATTACATCAACGATCGCTGACGAGAATATTTGCAATCCAAATGCAGGTCCCAGCTTGTTTACCAAAGTTGATCGATTCAAGCCTTGGATACAGCAGCATCTGGCTGCTTACGGCGAGTGGTTACCATAACTTCTCGAATGGATTTTCCGTTCGACTTATTCCGAAGTGTATACCCTCATATTTTCAGTTTCATACATGCCATTGAATAATCTCCAAATAAAGTTCACATTATTATTTACAGTCTCGCACGTTATTAGCCTCGACCCTCGCCTCTTCCTAAACATCGCAATCGAGATGAAAAAAAAATGGCTTTTCCAAACAACCGAGCAAATCTTTGCCTGGTCTCCGGCATAAATCGCGTGAGCGAGAAACAATAAAAAAAACGGAAAATCCCTTTCTCGTCGCTTTGCAAATCAGGGTCTCACCCCGACGGGGATAGAGAAAAGGGTCTCCCCTTGCGTTTCTCTCTCTCTCTCTCTCTCTCTCTCTCTCTCTCTCTCTCTCTCTCTCTCTACGTGCGCGTACACTTATTCGCTCTCTTGAATACCAGCAGAAGCGACGAGGAACGAGGATTATTATGGTAATCATCACGCCGCCGGCGGCGTTGGCGTCGGCCTCGGCGCGTATCATTCATTCACACCGTATACACAGCAGAAGGAAACGCGCGCGGCCCACACCTTTTTCTGCCTCCGAAGCGTCTGCTTCTTTTTGAGCGGACTTTGCCGCTCGGTTGGGCCGCCTGGGAGTTTGAGCGCGATTTTAAATTCGCCCGGGATCTCTTATTTCGATGGGGTGTCGCTCTCTTGTCCGACCTTCTGGACGTGAAGAAAATATTTTCGTCCGCACAGCAAACGGTGATCTTTTGTAAATAGAAAAACCATAAAGACGTAATTGCAGTGCCAACGAAAAGTCTCAAAACAAAAGCCGCGAATACATCGCAGAAGAACAATAGAGGAATCCCCTCGATATCTTAATTAATAATCCCCCCGGGCAAACAGTCGGTCGTGGGAGCGGCGTAAAAAGTCGTTAAAAACTCAGTTGGCGAATTCGGACTCGCGGTCTAATTAGCTATACATAATACGCGCACGTCACGCCAGGGAAAGCCGTCATTAATCACGGGGCGTAACTATCCGCGGCGTCGATCTCTTATTCTCCTCGAGAGAAGACGAAACGAAATGTGTGCAGAGCCGAGAAAGAGAGATGGAGACGTACAGATGGAGATAGGGAGTCAGCCCGCTCGCGCACCTGCGAAAATAATAATGCAAGATGGGATTGGATTGATTGCGGCCCCGCCGCGCACGTCGACTTTATTTATGCCCCTTTTTTGCTGCTGCGCGCGACCGCATTGTCTTCGGGGCGGCAGAGTTTTCGGTAGTAAAATGTTTAAGGAGGCCGCGTTAAGGGAGTTTATCGAGTGGAAAATGTACGCGAGCGGCCGATCGTTATATCGCCTCGACTACTGTTTCGAATATAATTACGGTCTTGCGTGCAGTGCCTTCGAAAGTCTAATTGCCGCGCGGTAATGAGAGCTAAAGACTGTGTAATTATATTCGGAATAACTCGCGAGAGAATATGACATCCTCGTATGTGTATACAAACGAAAAGATGCAGCGCGCAAGCTCTTTTCAAGGATGTGAAAACCAAAGTCGCGCGGCAATTGAAACAGCACACGTAATCCGAGCATCAAGATCGAGGAAACAAACGCCGCTTCAAGGATATTCGGCCACGTGTGTTACACGCAGCAGAGCGACGTGTTCATTTCCGACGGGCCGAAATTTATGTGCGGCGAGCGCATCCGGCCGAAAAAATTCGCGCCCAATTTGAGAACTCTCGGCTTCGTGGTGTAAAAAAAGAAGTTTAATTATCGCGCGCGGCTTTTATCTTTCCTCTTCCCTTCGCGCTCGAGGCGAGAGATATCGCGCGTACCTTTTCACGGCGTTGATTGTGTTTACGAGGGAGCGAGAAAGTAGGTGGCGGATTAATCTCCTTTCGATTTTCTTCTCTTTTTTTTCAATTATGCCGAGAGAAGAATCGACGCTACGCGGCGATAAGGTTTAATTAATGAATATCTCGAGGGGCTCTACGCTCTGTCAATATTGCGAGGTTTAATGAGCTGACTACCGAGTTCGCGAAGGTCGTCGGATTCTTCTTTTCTTTTTGTATAAATTCTGATTGAGGGATTATAAAGCGCGCGCGCGCAACTTTGATTATATTCGTGCGTGTGTTTAATCCAGAGTAATTGCGATCTTCGAGGAACTCGTTACACGCTGCAGACGCTTCGCGCATTAATCGTAATTGAAAATCAAATAACGCTACTGCTCAGTTCTTTCATCCCCGGGTGTGATAATATATCAATTTACATCCCGGGAAAGGGAGAAAACGAAGACAATTATACATCATCTCGTCATTAAAAAGTTCGCTACATACCAAAAGCCAAAGTCTCGAGTGGCGCGCGCGCTTTAGTAAACAAGCAGCTGCGCTATCGGGAATAATTCATCGCTGCGCGTAGGCGATAACGATTTTCTCAATTAACCGAAAATTCCGCGACAAGGCCGAAATTACGCAAAAACGCTGTACCGAAGTAGACAAACGCGAAATAACGGGCGCTCGCGCAGTTAGCGTATAATTTTTTGTCCTCCCCTATACACATACACACACACGCGTCACAGCGGCAGCAGCGCGCTACATCCCCAGGAAGCTCGTTAGCACGCTTTATTTCCTCGAAATTTTCGGCCCGAGAGCGTATATCGCGATAAATTTAATTGCAGAGAGCGACTACGCTGCCGCCAGCAGCCCGAAGGCAGGTGCTGAAATAATTGCGCGCTTTTGTCCCGCCAGCGCCCCATCTTCTCTCTCTCTTTCGGAATATGGCAAGCGCGACGTGTACGTATGTATGTGTGTACTGTGTACGTATACGTGTGTTGGCCTTTCGCACAATGCGTTGCAAGAGAGCGTGTCTCGTCGCTTTATTTTATTCCGGGCGCTATATGCGCGAAGCGTTTGTTTTTCGTCGCTTTTTCTCTGATTGCAGTCAACCCGGGCTTTTGTGCTGCACCGCTGCGTACAGAGACGTGCGCCTACGCGGAATATAACTGGCTGGATAGAGAGAGAGAGAGAGAGAGAATTCTTTTTCCGAATACTCTGTTTATACCCGGCAAAAACGATCGAGCCGGGCTAACAAACATTTTCGTGAATTCTCGCTCGCGTAACAATATTTACGCCCCAAAGCGATTCTCCCTCGACCTGTCTTTCGCTCGGTGTACAGCATCGCAGTAGCAGCCGTGACATTTTCCCTCATGTAAGTACACGCGCGGCTCGGAATAATAATTCGCGTGCGGCGCGTCGGAGCGTCGCTCGACTCGCGCCCCCGTCAAGTTTAACCTCTCTGCACGTACGTAACGTCGCTCTGACGAATGCTCTTCATTATTCTCATCGCAAATCCTCCGTCCACAAGTCGACGCTTTCTCTCTTTCTGCCTTTTTCATTTCCCCCGCGGAATATCGCATAATAACTCGGAGAGCTTTTTACACAACGATGAGAGGCGAATTGCTTCGCTTGTGTTCTCTCTGTTGCGGATTTAACGCTTTAATGGGCCTAATCCGAGAGGATTCGACGGTGAACAGAGCAGAGTGTATACGAGAGAGGGATAAGTTATTTGCCGCGCGATTGAATTTGGGTTTTCGTGAATTTTGATGGGATTTCGCGAGGGGCTGCCGCCTCCTCTATACCGTGTTTACGAGGATG
The DNA here is from genome assembly GCF_009193385.2 of Nasonia vitripennis. Lineage (NCBI taxonomy): Eukaryota > Metazoa > Arthropoda > Insecta > Hymenoptera > Pteromalidae > Nasonia > Nasonia vitripennis. Next base: position 20,480,229 of record NC_045759.1, on the reverse strand, counting down.
ACGAACGCGGTTTCGGGGATGTTGATTATGCGTCGCTTGCCCGCGTTGGAGGTATTACAAAAATTGTTTTTCCGAGGGTGGGACGTGCGCGCCCCTGTGCGTACGAAAAGCTCGTCGAGTGCAGCAGTTTAGGTATTCATAAACTGTTTTCTGAGCGGGTGCTCTTTTTGATTTGCTCGCTCGGGAGGGTCGACGATGCAACTCGATACGCCAGATTGCGCTCGCGGGTCGACGCGTTAATATTCATGAAGCGCAGTCGGCAGCTGTGACACGGGTCTCCCGAGCAAACTGATTTATCAAACCGAAGCGAGCTTTCGAAAAATTGAAGAAAAAAAGTCTCCACATCGTATTACAACAGTAGCTGCCGCCCTCTGACGCCAAAAGCCGGAACCCCGTCATAAGCGTCCGATCAGCGCACTTCAGCCCCATCACTGTACACACGATATACACATCTCTACTTTCGTATGGAGTCCATTAAAGCATCAGCAGCGATCCGTATCCGACGTCACCACCAGCAGCAGCCCGCTGCACCCCTGGGCTCTTATTCGCGAATAATCCGACACTTCACGGCGCATCATCTTGCGCGAGAATCGCACGTGTACAAACAATCCCTATATCGGATCGGCTGCACACATACGGGACGCGCGCAGTGAATCGCCTGCCGACGATGATGATCCCGGCTCCGTGTAATATCACCCCCCGCGCGTGCAAATTGCTTTTTGATGTAGACTCTGTTCTCCGCATGCGGGCTGCCTCTCTCTCACTATCTATCTATCTCCTAATCGTTAATCTGTCTCTCGTTACAGAGAGCCGGAGAGAGAGAGAGAGAGAGAGAGAGAGAGAGAGAGAGAGAGAGAGAGAGAGAGAGAGAGAGAGAGAGAGAGGGGAGGGCGATTGAAGAGCAATCTCGGCAATTAAACGCCTGTTTATATGGGCTTTATACGGCGCAGGATATACCGAGCATGAGGGTGTTTATCCGTACAGGTATACATAGTGACTTACCTTGGGGTCAAAGTTGAAGACCTGTTCGGGCCTGAGCGGACAGTCGAGGCCGCACTTGCAGGTCCCTGCAGTTGTCAGGTACTCCTTGAGCTGATCCAGCGAACCCAGCGCCGTACTGCTCGGACTGAAACACACGATATTTACACAGTTAATATACAGTCTTTCTACTCGCTCGCTCGAGTGTTTATGCAAACAGCCTTGATTCACGATAGCCCTTTGCGCCAAGTCACACAGCTTCTCGAATCAATTTGAGCTTTAATAAAGAAAAGCCTCACCCCCCCCCCCCAGTAAGGCCGTAATAAAATCCGTAATTAAAAACCTTGGCGAGAACGTAGCGAACGTGACAGCCGGTAATTATTCTTCGCTCCCTGATATTCTTCTCATCTTTTTTTCTTCCTTCTCCCCTCCGCCAGCCCGATCGTTACACAAATATTAATCTCTCCTCGCTGCCGCGGCGGGAAAAGTTTCAACGGGCTTAATTTCTGAATCAACATTTTCCGCCCGTAAATAAGCGATCGCGGATGCGAAGCGAGAGGAGAAAGAAAGAGTAAAATAAATTCGCGCGTTAAATAAGGCAGTGCAAGGAAGAATATAAGACGAGGGTAGAAAAAAGAAAAGCAATTTGCGAAGCGAAAACGCGGCAGTAGCTCTCTCATTGTGTGTCCCGGAGCGCGCGGCATTTATTGTTTCTGAAATTAGCGGCGGCCGGCGGCGCCGGGAAGAGAGAGAGAGAAAACTAACAAGCGGCGAGCGAAGGGAGAGAAAAAATCCCGAGCTTTATCGTCCACGCCGCTACGGATAAAAAGAAAACAAAGGCTAAGAGGCCAGCTCCTACCGCTGATGGGGAGTCGCCGCAGCTTCTTTTCATCGGGAAAATCGAGAGGAGGGAGACGAAATGAAGGTGCAATTTCATCGTCCGCGAACGTGAGCATTTAATCATTAAAGCTTCCTTGAGAGAGAGAAAGCTAGTTGTTGCGCTCGTTTATTACGGCAACTCGGGTCGGCTTTACGAGTGGAAAATATTTTTGCGCTCGATATACACTCGTGGAAAAAGAGGGAAATTTATTTCAAAACGCCTTATCACCGTCCCCCGTAAACTAATTACCATCCCCGTCATAAAACGAGCGGCAATCTTTATTATCCGGCCATTCGGGAGTAGCCACTACAACCGCCATTAATCGCGACTCCCAAATTGCCTCCGTACGACGAGGACGAGGACAAAAAAGGGATAAAAGCAGCTCGCATGTGTGTGTGTGTGTATATGTGTGTGTGTGTGTGTGTGTGTGTTAGTTAGACCCTCCCGAAAAACCCTACGGACAAGGACATCAGCGCAGATAAGAAACCAGCCCACCGCAACAAAAACAAAAGGATCGCCGCGCGTCGTCGTGAACACGGAGGAAAAAAAGGAGGAGAAGAGAAACGAGGGAAAGGAAGTTGGCCCCTCGTCGTCGTCGTCGTCGTCGTTGTTTATATCGATTACCCCCTCCTGTAGCTCGACCTTTTCCGCACGCAGCTTCCTAAACTAATAACCTCTGGGGGCCGGATAAAGAATATCATAAGGATCCTGCGAGCGCGTTGAAGCTTCGGACGTAATTATCGGCTGCGATAATGAAACGTCGGATTTTAATGCTACTCCCGCGCACGAAGCCTCGGCTAATTTATGTACGGCAGTGCTATAAATAAGGATCAGCGCTCACGGGCGATGATGTTCTTATTTTCTCCCAACGTGTCTATGTGTCCGTCTGTGTGTAGGGAGGTATACACACACGCGGCGATGTTTCGTGATACCCGAGGATAACTCAATTTGGCGATGCTACGTGCCGTTACGAGGCTGTTTTCCTTCTTTTTTTCTTTTCTTCTCCTAGCTTGCCGACTGGGACATAAGCGATATTATTTTTTTTCTTTCGCTCTTCTCTGGGGGAAAATTAATTTCCCGCGTCTTTTTCCGTCCGAGATTACATTCCCTCCGAATATGTGTATCCATCCGGGTGAATAATAACGGCCGAGCAACGAGAAAAGTTGGAAAAACAAGAAAATCGTTATAACATCGCACATCTCCGATTTCTCGGAAAAGTAATATCCATAAAACTGTTGACTCGAGCCCCAAGTTAAAGAAAGATCAGAGGCACATCACAAACTTCTATTTGTCTTCGCTCCTTCCAGACAGTGACGAACGCGATAATTCACTTAAATCACTCTACTCTCCCCCGAGTGGAAATCTCATACACAGCTAGAAAAACTCTCCGGGCAACTCAAACAACGCGCGTAATACACTTGAGAAATACGAAACTCGATCGATCGCGGGTCACGTATACGAAAAAGCGAAAAAAATTGTTTACCGCTCGCTGCGTATCAATCAAACTCGCGGCAGATAATGCAGATAAGCCTCGTCCCTCATAAATTAACGGCGGCCGACAAGTGAGCGTATATACACACATACAGCCGAGTAGGAAGGGAAAAAAAGCGAAGATGAAGACGCCGAAGGAAGTTACGGAGCTTGACGGGAGCTGCTTTATCTCGTGGATAATGCAAGCTCGGCGCGGTATAATGTCCCGGGGTTATGCGACCTTCGTCTTTCTCTCTCCGAACCGCTGAATTTTTTATTAAAAGGCCCGGAGGACAGGATGGGCTGAATTTTCCACGAAATCAATGTCGACTGCCGCGGGAGTTACTTTGTATCTCAGGGGGCTTTCGAAGCTTTCTCCGTCTCTCGCTCAGCCTGTGCGTTATGAATTGAAGAAGCCGGTTCAGCTCCGGGGCTTGATTGTCGTGAATTATTAGGGGATCGAGAGAGCCGGCGAATTGTATTTGCGGGGACAAGCCGAAACTCGTTGAAATCTGTTTCGCCGCTTTGGGACACGACAAAAGCAGCTTTGATTAATCAGATTCGCGCTCTGATATAATAATAACCGCGCACAATACACCGAGTGTCTCGCTCGAAAGGAAATCACGAAGAAGACGAAGAAGAAGCCGTATATAGGAGAGGCGCGTGTGCGGAAATAAATAGCCCCGTGAGCGCGGAAAAGCGAAAAAAAAGCGGCTGCAGCGCCATTTCTCCTCATTGTTCCGCCGTCCAGCCATTTCTCTCGGCCGTCTGTTCATCACTTCCCCATCGTCTCGTCGCTCTATCTCCACTCTCGTTTGGCCGTCTCTCTCACTCTCCGTGTACGATCGGCCCATTTCTGCAGCCGGCGGCTGCGGCCGAATCGCTGCACAGCTGTGCGCACGATTCCATAAATAAAGCCGGAATTCTCGACTGCCGCCGCCGCTGCTGCTTCGTATTTCTCTCTATCTCTCCGTTTTCGCGGAGAAGAAACGAGAGAGAGAGAGAGAAAGTCTCTGGCCAGACGGCAATAAAAGGGCTGCGCTCTGCCGTACGGGGATTACGCCGAGGTTAAGGTTGTAAGTCAGAGATATGAGATTTCTCGGCAGTTTGTCAAACGGCGCGCTCTGCTCTCTCTCTCTCTCTCTCTCTCTCTCTCTCTCTCTCTCTCTCTCTCTCTCTCTCTCTCTCTCTAAAAGTTTCCGATAGAAATGAGAAATCGAATGAATAAATTTTGACTCACCGACGCCGTCTTATCTTCTCTATCTCTCTCTCCCTCTTTCGCCCGAGTTCGCATAAATTCGCAGCGGCGACGCGAGTGAGTGTGTGGATGCGTTGGCCGGAAAAAAGGGATCGACACCCTCGAAACAAAGGGAGGGAAAAGAGAGAAAAAATGGATCGCGATTGATGCCATTAGACGCAAGCGCGGGGGAGTGTGCGCGTCGCCGCCGTGTTTGACTTTCCGCTTTCACTCGTATACGCTTGTATACGTGTACAGTATGTGCGTGTGTGTGCGTGTGTGTGCGTTAAAACGGACGGAGTGGAGCCATAAAGTCGGATTTAGACACCCTCGCAGTTTTGAGCAAACAAGCGAGAGGTTGATGCGTATGAGAGAAAGAGGATCTCGACAAATGGCGAGCGGATGACGTTTTATTGAAACAGGGGCGGTTTCTCTCTCGAGCTATCGAGAATGTATAAGAAAGGCTCTCTTTTTTAGACAGAGAGTAGTGCATGCACGCGGCGGTGTATTGTATAAGCAGGAAATAATCTTGGAGCCTCATCTCGGCGATAATAACTCTAATTTATAAAGATACGCCAAGAGAGAGCCATTAGTAGTAACCCTCCCCCGCGACGACGTGTGTAGGAAGGGGGAAAAAACCATTCGCCGGCAAACAAATCATCGTAACAACAGGCAATAAAGCATAGAGAAAAGCGAATTTATCGCCTCGGCGCGCCGGTGATAAACCCGAGCACATACACACACACACACACACATCCTCGCGACGGCAAAAAGGGGTAAGGAAAAGCAGCAGCAGCGGCGAAGAAGGAAGGAAGTAAGTAAGTACGAAACGAGATAACGCGCGAGTCGTCGCGTGCAGCGGGCGCCTGCACGCGATGAATTATATTTAGGAAAGGTCGCCGCCGCAGACATTTTTGCCTCGGGTGAAACGCAGCTTTAGCCGACTCTCCCTCTCTACGTGTGAGGCTTTCTTCCTCTTCCGCTTGTTACTTCTATCCTTTCGAGCTTTCGCGAGTAGAGAGAGTGCGAAATCGAGCTTTTGACAATTTTAACGACCTGTTTTGACGTCGGTATACGCGCACCTAATCCACTTTGACATCTCGATACTGCGAGTAGCCGAGCTTGCGAAATATTCCTGAGTGCAAATCGCGCATTCAATGACGAATGGTAATTCGCCGCGCAATAACTCGCGGAATTAGCCCGATGTATAGGCGAGCGTTAAATTTCTAATGTAAATCCGCCGCTCGATATCTCAATCCTATACGCAGAGAGCTGCAGCGCATAGTGTATAACAATCCGTCCGCAGAGTGAGAGAGATAAAAAGCGCGTAACACAAAAATTATATAATCCCTCGGTTTCGAAAACGCTCTCGACTACAAAGGAACTGCCCCCCGTACACTCGGAGGTGAGAAATCGCGGCCGAGATTTATTATCCCCGGCGATATTTACGAGCGCCAAAGAGAGAGAGAGAGAGAAAGAAGAAAAGTACTGATCCTTTCTGCGCGCGAGTATATATAACGAGGAAAGAGCTGGTCCCGCGCTCTCTAATTTGCAGCAATTTGCGGTCACCGCCGTCGACGAGAGTCACGTGAACAGTGCAGTATACACATCAGTGTGTCTCGTACACACACGTATACACACAGTTCCTTTCTTCTCACTGCAACGGGTAGTAAAATCGCGGAATATCGATTGTCCGCAACGCCGCCGCTGAGTGATATAATGCGCGCGGTGAAAGTGCGCACGAAACGCGATTAGAAAGTGGGGACACAAAAGTGCGCGCGGGCGACGTGTATATCGAACACGCTTTTATTATTGTCGTTATATTATCGCGCGCTGAAAGGAGAAAATGCACTGTACTTGTTATTCATTGCTCCTTCCGCTATGTACTATACTTGTTTTTTTTTGTACGCGAGGCAGGAAGAGACTCGTTTTGTCGCTGCGAGAACGCTTGGCTGGTTCTGCCTGATACACATAACAAGCTGGGTTGTCGATTAATTAATCGCGAATATCGCTCGAAATAAAGTCGCAACAACAAAGCTCACTTCGATACATCGCGCGTCCATAAAACCGCGAACCGTTTTCCCGCAGCAGCAGCAGCAGCAGCAGTATAGCAGTAACAGCAAAAGGAAAATCTCGAGAGAGCGAAGCATCCACGGTATCCGCGCGGGGCTCTAAAATAGAAATCGCGCGCACAAAACCTCGACTCGCGAAATTGATTTCTATCTCCGAGCTCTCGCGATCCATCTCTCTCTCCTCTTCGCTGCTGCTGCATTGCCCGCGTGAAATCCATCGCGCTGTTATGTGTATACACGTGTGTGTATAGAGAGAGATAGGAGATTCCCGGCGTCGTCTCTCTTATTCACGTAAAAAGCAAAGCCGAGATAGAGAGAGAGAGAGAGAGAGAGAGAGAGAGAGAGAGAGAAAGAGAGTGAATGACGAGAGGCGCCTGGATGTCGCGACGCGCTTCTTGCGCGTCACTCAACTGTTTCGCGTCTCCGCTCTAAAGCAGCACTCTTTTCCCTCTTCGCTTCACTTCGCACTTCAAACGCTATACTATATATAAGGAGGGGCGCTAATGTGCGCGTATACGAGAGTTAGAGACAGGGTTTGAAGGCACGCAGGTGATGAAAACTCTGAGACGAGATGTAGACATTGACGCTGTTTTGTGTGATATAGTAGCATCGACAATCGCAGCGAGGGTGTATCGCTTCGAATCGATACCAATGTAACTACGGCGCTTCGCCCTTACATACTCGTTGAGTTGAACGGCACACAAGGAGGAAATTCACACCGACGAGACGACGTGTGTCGAGCTGTTCACGCGTGGCACACGTCCTACACGTGCGCTGCTTTATAGATGCGAATAATTCTGCACCGACTACAACGGAGAGATAGAGAGAGGGACGACGTGCATATACTACATTGCGTCACTCCGCGCATAGTATACGAGCGACAGCTCAGCTGCCGTGTGCAGAGATTCGAGGGAATAATCGATATCTCTCGCGGCATCGCATGGGAACGTGGATTTTTTTCGTCGCAATCGCGCGCGCGCGCGAGAGAGAGAGAGACAGAGAGAGAGAGAGAGAGAGAGAGAGAGAGAGAGAGAGAGAGAGAGAGAGAGCGTAATGACCGTAATGTACAGTGCGTTTTGTAGTTAGACTTTCTAATGGTGAAAGCCGGCCTTTTTGCGCGCGCGACGACATCCGTCAAGTCACGATGTGCCACGAGTCGTAATACATAAGTAACGGCGTGTTGGAATCTCCGCACACAAATGTATACATCAGTATATACTCGGATTGACGGATCACATTTTTCTCTCAGGGCTAAGTAGAAACTATCGGGATGGTCCAGATGAGTTGAACAAGCGCCCGCTGAGCAAACAGCTCAAGAGCAATCATGCGCCGGTGTTTTCGCGATCCGCAGTCGCAAGCTCTACTTCCAAATAGAAACCTTATACACAGCGGCTCAACCCTCGCGGCAGAACCCATCATCCGCTGTAACACAGCAGCAGCAGCAGCAGTCCTCTCTCCAATTATTCTAAACCTCTGGGTGCTTTTCTCTCTCTCTCTCTCTCTCTCTCTCTCTCTCTCTCTCTCTCTCTCTCTCTCTCGGGCAAAGTTGCCACACAGCTTTCTATCGCAAAGCGCAAACTAAATCGTCCCTCGCTCGGCTTAAAGCCTCGGCGATTCGCCATACACACGAAATAATACGACGCGCAGAGGCAGCAAGACACAACAAGTGATTCCATTAATACTCGTAGCCGGTAATTCTCTCTCCCCGTAGCGCATCGAGAAGAAACGAGGCGTAACGAGAGGATTGAAATCTCACCCCCGTCGGGGCCAATTCCCCGAGCTTATTTCGGAGGGCGAGTAGAGAGAGAAGGTGCAGGATCGAGCTTGCGCGAAAGCGAGAATTACGCGCGAGATAACGATTTACGAGGAGATAGACGCACACGCGGAGGTGTATATATACAGAGTCGATAAGTTAGGGACATACGTGCGTGGGAGAGAGAGAGAGAGAAAGAGAGGGGAGGGTATAATTGAAACGGTCGAGCGTGACGATTGGGGCAAGCGTGTGTATTATCCCGTTTGGAATTGTTTTCAGATACTCAATGGGGTAAAACTTCGTATAAAACCCGCCGTAGCTAAACAGCTCTTCCGTGAATCAGCGATTAAGCTCTCGCAAGAAAAAGAGAGAAATACCGCAGCCGACAAATCGTTGCACTTATACACATCGCAGACCGCACGACAAGAATCCCCTTTATAACCGGCAATTACGCAATCCCGAAATGACGCAATGACCGGCTCCCTCTCACGCCTCTTCTTCTTCTTCTTCTTCTTCTTCTTCTGCTTCAACAACACCGAGGAAAAAAGAAGTCGAGCGCGCGGGGGATAAAAGAAAACGCTGCAGACAGAAAGCAGCAGCGGCGAGTCGGTCGTTATTGTCTTAATTCGACGCTCGCTATTTACGTAATGACCGGCTAGACCGAGTGAGCCGCAGCCAAATGGATACCTTGATGCCGAGACCTGCGCATGCGACGTTGCTGTGCGCCGCGGACGCTATTCATTTGCGTGCGCGCCTTCGAGAGAAGAGAGAGAGAAAAAAATAAGCACGACGGAAGGCTCTCTCTAGTTCTGTGTATTTGTTATTCTCCTGTATATAAAGGTATACAAGCAAGCCTCTTTCTTATTTAGTGGAACTATACGCTGACGTCGTAGAGTGTCTGATGATAGTTTCGCTCGTTACTTTGCGAAACTTGTGCAGCATCAGCGGCGGCCCACGCTCTAATGACGGCCTATTAAATCCACCTACTTGGGAGGATGATAGAATGAAAGAAAAAAATCTCGGAATCACGCTCTCACGATTCGCAGGAAAATACTCTTGTCATTGCGCGCGCAGCGTTATTACGCACACAGTGAGATAGACGATGCAGTGTATAACCCGATAAAACCGCTCTTTCTCGAACCTCTTCTTCGCCAGCTTCGTTCGTTCGTTCTTCTTCTTCTGCTGAATTTCTCTCACGAATTCGAGTGTGTATGTGTGTAGGCAGCGAAAGAGGAAGGCTGCCATTAGGGGGCAATTATATCAGCGGGAGTCTGTGGCGTGATCGCGTCCATGATTGCTGAACGAGGCTAAAAAGTCTGTGTGTTTTCTTCTCCGTCGATCCTATTCACGGAAGATATATAATAACGAATGCGAGAGCGAAATTTCGAATTTTCGAGGGAGAGAGAACAACAACGGATCTGCCCGCAGACAAATTACACCGCACGAACGCGCCGCTGTCGCTGCTATCGGCGTTTTATTGATCAGCCGAAAAAGAGAGAACTGCTGGTATAAACGTATTAAAATATAAAAGCTCGAGGGGGTATACATGCGCACACGTGAGTATTATGTATCGGTATTATAAACGCGTCGAGTCAAGTGGCGATAAAGCATTCGGCTGCAGCGCGCGAGCACGCGCCAAAATTGAATTTGAGTTTCGAATCGCGCGAGCGAGAGAGCTTTAAAAAGGATTAATTGAAAGCCCTTTTTCGAGTTTGTAAAATCAACTGCAGCTGCAGGCCGATACACGCGCGTATGCTGTCGGGGGGTTGTATAACGCTGCTACTTGGACCTCTCGAAACCGATTACCATAATCGAGAATATGGAATATTAGCTTTGGCGAACACGTGTACAATTACGTCCGTAAAGCGTGTCCGAAAAAGAAAAACCGCGCGATATTAGCGATAGCCAGGCAAAACAAGCCCAAGTCGCAATTATTCAGAAAGCGGTACGTGTCCCGGATTTGCAAGTCAAATCGTCCGTCCCGCGTATAAAATTAGTAAATTACCTCAAAACGAGGCTGCGCAAGCTCGCTCGTCTGTCTGTGTGTAATACACACGGACATAGAACAGCAGCAGCGGAAGGTCGAGGCAAAGCGAAAGACCGAGATAAATTAGAGAAAGAAGTGGACGAGAGAATCACGCGCGCACTCGGCGGAAAAGAACTGCCGCACGAGTGGAAAACGAGCTGTGCTCGCCTCGCTCAAAACAATGAGGAAAAAAGCCTTCACTCTCTCAAAGACTGCTGCTGCAGCTCGTAAAGTGTGTGTAGCTCCGGGCGGCGTTAGTTCTGAGAGTAAGCGATCTTTAGTAAATTAATGGCTCGCGAGCTTTCTCTCTCTCTCTCTCTCTCTCTCTCTCTCTCTCTCTCTCTCTCTCTGTGTAGTGTAGAAAAAGTCGACGGTACTAATGCCTCTTCGCGTTAATTTATTAATAGTTAATAGACGGCGAATTAAATTAGCGCGGCGAATCGCGATGGTAAGGAAATTCAAGAAACTCGCAGAGGTCTCTCTCGCTGCTGCAGTTATTAGTCGCGGTGTTATTGATTTATTATTTAGCGCGCTCCGCCGCGGCATTGTTTGCCGTGTCCACGAGTAAAAGCTCGAATGGGGACAAAGGCGGCGAGAGAGAGAGAGAGAAAAAAGACGCGCACACACAATGTCCGCTTAAGTGCCTTTACTTAATTTAATACCATTCGCAACTGCAGCGCAGCAGCGCGAGGACTGAAAGTTTATCGATCGCGTGTGTTTAATTTAATAATGCGGCTGTTGTTTTTTTTTCTCGCTTACAAATTAGTGAACTACACCGCACCGGGCGTTTATAACGTTGCAGAAGGCGCTTTTATCGGTGCGTAAATAGCGCGAGTGCATTAGCTGAAATATTTATTTGCGAGCTTTAGCCGAAGCAATCATTTCGGGAGCACTGGTTTCACGGAACACTCGCGATAGGCTGAATTATTCACGCAAAGGGCATGACCCAAAACGAGCTTATAAACGCCTTGATCAATATTAACGTTCTCTATACTTGAGACATACACGAGAAAGCTTACACGTACATCGATGAAGCGAATTGCGACAGGCGGCGTACCGCAGACTGCATTAATTAACCCGAATAGGAAACGCAGAGCGAGAGGCAAAAAAAGGTATCCAAAAAGAGAATAACAGCTTAATCGCGATTAGAGCTAACTCGAAGCATATTTTCTTCGCCGCAAACCTCAGCTGCATCAGCCTATGCATATACGCGCACAGAGAGAACATCAATCCAGCTTATGCACATCGGAGAGACTCGCGAGCTAGGCCAAGAGCGCAGATAACACACATAGACAGACAGAGCGCGAAAAAGCTACAGCCACCGCCGTTCGCAAACACGCGGCGATGACGGCTGCCTAATTGAGGTTAACTGCTTATTTGCCGCGGCGCATTAGCGTCGCAGTGCTATAGTCTCTACTGCCGATCGTCAGAGCTCGATAAAAAGCCGGCGGGGATGGAAAAAAGGGTCGCCGAGAGCGACGAACGAGTCTTGACCCCCTCGAGGACGTGGGCGGAAAGGTAAAAATAGCCGGAGGGAATTTTCCAAAGGGATCCTTTTTGCAAGTATATATAGAGGGCTGCGTACACGTGTCCGACGTGATTTCGGCTTTCAAAGTTTTTTCTCGAGTCTTCCATACGATAAGTCGCGCGAGTTGATTGATAACCAATCGAGCCAGTAGCTGTGATTAATCGTCTAGAGCACTTGATTGTATACTCGTTTGACATCTTTTCGACCCGTATATAATGCTCTCGGCGAATTTCTTTTTTGCCGCGTTAATGCGCGCGGTCAATCACTCTCCGGCGTGTATGAAAGATCTATCGCGCGCTAACGATCCTTCCCAGAAGCTTTCTTTCTCGGAATCGAAAATTTTTTCCGCCTAATTGTTTACTCCGCCGAGAAATTGCGCAAGGAAAAAAAGGCTTCATTAGAAGGGCTATAACGATCGGCCCATTAATCAATCAGTCGACGCGCAGAGCCGCGGCGAGGCGGAAAATGGCCTTTTAAAGAAAAGCGCCGCGGCGAGAGCAAAAACGCGCTTTCAAAATGCAAATGATGATTTCCTTGTGAGGTAAGACGTCGTCGTGGAATGTCGTCGTCGCTCGAGAGAGAGAGACTCGACAAATCAAAGGCTGATGCTGAGAAAGAGAGATATTCGTACGACGTAAGAGAGTTGACACTTCTCGCGGCGGTTATGTTTTCTTTTTTTTTGCAGAGAGCTCGCAAGAGAGGCTTAATTATTTAGCGGGACGCCGCGAGAAATGGCGCGCAAAGTGGAACGTACCTTAAGCGGCATGAGTTGATTTTAATCGATGAGTGGCAGAAAAGGAAAGATTTGAATTTATCGTTTACATACGTAGTACAAGCCGGATTATACCACTACCGTACACACACATGTATACGAGGCGCGACGGGACGTCGTCGGAATCTCACCTGGAACAAAAAGAAAAGTGTTGGTTAATGAAAGTTACTTTCGTAATGTATGTATTCGATAAAGTGATTAAGCGCTCGCGAGTATGTATAATAAAATGATTAAGCTAATTAAACGGATTCTCGAGATTGCATAATCGCAGGCAAGAGAGAGAGAGAGAGAGAGAGAGAGAGAGAGAGAGATGCGAGAACATAACAATTATCGTCGATGCAAGTATCCGCGATAGTTGCATCAACTCGCTCGTTCATTATCTCGTTAGCCTAATCTTTCCGAACGCTACAGTTACGGTGTCGTGCGGCTGCAGCATGTAAACAAATAATTTCTTCGTGTGTTATATCGTTGAGCAGAAGAAAGCAGCCACAAAGTTCTCCGTATATGCAGCACTGGAATCGCAACATCTTAATTATTCCGCATAAATTGCTCTCACGCGTCGCGCGAAAAAAGCCGCGAGCGCGAATGTATATTTTTAGCCTATTAAGATATACCATCGACGGCTTTAATTCTACCTGGGCACTTAGCTCTCGCTGAGTGTATGTGCGTGTGCGTGGAAAAATGCGCCCATCATAACATCGTTAAGAGCTCTCGGAAAAGCACTTACATCAGTTCATTTATCTCGCGGACGCTATTTCGAACATAATTTAAAACGCGGCTTCTAATAAAGAGCGTTCGCGGATCCTTTTATTTCCCTCCGTAATTACCGCTCTCGCGGACCCGGCGTCGTAGGATTCGTTTTTTTTTCGCCGACATTTTTCGTACGCGAACCGCGTCCGATTTTCCACAATGCATACACGTCTTCATTAGGTTTTATTTTCAGGGCGATTCATCGAATTGAATGCGACAGTCGCGCCGCTAATTCAGCCTCGCGGATAAGCAACCTCCGCATCGCCGGCAGAGAGAGACAAGAGCGAGACGGACTGCGGCGAGCGAGAACAGGTTTGCGCGGTTCGACGCACTCGCCGCCGACGTCCATTAATTCATCGGAGCCTCGACAATAATTCGCCTTCATTGAGCCTCGATAAACATTTCGCTGCTTAGCAGCACGTGCGTTTGTGTAGATTATCGTGTTAGTTGAGCCTCGGACGGATTAGCCTAAATCAGAGCATAGACAATGTCGTTAACAACCGAGCACTAAAAGCTATAAAATCCTTACGCGAACGGAGGAAAAAAACCAGACGCGGACGCGCAGAAAAAGTGATATATCGCGGCTATCCTCGACGGACTATACCACATCGTCACGATCGGCACATGCTTTGCAAGTTAAAAGACAAAATGGTCAAGCACGGTACGTTTCTTCCTTTTTTTCCAAACCTGCCTCTCTTTCAACTTTCAATCCGTCTCATCAATAATTCATCAAATTTTCCGAGCCGCGTGGCAACACGCGTAAACATTCCAGCGCGTGCGCGCGAGCAAAGAAAAAAAGAACGAGACGCTCTCTCTCTCTCTCTCTCTCTCTCTCTCTCTCTCTCTCTCTCTCTCTTTCTCGACACTCTGTGTTGTGTTGGAGAACGGCAAAATTGGGTCCTCGGCATAAATTCCACGAGCGCGCTTCTTCTTTTAATTCCATGTATACCTGCGCGCGATGATGTGCTAGAGGCACGTTTTCAGAGCGCGCGGAGAGTTGCGATCGAGAAAAAATTGTTGAATAAGCAAATTAGATTTTCCTCGCTCATTGTCGCCCGCGAACGGAAACTGTTTATGCAAATCTATGTGTACGGGACAAAATTTCGTCGTTTTTAACCGCTTGTTTTCTTGCTTGCGCCTGCCTGTCGTATAACTTTAACGATCTATATAATAGAGCTGCGCTGCCACCGCCGCCAAGGCTCCATTAAACGGCTACGTTTACGATTCTTTCCTTTTTTCGACTCGATAATAGCCGCGAATTTCGTCTGTTTACAGACAAATTACACTCGGCGCAGCGCAAACTGCCCGGCAATTTCAATCAAGCCTCTCTGATGCGCAGCGAGAAGAACAAAAAAAAAATCAACGACAAAATAACGCGCTCCTCGAGCGAACGAGAAGAATAAGAAGAAGAAGCGAGCGTCGGCACGAGCACACAGAAAATGACAATACTCGCGCACGTCGTCGACCTTGGATTTACTCGCTCGTCGCGGGTAATTATATGCCAGTCGTAAATAAGCGACGCGCAGTCGCGGCGCTGCGCATGCATGACGAGCCGTGTGCGCGGAGTCATTATGCATTTTACGTGTGTGTGCGCTTATAGTACGGAGAGCGACACAAACAGGCTGCGGGCGATTTATCGCCGCGCGAAAATCCGAGCCCGCGCTTTCCCGCGCCGATAATGCGAAGAAAGCTCGAGGGCGGGTAATCGCACGCGCGCGCGGCTGCTAATAATGGATACCTATGGCTCTCTCGCGCTCGGGTCGAGAATTATTATTTTAATACACACCGGCTCCGGGGATCGATCTGATTTCGCATTTTCCCTCACTCCCTCTGCCGTGTGTGTAAGTGCCCACTTATACATGCAGTCGGAGTAAAACGCTTTATTTATACCTCGATGCTTATCGGGCCGATAATTCCCGGGCGACAATGTCGTATACTCGCATAAAAACAAAGCCGCGCGAGAGTTTATCGGATCGGCTATTTTTTCCCCGCTCTCTGTGTAAACTCGTTCGAATCGAAGCTCATACGCGTAAAGAGAGAGAGAGAGTGTATTGACCCATCGTCGTCGCGGTGCATTAGCATCAGCTGTGCTGCGGGTGATTCGTTATTCGCTCGTTCTCAAAGGAAAAGCTGCGCAGCGAGCGCTTTGAATTTCAATATAATCTTCACCGCCGCGTGTATACTCGCAAAAGCGATATCTCGAGAGTACTTTGTCGAGCGCGCGCGCGCGCGACTGTTGACTCGGAATATTCGAACGCGCGCATTATGTAAAAGCAATAACACCGCAACGCTGAGTGAGAGAGAGATAAACAGCATGCGCTAATGTGTCAACGTTTACCTCGCAAATAGTTTTTCTCTCTCCTGCTCAGCCGCGATAATACATAATACGGAGAATAAGCGATATAGCTTCTGCCTTTTTCGCCTCGTGTCGTCGTGTTTGCATAAATCGGCGCCGCACACACTGCACACATGGGTGCAGCAGCAGCACTGGTATACGTCTGTATAATCGCGAGGAAGAATCGCGGCGCGCGTTCTGAATTCCCCGATGCGCCGCTTATACACACTTTGTTGTCTCGAGGTTAATGGGTTCCGACGCGAGGCGGACGAAAAAAGAAGACTACGCTATGCCTTTCTGACCTTTTTCTCTCGCGGGCGCTCCTCCTCGTGAAATATCAATGCGCAAGATATTCCAGATACGCAGCAGCAGCTTTTTTCTGACTCCGTCTCTCCGTGTGTTTGTTATTCAATTTCGAGAGAAGCTCTTTCGGTTTCGAAACTTATTTTTTGCGCCGTCGCTCTCCACGTCGACGACGACTACGAGAATTATGTATTTTAATTTATTCCCGCGCGTTTCGCATGCAAATTCGACTGAATCACTGATTATCGTGTGTTTCTGAAAAACATACACACGCGCGCGCATACCTTGTTCGAGCTCGTCTGTCTCTCTCGTTGCGTCGAATGTCAACCCTCCACGAACGAGTGAAGCTAATTACCCATTCAATGGGAGAGAGGGACTGCGATCCGTTCGCTCATTGTCATCCCTCCCGGTGTACACAATACACAGCGGAGTAGCCCTCCGCGTTTTAAAATCGATCTTTCTCTCGTCGACGCGCAGCCGCAAACTTTTCGGCGGAAATTTCACCCTGCGGTAGCGGCGATAATGAAGTTTCAACGACGACGGCGCGCAATTAATGCGGCCGTGCCTTGATGCATATTTATGGGGCTAGCACTGCTCTCGGCTGAAAGAAATGGAACAGATTGGTATCCGGACACGGTGTCACCGGTATGGCAGCTGCCCCGACGTCGTCCCCCGGCAGGAAGCAACTCGGCCCCGTTATATTATACACTTCTCTTGTTTTTGTTTCCGACTGTTTGCTCCCGTTGTGGATTACTCCGGGATTTGTTTACTGTTTTCGTGTTTCCTTGCGTGTTTAATTAAAGTTACATTGTTTTTCCCTCGAGATCCTATCTACGAGATCAGCTCCTCACGCCTCTCTAATCATCCCTCGATTCCATGGTGCACGGCGAAAAAACCCACGTAATACCAAAGCGGCAAACGAGCCTCGGAGTCCTAACTACAAACTACCGCGGCGTAATCCAGCCAAGAAGCACTGCGCAAGATTATACGCAGACTCGCCGCGAGCGCCGCGGAATTAATCGGCCGAGCTCGGAACTACCGCCGGGCAAAAAAAACAGCTGTAATCTCGCCGATTGAATTGTCAGTCCTTAATACTAGACGCCGACGCGTTTCCTCTTTTTGCGCGGGTTAAACGACCTTCTCGCGGCAATCAGTGCGCTGTGATTACGAGGAGGTGTGTGGAACACGGATCTTTGTTTTCGTGCATACTATAGGGAAACGTTACGAGTCACAGCTCATCGTAAGCTCCCTCGACTCATATCGAACACCCAGATTATATCCCCCGCAAGTCTCACGCGTATAGCAGCGAGATCAAGTTCAACGATCCCGATATCGCGTGCGCGCGCGAATCAAAAAAGCTCGCGCGCGCATCAAGCCTCTCTCCCATTAATCGTCCAATAAGCCGCAGAGTAGCAGCCGCCGCCGCCGCCAAAATCCATCCAAAGTGAAATACGAGGCATCCGCTGCTAAAAGGCCTCCTGCAGCTATAGCTCTGCACCCCCGCGCTGTACCGATAAATCAGCGGAGCAGAGCGTAGCAGAGCGTAGCTACAGCAGCAGCGCAGCACTTTGATCTAACGCGAGCGTCAAACGAGCCTCTAACGCGAGCTTTTGACTCTCGCGCTCTAATCTGTCTCCCGAGTTTCTGATGCACGTTCGTGCCGCGGAACCATCAGCCAGAGGTGTGCAGCATTCTGTTGGTCATGGCTGCCGCGCTGCTGGTTATTAAGTTAGTTTGACCGCCGGCGAGCGGCGGTTTGCGGAGAAATAAAGCCGAGCGAACGTAGCTACGTGCGCGGAGTACATATAAAGGGAAGGTGACGAATGGCCGGAGGATGATTTGCTGGAACGCGCGCGAGAGGCTTTCGCGTTATAGGAAATATTCGAGGAAGCTTGTTAAGTGCGACGAGTTACGACGTGCGCCGACGTACTTGTGTTGCACATGGTGTATATTATATTCCGAAAACGGAGTAGTGTGTGTGTGCAAAGTGCATCGACAATTTCTGGAGGTAAATTCACGAGCGTGAAAGAGCATGATGATCGACGGCTGCATGGCAGGTATACGACGCTTGTTATAAAGGTCGCAGATGAGGGGGGACGATATGCGCGGTGCGGCGAAATTAAAACTTAATTCTCGGAAATAAGAGTGAGGCGCAGTGGTTGACGTCATCGCGTGATGGTTGGCTTATTCGCGAAACTTTTTTGATCGAACACAAGGATGCAAAGAATCGGCCAGTTGAGAGCTTTTATTACTCTGTACATCGATTCGACCGAATTCGAAAGCGTATAGTCGTTGAGCAGTAAATAACGCGCGTTATCAAAATTATTATCGGACACGACGATCTATTCCTGAAATCGCATGTTGTATATCTTTTTGGTACAGCGCTGCAGCTCACCCGTAAATTACGCCAGGCCTGCCTCGTGTGTTAAATTTATAGACAGAAGTACATTTAATGCACTCTTGCCGTTAAACATGCGAACGCGCATGCGCGCGACCTTAACTCCCTCATATAGGCTTCTAAGCGATCGCCAAGGGCGAAAATATTCTGCTCAAACAATGTACCCGACGAATCACTCAAATATAATCAAACGGACATCACGACTAACGTGTACAACACACGGAACGCCAAGTAATCGGTTATTTATCAGCCTCTATCAACAGCCATAAATCAATCGGCCGGTGACCATCACCTGCCCGGCTGAAAGAGCGCCGCGCACGACAAAGGAAAAAAACACACCGCCGAAGAATAAACAAACACGTCCAGTCTCTATACACGCACACACCCTTCCGCGCCCTGCAACAACCCTTGTTTTTGTTATATTATTGTCTCGCGCGCGTGCAAGAGAGAGAGAGAGAGGGAGAGAGAGAGAGAGACTGACTCACGCGATAAAACCGTGTGCGCGTAATATCAGTCCGAAATATCGCGCGCCGTGTTAAAGGGTAACTTTTCATGCGAGACGCGAGTATCGATCGGTCGTCGCGAAAATTATACATGCGAGAGAAGGGGGAATATATATATATATATATATACGCGCATAAGATTATCGAGTCTCTCTCGCGCCGGTTTTCCGAGCCCGAGTTTTACACGCAATTAGCGCGCGAGCGCAATCTTTTCCTTAATTAAAATTACTGTCTCGAGCGACAGGCCGATCTCGTGGCCGATAACGCCGCGCGCGGGGACGGCTTTTCATTCGCTCGATCCGCGCGCGGTAGTGCAGTGTCGCCGCGATGTAATTGAGAGATAAGCTCGACGTTTCTTGCATGCGCGCGAGCGAAATTTTGAGAGTTCCTTTTTTGCATCAGCGCCACGAGATCACTTTCGCTCGGTCGCGAACGAGTTTGTTTGTAATCTTGTTATTGAAATTCGGATCAATTTTTTTTAGAAAAACGACGCTTCTTACGCGCTATCGAGTGTATCGCACTTACGCCATGGGCGTTACGTACGATGAGCCATTTGCATAGTCATGTGTGTTTTCGAAGATTGATGGGAGCAGGCCAATCCCAAGCGTGTAATATTATATTCGGATCCTGCTTATCGACCGTCAAACGTTATAGCTTTCTATCCGCGGCGTTAATTACGCATCCGTTTGTTTGAACGCGAGTGCGGCGGACGCATCATTGTTTATTCGGGCCAGCACAGCTAGCGGAGCTCTCTATAGAATCCGAAAACAATTCATACGCGCGGCCGTTGCGCTACTGCCATTTTCGCCGCGTCATCTCTCGCGTGATGGAACGTATAGTTTTTTCTTTGTTTCCAGGCTGTATACGCGCACGATATACGCTATATTGAAATGTTCCTTTGACGATGCGTTGAAAGGTGGGGTTTTAATTAGGCTCTGATAAGCACGCGCTCTGGGTTATGGATACGTGACGTCGGCTGTTTGATTAATAAGCGGGAGAGAGTTTGATGCGTATCGCTTACTCCTTTGTATATTCGACAGTCACGCGGCGGGCTAGCTCGTTTGAAACAAACATATAGAATAACCGCTTCTCGTCCAGTCATCTTTCCTCATTGTTGCCGGGAAAATAATAGCCCGGATTCTGACACCTCTCGCTCGCGATTCAAATTAGAACGTTTTATTTCCGATACGTAATTCCCACGTGTCGATCGTCCTGTGTATAATGACAGAGGCGAAAACGAATCGAATCTGCCCGCTCATTTCCATCCTGTGTGCGTTACATTTACATCAGACTCGAAAAACCGCGCGTGTGATTTATTCTCGCGAGGCCGCCCACGAAAAAAAGGAGCTGCCCAAAGTTCCTTGACTCCTCGCTCGGAGGATTTTCTTCTCGCAAAGGGGAGCGTCGCGGCGCAAAGGAAGATACAAGAAGGACGCAATAAAAATAGTCAAGCAAGAGAGAGAAAAAAGCAAAGAAGAAGAAGCAAGCATAAGGCGAAGCCGGCGGTCCTCCATCGCGCTTCGTTCCGGTATCAGTATCGCCGGCGCGCACGGACAGAAAATCCCGTGATTTATGTCGCGCGCCACAATGCGGGAAATCCAAAAAGGGAAAGCGCGCGCTGTGT
The DNA here is from genome assembly GCF_009193385.2 of Nasonia vitripennis. NCBI lineage: Eukaryota > Metazoa > Arthropoda > Insecta > Hymenoptera > Pteromalidae > Nasonia > Nasonia vitripennis. The sequence goes on along the minus strand of NC_045759.1, from coordinate 20,459,600 downwards.
ATAGTCTAGTGCGGGAGAGACGCTCGCGTCGTGTTTTATGGCTTCTTTGTCGCATAATCGCAAGCAAGCGCGAGAGAGAGAGAGAGAGAGAGAGAGAGAGAGAGAGAGAAGCGAATTCCGTCCGCGTTGATTCATTCGGATGTATGGGGCTTTTACTCGAGTTTGGCTAAGTGATTATCTGGGCTGATAGGACGAGCTGCCTTCAGTTTTTTGCGAGGAAATTTCGAAGACGCCGCGGGTACTAATTTATCCCCCACAGTATACATCGCGATCATAAAAGAGCGAAGATATCGTTGCTATCGGAGCGGATCTATTGTCACCCGTAAAAAGGAATCTTTTCCCGTAAAGGAGCAGCGCAAAACGCCGCTCGTAAATAAGCCGATCTATCAACGTCCTCGCCACGCCGTTAAGAAAAAGGCCGTGCTCGTTTAATTTCTAAAATATACACGAGCCGCGGTGGCAGCGGTGGCGAATAATAATAACAATAAAAAAAGCAGCAGCAGCGGCGGCGGCATCGGAGCAGCAGTAGGCGAAGGAGAGAAATCGAGCGTGAAGAAACCGAAGCGTAACAATGCGTATACACGAGGGAGGCGGCGAGTTCTCTCTCTCACTCTCTCCCAGGTGCATAAATTTCGCTGTTTGTTGCCATGACTACGTGCGAATGCATAAGCGCGCGTTTTATCGAGGAAACGACGTCGGCGGTTGTTACACGAATCGCGAGGAAAAAATCGCCCAACGAGAATTTATTGTTCTGCGCAGCGACGAGAGAGCGTAATTGAATTCGACGCTGCTGAAGACCCCAAAAAAAACGAACAGCGCGAATCTAACGCACTCGTTCCTTTTTTCGCGTTTCGTCCATAATCCGGCGAGTATAGCGCGCAGAGCGGTGAGACAGAGTCAGAGGCGGCGTAATTTATTAGCAGTCGGGTGGGCGATGAGGCACTTCGTCTGTCGGCTCTTTTCGCCTCGTCTTTTGAGCAGCAGCAGTTCTAACCCCCGCGGGAGAACAACCGAAACGCATTAGTCACTCGTCCGGCAATTTGTTCATTTCTATTTTTAGTCACGTCGCCGTCGTCGTCGCAAACCCTACACGTACTAGCGACAGCTCCTATACTCGTGCGTGTTTTTCCCTGATGCTCCTTTTCGCGTGTGGGGTCGGCTCTTTTACGCTCTCTTGCGAGTTGTTACACGCGCGAATTCGAGTGATTTCAGGGGTTGGACCGGATATCTCTCGCTCTCGGCCAGTGAGCTATTTACATAAACATGGAATTCCGATGGCAGCACGCTGGGGGTTGTAGTGTGTACGAGGGCGAGGTCGAGGCCCTCGAGGCTATGCTTTACTTACATCTTCTCTCTCTCTCACTCTCTCTCTCTCTCTCTCTGTGTCTCTCTCTCTCTCTCTCTCTCTCTCTCTCTCTCTCTCAAGCTTCTTCTTCTTTCTCTATCGGCAAAAATTGCCCACGAGAATTATTTTTTTTTCACTCTCCCTCCAATATAAATCTCCCGACCATAAAGGACAAGTGCTACACACTGCGGCGGCGAAAAAAATGACGTCGAATAAGCCAGGAAATTGGCCATTTTTCGCACGCGCCACACTCTCGCCGCCTCTGTATCGACGAGTTCATTCTGCCGCCACGGACACGTTGTTTGGAAGCGGTAATCTTATTTCGGACGTCGTATTTACTTTTATCTCTCTCCGAGGGGGATGATGAAAAATACGCGCTCGTGCGGCGGGACAAGAGCGAAATTTCAGGATTTACTTCGACGAGCGTATGTCGCTTTGATGTGCTTTATATCGGCAATTTGGGGGGGCATTAAGCGACGCGCGCTATACTCAATTGAATTTAATCGACGATCGGTAAACACGCGCTCGCTGCGCAGCGACGCTAATTGCGACGAGCGTTTTTCACGTTATAACGCCGTTACGTTTATCCGAACGCACACACACACACGCGAGGCCCATTGTCAGCGCTGGCTTATCGTGTATCCTCTACCCGTGTGTGTAAGTACACCGAGTAGTATAAACAACTCGAGAGCACACGCGGTACGTGTGCGTGTGTGTGTATAAAAGTGCCGAATCTCGATAAGGACTTGCGGCCCTCAGCTTTTCTTCGGGATTTTAAATCTTTAAATCCCCACCTGCAGCGCTGCTGGAAGCGACGAGCGACCCGGAATTCCTAAACAAACGGACGCGACCGGCCTAACAAGTATACAAGAGTATAGGAGAGAGCCGCACGTAAATGGAGGGATGATGCTGGGGATCGAAAAAGAGAGGAGAGACGAGAGATACACACTGGATGCACTACGTGTGTAGTGGATGGATACACTCGTGCCCGGCAAATCATCTGCGCTGCTTTGCTATTCCGATATCGAAGGCTCTAACAAAGCCTACAGAGATGGTACTTATAACGGGAGAGTTGCTTCGGACGGATCTCTTGCGCGCGAGAGAATAATGGCTGTGTATATATGCCGAGTTAGAATTTTAAGGAACGTTTGATGTTATCTCTCTCTCTCGGAATATTCATACGTGCATGACGTATACATCGAAACTCGTTGCTCTCGCCATATTTGCATGTTTACGACGTACACGAGCTTGTGTGTGTGTGCAGTGAAATTCGGTTGGAAGATTTCGAATGTAAAATAAAAAGCTAAACGCGGAGAGGAGAAGGAGGCGGAGGATAGGCATAAAGGGGCGCAGAAACTCCACGGCGGCAAATAGCCCGATAAAAGCGAGCAGAGATCTGAATTTCTCCAAGGCCGAGAGACGACGACGGTGAGTATACATCCCACTCTCCGCGTCGCTCGGTTGTCTACTCGAACAAGACCGAGTGTCACCTCCTCCTACTCCTCGTTGACCTTCCTTATCCCCCCGCATCCTCCTCTACTTACACACTTTCGAGAGAGACAGACCGGACGCGCGGGATCCATTGTCGTGTGTACAACTATAGTCGAGTCGGGAAAGAGATAGACAGGAGACAATGAGCGGGTATATGGGAAATTCTACGGGAAAAATGCCAATTTCTGGTTGGAGAAACCGAAAAAAACAAATGTTGGGGCACACTCCCGCAACTTTTTTTTTCTTATTGTACATGTTTAGAACCATGCAAAACCAAGTTCCAACATCGAAAAAGTGCCTTGTGACACTGTTTTCTAGGCCCTTCAAAAATACGGAAAAATCACGAAAATTGCAGGATTTTTCAAAGTCAAGAAATTTGTATGTTTTTTCTGCATTTTTAATTGTGCGTAACTTTTGACCAAATCAAGCATTTTGAACGCATTTTTTTTTTAAATTGAAGCTCTTTTCCCGTTCTTTCACTCTACCGTAGTACATTTTCTGTTTGTGCCCTTATGCATTAGGTGCATGCCCTTGAACAATGGCTATTTTTCGACGAATTTGAAGGGCCTAGAAAACACTTTTTCGATGTTGGAACTTGGTTTTGCATGGTTCTAAACATGTACAATAAGAAAAAAAAAGTTGCGGGAGTGTGCCCCAACATTTGTATTTTTCGGTTTCTCCAACAAGGAAATGGCATTTTTCCCGTAGAATTCCCCATATATCCAGGCGATAAAAAGAACGAAAGCGATACTCCCCGATCTGATGCTTCCTCCTGTCTTTGTTGTGTCGAGAGCTATACCATGACTTTGTGATTCTCCGATGTGTGTTTGTGTTTGTGTGTGTTTGTCTATGTGTGTGTGTGTGTGTGTGTGTGTACGAGGTCGAGTAGCGACCTTTGTATACGTCCAAATATTTGCAATCGAGGGTATGGCGTTATTAGAGACTGCGGAGAGAGAGGATGTTGCTCTTATGCATAGCCCAGCGAGATTCCATTTACTCTGATCGAGTCTCTCTCGTCTCGCCCCTCTTGGAATTTCTCTCGAGACGCTTGATGTGTATTACGGTGAATCGATGTGTACTATACCAGTTCTCTGCAGAGATGCAAATGTAGAGCATCAGTGTACCGGTGGATCGGATTCGTTTCGTTACGCATCAGGACGAATCTTTTCTCATCTATCTCGGCGTGTGCGTCTGCAAAAACAAGTCTATCGAAGGTAGGTACACAGCGCAAAAACAAAGAAGCAGCTCTCTCTCTCTCTCTCTCTCTCTCTCTCGCGCGCGCGAGAGAGACAAAAGCGCGGAGAGGGGAAGAAGAAGAAGAAGAAGCAGGAGAAGAAGAAGAAGAAAGAGAGAACTCGTTCTCGGATCAAGGGCTGCCAACTGCCGGCACGGCGGCGGCGGTATTACGCTCGTTACTCTCCTCTCTCTCTCTCTCTCTCTCGCTTTTCTGCAAGAGCGAGAGATGGAATGCCGTCGAGACAGCTTTGCAGGAGTACAGTGCAGTGTGTGCGTGATGTGCTCACGATGCTCGCTCGGTCTCTCGCGCGCAGCTTCACTCATCCGTTGCCGCCGCCGCCGTAGCTCCTTATGCCCTTTTTTCTCTCTTATTATTCCTCGCGTCCGTCTCTTAACTTCCATCTTTCTCTCCTCCACCTCTATGCCGTGCTTCCTCTCGCTCTTTGTGCTCTTGGCTCCTCTTCTTCTTCTTCTTCTTCTCCGTCTCTCTCTCTCTCTCTCTCTCTCGCCGGCGATTCGCTCTGATGACGTCTCTGCTGTGCAGCCCTCTCTCCCTTATGGAGAGGAGCAAAAAGGAGGAGGCGACGTCGATTGCACTCGTGCGTTTATTTTTAGTCCTCTCGCTCTCTCTCTCTCTCTCTCTCTCTCTCTCTCTCTCTCTCTCTCTCTCTCTCTCTCTCTCTCTCTCTCTCTCTCTCTGTATATCGGTCGTTCATCGAGCGAGGAGGAGGAGAAGAGCCGCTTGATTGGACGTTTTCCCTGACTTTGAAATTATCCGACCGCCGTCGGACTCGAGTCTATACCGACGCGATGATCATCGTGCGATTTTATGATATATCCATTTCCAACGAGCTTGAGGCGATTAATTTTTTACCCGCTAAAAATATATGTATACGAGCGCGGATAGTGCATGATGCAGCGCACCGACAGATGCGCGAGTCGAGTACATATATCGGACTGTTCCGTTGCCGCAGTTTAAATAACTACCGTCCTCCCGGCGTAAAACTAAAACTGGAGCTAACAGCTGCGGCGGCCGCTTCAAATAGCCGCCGCCGTTGCTGCTGCTCCTCGACTTGTGCCGCGCGGGACTGTGTGTTACATACGCTTTCGCGGATGATCGGAGAGAGAGAGAACGACGCGATCGTCAACCGCCGGTTTATGCAAATTCCGCGAGATTGCACTTTTGTAACGATTCTCACAGCGAGATATCTGCGGGAGATTACGAAATCGCTTCGACCGCACGACGAGCGATGACTTATCGCGATTCTGCGTCGTAGCGGAGATTTCGTAATTGTACACGAATATAACCGTCGATAAGCTGCGGGGGAATTCGTCGAATCATTCAAATTTCGCCTCTCGGTCTTAATTGCGACGCCGAAAATCAATATTAGGAAATACGCGAGTGTATTATACACGTGCAAAAAATCAACGCTCTCTCTCTCTCTCTCTCTCTCTCTCTCTCTCTCTCTCTCTCTCTCTCTCTCTCTCGATAACGTTCCCGAAAGAGCTGATCCTCGAAGGCGCGCTCGCGCGCAAAAAAAATGAGAAGCCGTGTATCTGATTCACGTGCGCGCTCGCAACTTTCTCTTTTGCCGGTAGGAGGTCAAATCTCGGTATGCTCGAGTGTATGTACGCGAAAAGCATCGATAAATCGCGCAGACTCGCTTCGCGCGCGCCAAATTGAATACCGATCGGGTGTAATAGTTTCGACGAGCGATCAGCCGCGTAATTGAATTTCCGATCGAGTTTTAAGAATCTTTCCCTTTATTATCGAGAGAAAACGCGAAGCTCCATTAAGAAATAAAAGCCCCAAAGTTCTTCAAGCACCTCTTTTGTGCGCATGTACACAAGTCGCGTAACACGCAAACTCTCTCTCTCCCTCTCCCTCTCTCTCTCTCTCTCTCTCTCTCGGATTCGCGTTCTTCGAGGCTCGTTCGAGAGGTCAAGTAAGAAACTACGAAGAGGTAATGCTAATTGCGTCTGAAAAAGCGGTGTCGTAAATTAGCCGTTCGAAAAATGCCGCGGAATAACAACCTGCTGCACACATACGGGGAGACGACACACACAATCCGCCTTCTAGTTTCAATTTCGCAATAACCACGCAACAGTCGAACTGAACGGTTCTGCGCGTACTACGCGTATTCTAATTCCCCGTCTCGCAGCCGTTATAATAAAAACAGACGCGGCGCAGACGACGAGGACGCGTGCATGCACGCGAGATCCCGGCCCACGATAGTAATCCCTCCGCGAAGTATAAGAGATCGTAGAGAGCGAGAGCGCAAGAAAAGCAGAGCATATACATATAGGGAAAGGCCCCCAGACAAGCCGGATAATAGATTAGCCGACGCGATAAGCATCGACCGGACGATAAGCGCATAATTATAACGCTCGCGCAGAGAGAAAGATGTGTGCCGCTGGGTTATAAGGATATTACACACGCAGAACAAAACGCTCCTCGTTCGACTCTTTTTCTCGATCGTCACTTCCTATTTTTGTTTCGAGCTTCGTAACTTTCCACGCACTCGATTTAATTGCCGAGATTTAATAGCGATAGAGCTGCCTAAAAGCTTTATGTAAAGCAACAGCTATGATAGCCATCCATGGAATGAGTAGACGAGACAACGTGGCGTAATAGGAATGAAAACGTCAGGCGAACGAACGGGAAAAAACGCGACCGCAGAGAGTAAGAAGCTCCTTCGCAATGAAGAGATAGCACGAGGGGCGAAGACGGGCGTAAAGAGGAGCTGCAGCGAGAAATCGAGCTGTTGGCGCACAAGGTTGCCAAACCGCTTCTATATGTGCATGTGCAGTTTACGCGCGCCGTATGCTCTCTCGTTACACGAGGAGGAGTCGTAACTGTCGGTGCGTTACTTGCTGCTGCGTGGGTTTGAGGAATTTTTACGCCGTTGCAGTTTCCAGAATTCGCTACACGTGTACGCTTTTAATTCGCGCTGCTGCTGCAAGCCGATTCCGAGTATATGGTAGTTTTTCAAATTTTTCGAGTGGTGCAGCGAGCAATTCAATTAATTAGCGGAGAAGCGGATCGAGCCGGAACAGTCGAATGCATAATACATGGCATTACGATAATTATGATGAGAGAGCGAGCGAGCGATGAAATTAACCTTCGGTTCAGCTGCAGCGCAAACGTTGAAACGCGCGTTAGCGCTTTCACCGCAGGGAGAGGAGAAAAATAGCCGGCGCGCGTGCACGAAATACTCTCTTTGGCTTACAAGCAATAACCTACATAAAACAATGGTACCAGCGTATGTATACTGCTGCCGCTGCTGTCCTTAATGTGGCAGTTGCAGGCAACGCCGGTATGTGTGTGTGTGTGTGTGCGTCTCCATACCTTCTGCCCTCTCCGTTCTCTCTCTCTCCCCTTCGCCCTTCCCGCTCTTTTTTGCGCTCCTCCTTTTTGCGCGAGCCTTCGTGCGGTTTCTTCGGCATCGCTTCGAAATTTCTCTCTCTCTCTCTCTCTCTCTCTCTCTCTCTCTCTCTCTCTCTCTCTTCCTTTGCCCTCCTTTTTTTGCGTCTGCCCGTTGCGCGCGAAATGATCGTTGTCTCGCTGCTGCAAGAATTTAAAACGCCGCTCTCGCGCGCTTTTTTTTCAACTGCTTTGCCCGGTTTTTTTCTTTTTTTTTGCTTACTGCTTGCTGCTACACTCTTCGTTTATGCGCGCTGTTTGTCATTATTGATGAGCCGCGTGTGCTCGTTCTTTTGCAAAGCCGCTTTTTTCTCGCTCTCGCGAATTCGTCACTTTAATTCGCCCAAAAGCGACCAAGGTGTACATCAGCGCGATTTTTTAATCCTTTTATTTTTAAGAGAGAGAGAGAGAGAGAGAGAGAGAGAGAGAGAGAGAGAGAGAGAGAGAGAGAGAGAGAGTTGGCTCACTCGGCGCGCGGCTGTAATTTTCGAGGAATCGAGGGGGCAATTTGATATTTCGAGAAGCCGAGCTGCACACACACGTCGGATTCGGCGTGAATTATTTTCTGATTACTCGTCGGCGTGTATACGTAGGGGTAATTTTATGCGCGCGGGTAATTGGTAATTGCGATTGCGTAATTTGCGTTGCGCTGATTTTTAACATGTGCATTATTGATGAGGGATATATTCAATCGTGCGCAGCGGCGGCATCAGCCTTTCAATAAAGCAACGATGTAAATACGTAATGCGAAATCACGAGCACAAAATCGCGTTTATTCGCATCAAAAGTAGATCTCGCTCGTTATAATCGCGGCTGCAGCGGCGGTGCTGGATACCGAAAAGGAGCTGGTGCGTATAATAATAGCGTATATCATATCCGACGTCATTAAAGGACTATAAAAGCGCGCGATACATTCTTAGAAAGCTCGTAAACTCTTTAGCGCACTAATCAGTTCATAATTTTCGGCCCGCGCGCGCACGCGTATATAAATCAAGCGCTCAATAAAAAGAGTCGGCGCCGCGATTAAAATCCTTCCGATTGTTGTTCAAAATCGTTACGAGGACACGCGTATAATCCTCAAACTATCCGCAAACAGACTAATTAAACCCGATGCGGAGAATATCTCCTAGACGGCGGCAGGCAGGCGATAAATTCATATTAACTTTTAGAAATTCTGAGTAATACACACACACACACAAACGTCGTCGGAGCGTAAATCAACCCACACATCAACTCCTTATAAATTTAACTACCGGACGAGCGAATAAGAGAGAGCGAGAAACAATGAGAATTCCGTCTCTGCGGTTTCCGCCTCCGTATTGCGCGCGTCTCGTTCGATGATTCACGCTATATAAAAAGAAAAGGTATACGGTGGCGTTTTCCCGGAATCGCATATCCGAAATAAGAAAAAAAATTCAACAACAGCTCGCGATCCATCTCCATAAATTAAAAAGAGCACCGATCCCTCTCGTTAAACGCCACTCGTCATAACCCGAGCGATCCATCACTCGCGCGCGAAACACGCCCATGCAGGCACACCACACACACGCGTGTGTGCGCGCACGCCTAGACCTACGCAGCGCGAATGATACATTTCTAAAACAATAAACATTTCAACTGTATAATTTCCGGCCGGGCTACCGGTGTTCCTCTCTCTGGCGATTAGTTACCCGCTCGTTCGACTCCCCCCTTGTGTGTGTGTGTGTGTGTGTGTGTGTGTGTGTGTGTGTGTGTGTGTGTGTGTGTGCAACAACGGTGCGGCGGAGCGAAACGTCGGCGTCTGCGATTCTATCGGGCTGTGTGCAGGGACCCCCGCTGCATTAGCATATTATCGCGCCCGAGCTGCGCGAGACGACTGTGCGCACGGACTGTTCCGTGTGCGACGACTCGCCGAGGGAAACGGTGTGGAAATGCGAGCTGGTTTTGGTTTTGGTAAAATTTCTGTCCCGACGCATTCCGTACGCTCTATAATCGCTGCGTCTACGATTCGGATTCCTCGAAATACGTGCGATATCCTTCCTCGTTTGCATACGGACAAAAGGCCCAGAATCAGAGCCGATCGATGCTGTATCAATCCCCGCATCATCATCGTCGTTGTAGTCGACAATAGACCGCAACACGGAACAGCCCCTATATACGTGCGCGTATGTATATATACAGAGGCGGGGGTGCGTTATACGCTGCAGCGTCGTCACTTTCGCCCAAACGCGCGTATAATGCCTC